>NW_027556402.1:134365475-134787975 GCF_003287225.1 Phascolarctos cinereus | reverse complement strand
ACATGCACTTTGTAAGAATAAAACTACAATTAAAATTCTACCTACTATTTATTGTCATTATATAAACTGATTGATGGTAGAGGATATTGACTAAATGTTATTTATGTCATTTTAACCCTGCAACATTGGAATTGCCTCATTCCCATTACTGGATAGATGCCCATACCGAAGGAAATATTTCTATTCTGTGAAGCCAATATAGAAACTAATTGCTACCATGCTGCTGGTCTCAGCAGAGGTGAGAGGACTTAATTAGTGTAGAGGGAAAGATAATATCAACACGATCACAAAACATGCTGAGAAGTGTTCAAGTTAATTTTCTGACATCTCATTAAATTGAACTGCATAGACAATATGACTCAATTTTTCAACTCCAAAGAAACTGGTCTTTATAATTCTTAATAATATTAGCTAGCATTATTATAATTCTTTAAGATTTACAATGTTCTTTACAAATATTGTCTCATTTTATCCTCAAAAATGCTAGAATGCAGTTGCTATCATTCCTCTGCCTTCCAGATGAGGAAATTGAAGATGAAAGAGTTAATAACTTGTGTAGGGTTACAAAACTAGTAAACATTTGATACAAGATTCAAATTCTGATTTTGCTGACTCTTTGGCCAATACTGTCCGCTAAGCTCCCTAGTTGCCTCAGATGAGTCAACCACAATCTTCTTTCTCTTAAACTTGTAGTATTCATATCAAAATTAAAAGAGGTAAGAAAATTTGATTTTAATAGATCAAATAGATTTAAATAGATCAAATAAAATCTGATATTAAATAGATTTAATTTAAAATAGATTCAAATAGATTTCACCATTTTAAAACCATGAATAGAAAAAAAAATTCAAATACTGGTTAAAGTGAAATATTGTTGAGTTTAATATTATTGAAGTATCTAAACCATTGAGTAAGCATTTAATACTCCTTTTTAGAAATGTATTTTTATAATAATGACTTTTGCTAAATAATTTCCTTCTTATCTATATTAGAGCCTTAACACCAACCCCCCCCCAAAAAAAGAAAATAATGCTAAATATATTATAGGGAAAATTTGTTCTGTTTGAAATAAAATGGAAGAATTGTTAGCAAGAAGAGGCTTATTCTGTCAATAATGCAAAACAGAACTAATGGGCAGACATGACAATGAAGGAAATCTCAATTCAATATAGGAATAAACTTTCTAATAATTAGAGCTATCAAAAATTAATGTATTAGTTTTTAAGGCAGTGAATTCCATAGCCCTGGAATTAATAAGCAAAGGCTGGATAATGATCCATCAAGGACATTTTAACGTTCTCACATAAAATAAATTGGACAAAGGGATGAGGGATGTTTAGCCTAAAGAAGTTTATACTTAGTGGGTCATGAGTCTCCTCTTTAGTCTTGAAAGACTAATATAGGAAAGAGGGAAGGGTATTATTCTGGTTTTTGAAACCAAAGACTAGAACAATGAACAATGATTAGAAATTGCAAGGAGGTAAATTAGTCTTAAAGTAAATGTGTGTGTGTGTGTGTGTGTGTGTAAAACACACTTCCTAACCACTAGAGTTTTCAAGTAACCAGAATAGACTGACACAATAAATAAATGATGACTTAATCACAGGCATTCATCAAGTAGAAGATGAATTACCCTCTACTGAATGAGTTGTGATGGGAATTATTTTTCATATATGGAGTGAACTACATGCCTGCTAAGGTCTCTACCAACTCTGGAAATCTATGAGTGTCTTCATAGGTAGGTAGACAGTACCATGAAAATAGCAATGAGTCTGGAGTCAGGAATACCTGAATTCAAATCTAGCTTCAGACATGAACTAGCTGTGTGACTCTGGGCAAATCATTTTGCCTCACACTGCCTAGTTTCCTAATTGTAAAGTGGAGATTAAAAGAGCAAGCACCTCACAGACTCTTGTGAGGTAGTATTTGTAAAGTGTTTAGCACAGTGTCTGATACAGGCACTTAATAAATGTTTATTGCCTTCCCTTTTCTCTAAATGCTTAATATTTGGACTTTGTAGGAAAAGGAATATGCAACAGGTAGAAAATATCATAGTAAGAGAGGGAGAACATTCTGGCTATAGTATTCTTAGATGACCCTCCTCTCTTCTCACTTATTTTGCAAACTACTTCTAAACTATTTTTGCATTAACAAAATACTTTAAATATGCTGTTTATTTTACTGTCAGGTAAGGTCCACCAAAAATCTATCTTTAATCAGTGGTTTGATTCTTATTTTATATTACTCCCCCTTAACAGAGTAAATTCTTTGTCATCCTACAAAAAAAAATGCAGTCTTAAAACCAAACTTTGTGACCTTTCTACATTTGTTCATACTGTTCCCCTTCCTGAAATGACATCCTCCCTCCCCCAATATTCCTCCTTTAAGGACCAGATAAAATTTCATATTCACTATGGAATCTTTTTTTGATTTAAGTAATCAGAAGTCATTCCTATAGTAGGAGATCCTTAATTTCATCTTGTTCACATTTCAACATTTTATTATAGTTTAATATGCATCATATTCATGTGTGCATATATTGTAAACTTTTCAGTGTGGGAGCTACATCTTATTTAAATTGCTATCTTTCCCAGTGTGTAATATAATTCTCACATAATAATTACTTTTTTTTTTTGCTAGGCAATGGGGTTAAGTGACTTGCTTAGGGTCACACAGCTAGTGTTATGTGTCTGAGGCTGGATTTGAACTCAGGTCCTCCTGAATCCAGGGCCGGTGCTCTATCCACTGCACCACCTAGCTGCCCCATAATTACTTAATTTTTAATACTGTTGATAGAGTTCTTGGCCTGATCTCACAAGACTCATATTTCTGAGTTCTAATTCATCCTCAGATAACCCTGTTTACCTCAGTTTCTGCATCTGTAAAATGAGCCAAAGAAGGAAATTGTAAACCAATCCAGTATCTCTGGCAAGAAGGCCCCAAATGGGGTCATAAAGAACTGGACACAGCTGAAACAACTGAAAAACAACAAAAAAGGGAGTGAGTGAAAGAATGCCAAGTTGTTACATTCGGTTTCCTTTTCTTGTATTTGCACAATTGATTTCAGGACCACAAGGTAGGACTTCTTACTTATTTCTACATTTTATCTCATTAATTTCAGCTACTTTTGCATTCCATTGATATCTTTGGATTATGATTCTGTCATGTGAACATACATACTATTTCCCCAAGCTCTATATCAACCATAAATTTGATCATTTTATATTCTGTAACTGGACTTTAAAGACATAAAATGTATGCTCATGTGCTTGTTAAATTGTATGTTATCTATATGACTTAGATTGTCAAATCTTCAATAGGTAGCATCTGTGTTTAAGTTTTGCTTTCTTTTCTTGTTGGGAATCCATTTCTAAGTTGTCTTCATAATGAATCCTGTGACGCAAAAGAAATTCCAAAAAAGCAATCTCTCCCCACCCCTCCACAGCAGACTGTTAACAGACTAGAGCTCTCAAGACTTACTTCAAAGAAGCTCACAATTAGAAATCTGATAAAGAATTACATTTTAAACCTCTTTTAAAAAAAAATACTGTGTATAAATTTTCCCTTTCAATGTCATTCCAGAGGAAGGCTTTTGTTTGTACTGTGACAGCTTGTGCTCAATGTATAGTTACCTTGACTGGAGTAAGGCTGATCTTTCTCCTATTATATCATAAATTCTCGCATAAAACAAACAAATAAACAAACAAAAAAACCACCAGCATCATAAATTACAAAATAAGGTGAAAAAATTGGCCACAATTCAAAATATCTCTCTGATTTTATATAATTTGGGGTTCCAGTTATAAAACAAAATGGTAACTTTCAATTGCTTCTCTATCTTCATGCATCATGAAAATCACTTCAGATAATTTTCAAACTCTAAGATATTCAAATTTCTATTACATTCTTTTTTCTGTAAACATAATTTTGCAAAGTAGCTAATAAAGTTTATGCATTATCCTGGAGCTTCTGGTGAATGACAAGGAACACTAGACTTTCTTCTGGCAATAGAATATTTTGAGAGGTTTGCTCCCTAACTATTTTTGTTAATATCAATTATAATTTATTCAAATTATTTCACTGATATGAAAACAAAAATGCAAAATTAAAAAAGAAAATATTAATTGGGTGAAAAAATAGAAATAATACATCCTTATTAGAACAGCTTCACAAGGCAGATATTTTACCAAAATAAACAGCACTTATGTGTTATGAGCTTTATAGAGGCATTGAAGATTTGCCACCTAGGTTTATTCCAATTATTTAAAGAAAGTTACTCAATTTTCACTAAATAAACTATGAAAAAGATGTGGAATTAAGATAATAGATGATTGCCTGAAATCTTCTCTACAAAATTGTAGGTAACTCACCAGACCAGATCCTTATTGAGAAAGCCAAGAGGGGCAGAGCCAAGATGGCAGAGTGAAAGCAGTGACTTGCTTGAGCTCTCCCCCAAACCCCTCCAAATACCTATAAAAAATGGTTCTAAATAAATTCCAAAGCAGCAGAACCTCAAAAAAAGACAGAGTGAAACAAATTTCCAGCCCAAGACAGCCTGGATGTTTGCTCAGAAATGTATATCATGCTGGGCTGGGAGATGAATGCAGTGCAGCTTGGGTGCGCAGGGCACAGTGAATCTGGAGCATGCCTCAGAGGACTGAATCACAAGCAGCTGTGGCAGTTTCCAGACTCCTCAATCCATAAATGCCAAAGACATCATAGAAGGTCAGAGGGAAAAGTCTCTTTCTGTGGTGCTGAGAGAGGAATGTGGGGTCTCAGCTCCAGTTCCCAGACAGCGCAGCCCGGGGGGGGGCAGCAGATTCCTGAGCTTCCTGCCCACAGACTGAGGGGGAATTGAGTGGCTGATCATATAGGGATTGCAGGGATCTCTTTGCCAGTGCTGAGGCAGGAATCTCTTGCTTTGCTCATGCTTTGATCTGGGTCACAGTTCTGGGTGGCAGTCCTGCGTGAAGAGGAGTGCTGGCATGGTGGAGCTTGTAGTAGCTATGGAGAGGAAATTTGCCTCACAGTTACAGGACAGAAAGGAGTACTTGTTGTCAATAATAGACGACAGCTTAGTCCAGGAAAGGAGTAAACACCTCGCCCCTTATCATACCACCTTGCAAGAACTGAAAATTTACAGGTCCCTACAAGTATCTCTGAAAACAGCTGTACAAATTCCCCAAAGCTTGGGATAGTACATTCTACACATTGGAAGCAGATTCTTACTTTAACAAAGAGTTTAAAACTCAAGTAATTGGTTGGAATCATGAGCAAACAGCGCAAAAAGAGTCAGACTATATTATCTTACTTTGGTGACAACGAAGATCAAAATATGCAACCAGAAGAAGACAACAAAGTCAAAGCTCCTACATCCAAAGCCTCCAAGAAAAATATGAATCAGTCCCAGGTCTTGGAAGAGCTCAAAAGGGATTTCGAGAAGCAAGTAAGAGAAGTAGAGGAAAAACTGGGAAAAAAAATGAGAGTGATGCAAGAAAATCATGAAAAGCAAGTCAACAGCTTGCTAAAGGAGACCCCAAAAAATACTGAAGAAAATAACACCTTAAAAAAAATAGCCTAAACCAAATGGCAAAAAGAGGTCTGAAAAGCCAATAAGAAGAATGCCCTAAAAAGAAAAATTGGCCAAATGGAAAAGGAAGTTCAAAAGATTACTGAAGAAAATACTTCCTTAAAAATTAGAATAGAGCAATTGGAAGCTAGAGACTTTATGAGAAATCAAGACATTGTAAAACTAATCCAAAAGAATGAAAAAATAGAAGACAATGTGAAATACGTCATTGGAAAAACAAATGACCTGGAAAATAGAAACAGGAGAAATAATTTAAAAATTATTGCACTATCTGAAAGCCATGATCAGAAAAAGAGCCTAGGTATCATCTTTCAAGAAATTATCAAGGAAAGCTGCCCTGATATATTAGAACCAGAGGGCAAAATAGAAATGGAAAGAATCCGCTGATCTCCTCCTGAAAGAGATCCCCAAAGGAAAACTCCTAGGAATATAATAGCCAAATTCTAGAGTTCCCAGGTCAAGGAGAAAATATTACAAGCTGCCAGAAAGAAACAATTCAAGTACTGTGGAAACACAATCAGGATAACACAAGATTTAGCAGCTTCTACATTAAAGGACCACAGGGCATGGAATATAATATTCCATAGGACAAAGGAGATAGGATTACAACCAAGAGTCACCTACCCAGCAAAACTGAGTATAATCCTTCAGGGGAAAAAATGTCATTCAGTGAAAGAGAGGACTTTCAAGCATTCTTGATGAAAAGACCAGAGCTGAATAGAAAATTTGACTTTCAAACACAAGACTCAAGTGGAACATGAGGAGGTAAACAGGAAAGAGAAATCATAAGAGACTTATTAAGTTTGAACTGTTTACATTCCTGCATGGGAAGATGACATTTATAACTCATGAGACCTTTGTCAGTATGACGGTAGTTGGAGGAAAAAATTATATGTGTGTGTGTGTATATACATATACACACACACACACACACACACACACACACACAGAGAGGGAGAGAGAGATAGCACAGGGTGAGTTGAAGATTAAGGGGTCATACCTGGAGAACAAAATTAAGGGATGAGAGAGGATTATACTGAGAAGAAGAAAAGGAGAGGTAGAATGGGGTAAATTATCTCACAAAAAAAAACAGAAAAGGAAAGGCTCTTATAGTGGTGAGAGGGAATGAGTGAATCTTATTCTCATAGGATTTGGCTTAAGGAGGGAATAACATACACATTCAATTGGGTATGGAAATCTGTCTTAACCCTACAGGAAAATAGGGGGAGAAGGGGACAAGAGAGCAGGGGGATGATAGAGAAGAGGGCAGATTGGGAAAGGGGTAATCAGAAGCAAATAATTCTGAGGAGGGACAGGGTCAAAAGAAAGAATAGAATAAATGGGAGGGCAGGATAGGATTAAGGGAAATAGAGTTAGTTTTTTACAATATGTCTACTATGGACGTGTTTTGCATAACTGCACATGTATATCCTATATTGAGTTGCTTGCCTTTTCAATGAGGGTGGGTGGGGAGGGAGGAAGGGAGAAAATTTGAAACCTAAAGTTTTAAAAACATATGTTTAAAAAAAGTTTTCACATGCTACTGGGAAATAAGAAATGCAGGAAATTGGGTACAGAAGTCTATCCTGCCCTACAGGAAAATAGAAGGGGAAGGAGATAAGAGAAGGGGGTAGGGAGAGATAGAAGAAAGGACAGACAGAAGGCCTATTCAGAATGCATGCCATCTTGGTGTGGGGAGAGGGGTGAGATGGGGTGAAAATTTTGGATTCAAAATCTTGTGGAAGTAAATATTGAAAACTAAAAATAAGTCAATTTATATTTGAAAAACAAATTTTAAAAAAAGAGAAAGCCAAGAAAATCACACTGAGTCATTTTTCCCCACCTGAGGGCTGTGAAGTCTGTACACTTTGGGGCTGAGGATAGTCAGGAGCATATTGAGGGGAATATTTTAGTGCCCAGTGACAGAAAAGAGGACTGAGACAGAGTACTAGGACAAGAAGCACATGAAAGATCCCAGGGGAATCTCTGAAATGATGCTGATATAGAAGCAGGTACCATTTGGCAACTCAGTCATCTATTACTCAGTTCCAGGTATCAAGAGGAGTGGTAGTAAGAGAGTAGGTCCCTAGCTGAGTACCAAGCAAGGAAAACAATATAGCAATGTAGCTATGTGGCTCTGAGTCCAGGAGCAGAATAGTGACTTGGTTCTATCTTTTAGGCAAAAATGAACCCTGCAGTGGAATAACTAGGTCAGTGGACTGAAACCAAAGGGAAGCTTGCAGCTCTGTCTCTCTGAACATGTGGAACATCCCAGTGAACAAATAGTGACTGAATCCAGCAGCAATCTATTGAAATTCAGACACACGTAAACAAACAGTTCAAAACCTAGGCCAGGAATTTGTAGAACTCTTACCAGAGGAGGTTAGGCTTCAACAATATGTGAACCCCAAGATTTACCAGAAGTGCAGGCTAGCTTTTCAAGAGAAAGAAGATTTAGGGACCAAATTATGAGCATTTGTTTAATTTTTGAGAAATCAAGGGAGTTCCAGAAAAAAAAAAAGACATCTACTTCTGCTTCATTGAGTACACTAAAGCCTTTGGCTATATGAATTACAACAAAATGTGCCAAGTTTTTAAGGAAAAAAAAATGGGAGTACCAGATCATCTTATCTGTCTCCTGAGGATCCTGTATGCAGGTCAAGAAACAATAGTTAGAACCAGACGTGTAAAAACTGATTGGTTTAATATTGGAAAAGGAATATGACAAGGCTGTGTATTGTCATCTTTTTTATTTAACTTTTATGCAGAGTACATCATGAGAAATACCAAGCTAGACAAAGCAAAAGCCAGAATTAAGGTTGCCAGGATAAATATTAGCAATCTCAGATATGCAGATGATATCACTCTGATGGCAGAAAGTGAAGAAGAATTAAGAATCCTTTTGATGAGAATAAAAAAGGAGAGCTAAAGTCTGCCTTGATGCTTAATATTAAAATAAAAAAAACAACAGAGATCATGGTAACTGGTCCCATCTCCTCTTGGCAAACAGAGGAAGAAGAAATAGAAGCAGTGTTAGATTTTATATTATTGGATTCTACAATCACTGCAAACAAAGACTTGTAACCATGAAATTAAAATATGCTTGCTCCTGGCGGATGGAGGCGGGGGAAGTTTGTGACACATTTTGGGCAGCATACTAAAAGGGAGAGGCATTACCTTGTTGGTAAAGGTCCATCTAGTCAAAGCTATGTTTTGCTTTTTTTTTTTCCCCCAGTACTAAGACACGGCTGTGCAAGTTGAACTTTAAGGAAGGCTGAGTGCTACAGAATCGATGCTTTCAAATTTGGTGCTTGATAAGGCTTTTAAAAGTTTTGAGTTGCCCAAATTTGAATATTTATGTTTACATCTCAGTTGACCTTAATTTCAATGTTTATACCTACTGATATACATCCCAAGGGACCTTGCCTGGAAACTGCCTTTCTAAAAAAATAACTAAACTGGTCCATATGGTTCCTGTACTCTTCTCTGAAACCTTATATGATCTAAACTTCACAAAGATTAGGGAAGGGGCCTTCTTCCAAATTTCCTACTCTACCAAATAAATTTCTTTCTAAAATTATTTCAGAATTTGGTGTTTTTTTCTCAAAATTGACAATTATGGTGAGAAGTGATGGAATCTTCCTGGTGGTCACCTTGACTTAATCCAAAGGCTCTCTGAGACCATAGAAACTGAGTGAATTTCTGTGATTTTAGGATTGAACATAGATGGGACCAACTACATGGGGACAAATTGAACACAATATGAGAATCTGGTGAGTCCCCTTGGGTTCAGGTGGGACACAGTCAAAGTTCTGGATTAGAAACATTAGGACTGAGGAGTCTGAGTTTACAAAAAAATCTTTGGCCTCAGCCCAGGTATAGATTTGGATAGGATTAGAATCAGACCAGGCTACTCTAATCTGAAAACAAGTAATCCCCTTGACTTAATCACACAGGACTTGGGAAATAGCTGCTAAAAATCTGGTTCACAGATGATTGTGTACTCAATGAAACCTCTGAAGGTGAGATGCAACAAAGTATGCATCAATTCTCTTCTTCTTGTGCTGTTTGGCCTAACAATTAACACTAAGAAAACATAGGTTCTCCACAAGCCAGCACCACATCACCCACATTTGAAGCTATTGGTTACAAGAAGTGGAGATGTTTTAAATAATGTGGATAAGTTCAGTTACTTCGGCAGTACACTTTCTGGGGATGTACACATGGATAATGAGGTTGATTCACACATTGCCAAGCTAGCTCAGTGTTTGGGAGTCTGTGAAGGAAAATGTGGAAGAGAAGAGGTATTAGACTCCCTACCAAACTGAAGTTTACAGAGTCATTGTACTCAACTCATTATTGTATACCTAAGAAAGCTGGACAGTCTACCAACACTATGCCAGAAAACTGAATAGTTTCCATTTGAATTATCTTAGGAAGATTCTGAAGATCACCTGGCATGATAAGGTACTGGGCACTGAGGTCCTTTCTCAAACTGAAACTACTAAGCTTTCAAACTCTAATGAAGAGAGCACAACTCCAGTGAGCAGGCAACATTGCTTGAATGCCAAATGTATGTTTGCATGTTATGTATGCATATATTGCATGTATGTATAAATGTATGTTTATAGAGAACTCATGCAAGGAAGGTGCCCAAGGTGGTTAGAGGAGTGTTATAAGGACACTTTTATATGTATATACATACATACATATATATACATACAAATATAATGGGAGAGTAGAGGTAAGGAAAAAAAGAAAGTTACATGATAACTTTATTATATATTTAAAAGCAATAGCAAGTTATACATGATAGGTTTGCATCTCCATGTACATTTTTTTCTATTCTAATATGTTATGGAAATGTTTGTTTTATTTCTTGAGTTAAGGATAAAATAAATAAAAAATTTATAAGATGATACATAGTATCTATCTAAACCATTGGCAAACATTATTAATTAATGGAGAAACAAGAAGCTTTCCCAATAAAAGGACTGAAGCAAGGATTCCATATTCACCATTATTCAATACTGGAATAAAAATGCTAGCTATAGCAGTAAGAGAAGGAAAATAAATTGAAAGAATTATAATAAGCAATAAGGAAACAAAACTATTACTTTTTGTAGATAATATGATGACATACTTATTGGATCCCAGAATATCAACTAAAAAAGTAGATAAATAATTAACAACTATAACATAGGGAATAAACCCCTATAAATAATCAGCATTTCCTATATATTACCAAGAAATCCAGAAGGAAGAGATAAAAAGAGAAATTCCATTCAAAATGACTGTAGACAATATAAAATGCATGGAGTCTACCTGACAAAACAAACACAGAAACTATATGTACATGTTTATAAAACACTTCACACAAATAAAGTCAGGTCTAAAACACTGAGAAATATTAATTTTTCATGGGCAGGCTGAGCCAATATAATAAAAATAATGACTCTATATAAATTATTTTATTTATTCAGTTCATGTCAGTCAAACCAGCAAAAAAACCATTTATAGTGCTAGATAAAAGGTCGAAAGACATGAACAGGCAGTTTTCAGAAGAAAAAATGTTATCTAGTCTTGAAAAATGGCCTAAATCACTATTGATTAGAGATATGCAAATTAAAGCAACTCTGAAGTACCACCTTACATCTATTAAATTGCCTAATGTGACATTTAAAAATGACAAATGCTGGAGGGGATGTAGTAAAAATGGGACATTAATGCACTGTTAGATTTGTCAACTAATCCAACCATTCTGGAAAACAATGGGGAACTATGTTGAAATGACTATAAAACTGTGTATACTCATCGCTAAGTCTGTATCACAGAGATCAAAGAAAAAGAAAATGTATCAACATGTCCAAAAATATTTAAAGCAGTCTTTTTTTTTTGTGGCAAAGAATTAGAAATTGAGTGATGTCCAGCAACCAGGGATTGGCTGAACATAAATGTACTATATAATTGTGATGGAATACTGTTGTGCTATCAGAAATGACAAGCAGGATGCTTTCAGGAAGAAAAAAAAAACCAAACCTCTGAAGACATGTATGAATGGATGTGAAGTGAAATGAGCCAAACCAGAATCCCACTGTATACCATAATAACAATATTGTATGATGATCAATTGTAAACTTACCTAGCTATTCTTATAATACAATAAACCAAGATGATTTCAGAGGATTTATGATTAAAAATGCAATCTGCCTCCAGAGAAAGTACTGATAGAGTCTGAATGGAACTCACATGACACTTTTTCCCCCCTTTTTTTTTCCATGTTTTGTTTTGCAATGTGGCTAATATGGAAATATGTTTTGCATGACCGCACATGTATCGTCTATATCAAATTGCTTGCCTTTTCAAAAAGGACAAAGAAGAAAAAGTGAGAGAATTTAAAACTCAAAATAAAAAAATGAATATTAAAAAATGTGCCTGTAATTCATAAAAATAAAATAAAATGAGACTTTAAAAATACCTAGCAAAAAAAGAAAGGAAATAAGCCCATTGCTAAATCTTTTTAAACAACATAGCTTTTAATAATCAATTATGTCATCTTCTATAAAAAGGGTACCATAAAAAAATGAAAATATCATAAATAAAGCAGGCCCAGGTCATCTGGCATGCTGTTTCTGACAGATTCCAAGTAATACCAGCTGTTTTAAAGGAAGGTTAAATTGTTCTATGTACTACTGTCATTTTCTCCAGATTATTTCTAATATTCATCCCATTCTCTCCCCAAATAAACAGGATTATTTACTGAGTATTGCTGCCAGTTAGAAAGCTTCCGGAAATTTAGCAATTAATTTTCCACCAGAGGGAAATAAAATATTCAAGTTAGATCAAAATAATAATAAATAAACTTACCTAGTTCTGCTGAGAAAACAAAAGCTTATCCTCATTTCTTCAGGATTATGACTTGTATAGCTGAGTTTCAAAGTAAACAGAATGGGAAGAGGGCATCAATGGAACTGCTGATGATTTCACAAAATAGTACCTTTTCCCTAAGATCATAGAATGACCCAAACCCAGTATGGAAATGACTTTGGTAACCATTTATTTCATCTGTACTTGATAGAGAATTTCCTCCTTCACAGTAATTTTTCTTGCTTCCTCATGAAATTCTCAAGTTAGGTAGGGAATAGCTGGCCATTTGTGCCTATTTTTAGATAATTAGCCTTTTAAATTCTAGGTTTTTTCCCCTAACAGCAAACCAAAATCTTCCTCTAGAGAACTTTTGCTCTTAGAGAAATTAAATTTTCTACATTTTTGTACATATAGTAGCTAATAGTTGTTCATCTAGATTCTGGAACCCCTAGAGCAGTACTCCAGTTTCTTTGTGAAAGAAGTTCTCCATGAATTTAAGAGGAGAGTGATAGTTCAATCTCATCCACAATAGGAAATATACAAATGGAATGTTTTCTTTCTTACACTTATTCTCAGGCTATGTTATTAAGCTGTGAACAGCTTGAAAAGGAGAAAGAGTTTGGTTCTAAAATTTTAACAATAATAATCAGATTAATCATTTTTAAGCATTAGAAACCTTCCTTTGCTTAAGTCAGTGCTAAGAAATAGAAAGACAGAAAAATAAATGTTTTTTTTCTTCTGTTAATCATTCTGCCAAATTCCCTTTGACGGAGAAGTAAATAATATTTGCAGAATTTACCCAAATATAAAACTAATGCTCTGAGGGTTTAAGTGGTTAGGTCAAGGTCACAATGTCAATTGTTGTTCTCTTTCTTTCTTTCTTTCTTTTTTGTTGTTTTCTTTATCTTTATCACACTCTGTATGTTTTTGGTTATTTATAAATTGTATTGAAATAAAAGAAAAAAATTCAATTGATTTTTTAAAGAGTCACTAAGACTTGAAGATGCTGAATAAGAATTTTAAAGTAGGTGTCCAAAGAACACTTGATTAATACAACCAAAGGTCCATGAACTAAAATGGGGGAAAAATTACATCTTTATATTAACTAACTTCTAACTGAAAATTAAGTGTTAACTTTGACTATTTAAAAAACTATGATTCTGAGAAAGGAGGCTTCTTCAGACCAGCAAAAATGTCCAAAGTACACATAAAAAAAGGTTAAGAACCCATGATTAAAAAAGCGCAATCATTTAGTAAGAGTCATTGATACAGAGTTCAGCTTAACTTGAAACTCTATGTGATATATTTAGCTAATACTGTCTATATTACTTAAACAAGTAAAGAGAATTTGCACTTATTAGGAACTAAAAGATTATCTGGATTTTCTACCTCATCATTTTAACAGTAAAGAAACTAAGGCATACTTTGTTAAGTGACTCCCATAAGGCTGCATATACAGTAAACTACAGAGCCAAAATTTTATATCTGATGGACTCTGTCTCTAAATCCAGAGCTTTTGCTACTACATTGTGTAGCTTTTTGATCTAGTCCACCTTCAGGAAGGAAAACAAACAAAAAAAAATTAAAGGATTTTGGTTGTTGCTAAAGGAACCAAATAGGTTGTCCTGAACCATCTTTGTAAAGCATTTTTCTCTTTCTCAGTTAAATGGAAGTGACACTTTTGATGATGACCTAAACTCAAAATTGAGTTTATAGTTACCTTCTTCCCAAAAAGTTGTTTATAAAATATTATAAATCAAAAATGCATATTGGTAAGTAATGAGGGCAGAGGAAGTAAAAATAAATGGAAGATTTTGCATATGACATGATAGGCAAGGAGTAGTTATTGTAGACTCATGAGAACACAGGCTGTCTTTGGATTATGGTGAAATTGCATGTCTATGTCCAAAGGAAGATTTGACATTAGTAAAGCTTTACATTAGACTGCAGAGAATTCATTTCTTTGAGAGGGAAAACTTCAGCATTTTTTATTTATTAACTCCAGAATTACATTATGCTCATAAGATCTTTGCTGCACATGAAATTGAAGTATCAAGCATCTGGAGGGAAATTAAAAACAAACAAACAAACTCATGGGTTCCTTGTACAAATACAAAGGGAATCAAAAAACAATCTGAATGAGCTTTCTTGAAAGAGGAATATTTTGCCTTACATTTTGCACATTTGGTTCTTGATTTCAATTCAAATGCATCTCCCCTGAATCTATGAGTGAAATATATTAAAACAAAGTTTAAAGAAAGGTGGGTCAAAAAACAAATCATATAAACAACCATTAATTTTATTAAGAAAATGATAACAAAGAAATAACATATGGAAATTTATGAGATTCAGCAAAAGCAGCATAGTTAACATAACTGAAATATTTAAAAAAGAGACAAGAATGGTAGAAAAAAAATTGGGAAAATGAATGCAAGAAAATAATTAAAAAGAAGTTAACAGCTTAGTAAAGGAGGCACAAAAATACTGAAGAAAATAACACCTTAAAAAGCAAAATGGGCAATATGAGAAAAAAAGGCACAAAAATCCCCTGAAGACAAGAATTCTTTAAAAAGCACAATTGGCCAAATAGAAAATTATATACAAAAATTCACTAAAGAAAAGAACTCCTTAAAAAGTAGAATTGACCAAATGAAAAAAGGTGTATAAAAATTCACTTAAGAACATAATTCTTTAAAAATTAAGATTGGGGAAGGCAAAGCTAATGATGCTGAAAGACATCAAGAAACAAACAAACAAAATAATAAAAAAGAATTAAAAAAAAATAGAAGAACATGTGAAATATCTCATTGGAAAAACACCTGACCTGGAAAATAGATTGAGGAGAGATAATTTAAGAATTATTAGACTATCAGAAAGCCATGATCATAAAAAGGTCCTAGTCATCATATTTCAAGAAAACTGCCGTTATATCCTAGCACCAGAAAATAAAGTAAAAATAAAAAGAATCCGCCAATCATCTCCTGAAAGAAATACCAAAATGAAAACTCCAAGGAATATCATAGCCAAATTCCAGAACATCCCAGGTCAAGGAAAAAAAAAAACACCTCAAGCATCCTGAAAGCAATAATTCAAATACTAAGAAGTTATAGTCCAGAAAACACAAAATGAAGTATCTTCTTCATAAAAGGATCAGAGGGGTTAGAATGTGATATTCTGGAAAGCCAATCAAGAATCACCTACCTTAAAAAAAACTTAGCATAATCCTTCAGGGGAAATTTTGAATAGATAGAAAGAGATAAAGAAAGTTAGATGTAGATATAGCTAGCTAGCTAGTATGTATATGTATGTTATATATATATATATACATATATATATAATATATATACACACACACACATGCACACATTACTTATAATGTGAATGTATATGTATATGTGTGTATATACACATATACTTATACAATATACATACATTATATGTAATGAATATGTATATTCACATATACATGCATTATATGAATATACATATACATGCAATATTATAATGAATTAGAGGATTTTAAAGAATTATTGATGGGAAAAAAAAGCTGAATAGAAAATTTCATTAAAAACCTGAGTCTTACAATATATAATTTACCACAAACACAGTTGAGGCAGAAAGACCTACAAAGAGTAAAGGTAAGGGGCTGATGATTTAAAAAAAAACAATGGTAGCAATCATTATGTCAGACAAAGTAAAATTGATCTAATTAAAAGAGATAAGTGAGGAAACTAGATTTTGCTAAAGGTACCATAGACAATGAAGCAACATCAGCACTAAATATATATGCACCAAATAGTATAGAATCCAGATTCTTAAAGAAAAAAAGTTAATTGAGTTTCAGGAGGAAATAGAAAAAAAATATACTAATCAGGGATCTCAAATTCTCCCTCTCAGAATTAGATCAATCTAACCAAAAACTAAAATAAACAAGAAAAAAAGTGAAAGAGGTGAATCAAATTTTAGAAAAAATAGATATGATAGATTTCTGGAGAAAATAGAATGGGGATAGAAAGGAAGAGAACATTTTTCTCAGCTGTACATGGCACCTACACAAAAAATGACTAAGTATGATGGCATAAAAAAATGCAGAAGAGCAAAAATATTAAATTACTTTCAATGAATGACTGTGGAAAGAAAGATTAAAATTCAATTGGAAACTAAATAATCTAATCCTATAGAATGAGTGGGTAAAAGAGCAAATCATAAAAATAATAATTTCATTAAAGAAAGAACCAGAATCACACAACATACAAAAATCTAGGGGATGCAACCAAAGCAATACGTATGGGAAAATTCATATGTCTAAAAACTTACATCAATAAATAGACAAAAGAGAGATCAATGAATTGAGCATACAACTAAAAGAAAAAAAAAAACTAGAAAAAAATCCCAAATTAAACACCAAATTGGAAAACCTGAAAATTAAAGGAGAGATTAATAAAATGAAAAGTAAGAAAACCTTTGAAAACTGTTGGAAAAACCATAAAGCAATTTGTCAGTAACTAGGACTAGATCAACATCTCATACCTTATAGCATAAAAGATCTAACTGGGCACATGATTTAGAAATGAAAGATGAAACCATAAGCAAATTAAGGGAGCATGAAATAGTTTACCTGTCAGATCTATGGATAAGGGAAGAATTTTTGACCAAACAAGATATAGAGAGCATTGTGGGATTTAAAATGGATAATTTTGATTACATTAATTTAAAAGTTTTTAGATAAACAAAACCAATATAGGTAAGATTAGAAGGAAAATAGAAAGCTGTGGAGGGAGGTATTACAGCAAGTTACTCTAATGAAGTCCTTATTTCTCAAACACAGAAAGCTGAGTAAAATGTATGACTATGTGTCATTCTCCAATTGGTAAATTCTTAAAGATATGAATATACAGTTTTCAGTTGAAAACAATAAAAACTATCTATGGTCATATGAAAAAAATGCACTAAATCACTACTAATAAAACAAATCTTAGGCACCACCTTCCACCTATCAGATTGGTTAATGTGACAGAAAAGGAAAGTACAAGTGTTGGAGAGGATATGGGGAAATGGGGACACTAATACATTGTTGGTGGAGTTGTGAACTGTTCCAATCATTCTGGAAAGTAATTTAGAACTGTGCCCAAAGGGCTACAATACTTTGTATACCCTTTGACCTGGCAGTACCACTACTAAGTCTGTATTTCAAAGAAACTTGAAAAAAAGTAAAAGATGTATATGAGCAAAAATATTTATAGCATTGTTTTGTGGTGGAAAAGATTGGCAATTGAGAAGACATTCATCAATTAAAGAGTGGCTGAACAAGTTGTGGTATATGATTGTGATGGAATACTATTATGTTGCAAGAAATAATGAGTAGGATGTTTCAGAAAAAACCTGGAAAGGCTTACATGAATTGTTATGAAGTAATGAGCAGAATAATGAGAATATTGTATACAGTAAGAACAATATTATACAATGATCAACTGTGAATTGTTCAGCTATTCTCAGCAGCACAATGATCCAAGACAATTTTGAAAGACCAATGATGAAAAAGGCTAACCCCTCCAGAGAAAGTATGGATAGAATCTGAATTCAGTTTAAATCATACTGTTTTATTTTTTTACCTTCTTTCTTTTTCTTTGTTTTGTTTTGTTTTTGGCTTGGTGTTTTCATTCACAATGTGACTAATATGAAAATATGTTTTATACTACTGCATATGTATAACCTAATTCAAATTGCTTACCTCCTCAATGAGTAGTCAGGTGATTAAGGGTGGGAGAGAATTTGGAACTCAAAATTGTAGAAAACAAAAACAGTATGTTAAAATTGTTTTTATGTGAAATTAAAAAAAACCCAAAATATTAAAATTAAATAATTGTTAGTGCAAAACACAAATTTCTAATTTTGCTCTGATTACTTGAATTCATATGTTTTTATTGGTCATAGTTGGATGTCTTTTTTCCTGAAACTTACCATGTGTATCATACTTAGGCAAACACAATCATCATGCCCCACACTATTGTCCTTTTACTATTAATTTTGATTCCTCAAAGTTAAGCACTTTCAATGATCTATGACCATTTAGTGTAACTATAAGTTTACCATATTGAAAATATGAGCTTTTTTGTCAGGGAAGCTTTGAGTAATCACTAAAATTTCTATGTAATTTCTAAAATGAATTCTACCTACCTCCTTTATCTATTTAATTTTAGATTCAGATTATTCTTCATCTACAATGCTGATACAAAATAGGCATGCTATAAAAATGTGTTTTCAGAGTCAACTTGGTATAATAGAAAAGTTACTTGAATTTGAAGTTCAGTTACCCAGGAATGCATTATAGACCTGCTATTCACTTAATTGATTTTTTTTTTTGGAACTACCATGGCATGATACATAGAAACATATTAGTTGTCTAAATTTTAGATACCAGAGGACAAAAATTTGCCTTATGTTACTAAATGGCTGAGCAATTATTAGTGCCTTCATTGATTAGCATTTTGAAAGATGATTTACTAGTTGAATGTCCTCTATCCTTATAAAGCCTACTATATTATGAAAATAGTAGTGTCTGTAAGACATTATTCAAATATAGGGTTATATGATTCAGAGTTGGAAAATAAGTCTTGTACTTTCACTGTGCAAATGGTGAAAATGAATATCATGCAACGTAAATGAATAAAGCTTTAGCTAGAGGGCAAAGTATTTAGAATAACTATACATAGATTAAAATACTTTGAATGAATCAGAGGAGCCTTGAGTCGGGCTGAGTTCTTAAATTTTGGCCCATTGTTAGAGAATTTGTCTATAAACCTCTTTTTTTAAAAAAAATTCTATTTCTGTCTTAATGACTCTCTCTCTCTCTCTCTCTCTCTCTCTCTCTCTCTCTCACTGTGATCATAATCTTGAGCTATTCATGCTTCATTACACATTAATGAAAATAAAACCAAACATCCCAAGAGTTTTTTTTTTTTAGTTTGTCCTGTAAGGCTATGAACCTAACCTATTGCTGTATTTTTGATCTCCCATGACTGACTCATTAAGAGTGGTGAGGCCTTGGGGAACCATCATAATATCTAGCATTATATAGATATTTATTCTCAAGAAAATCTTTCAAAATGTTCTCCAGGAAAACAATGATATTTAATTGCAACTACATAATTCACCAAACACCTTACATAAAGCCTCACAATAATCCTTTGAGGCAGATGTTACAGATATTACCTTCATTTTACAGATGAAGAAATTGAGGAACTGAGAAGTTAAGTGATGTGACTCTGGTCACACAGTTAGATCAAGGATCTAGAACTGGATATGACCTCAGAAACTATCTGGTTTAATCCTACCTCCCCCCCGTTTTGTTAACAAATGAGAAAATTCTTGTTTAAAAAGGTTTTAAGCATTAAACATGGGATTTGAATTGTTATTATCAGTTCAGTGCTATGCCTTGTATCAGAGGAAAAATTTAAATTCCCTCCAAATCCATGACTTTATCTGACATGGCATTTGTGAAGCTTTGCAGAACCAGTGATGATTATTCTAATAATCTTTATAAGAATTTTCAAGGCTCTTTCCTCTGCTGCCTTCCCCCAAACCAGCAATAATGGAATTCTTGGCACGTTATGCTGTGGGAAAAAAAGACAGGGAATTGTGACAATCCTAGGATGATGAGTGTTTTAAGGGAATAGATAATAAATTCTATTTTGGACATGTTAAGTCTTAAATGTTTTTTGGACATCCATTTTGAGATGGCTAACAGGCAATTAGAGTGGTTAGGGCTGAATAAGTTGATTTGAAAATCATCAGGTTAGAGGTGATAATTGAACTCATGAAAATGGATGAATCCATCAAATGAAATAGTATAAAGTGAGAAGAGAAGAGAGTCCAACATGGAACCCCCCAGGGGTAACCATGATTACTGGCCATGATCTTGGATGAAGATGCAGCAAAGGGGATTGAGAAAAAGTCAGAATGCAGGAAAAGAACCAAGAGAGAATAATGTCACAAAAACTTAGAAGACTGTAGTAAGAAGGCAGCCATAAAAAGTGTCAAAATCTGTAATGAGGTCAAGAAAAATAAGGATTGAGAAAAGAGCATTAAATTTGGCAATTATGGGCTTGTTTGTTAACTTTATGAGTTGAAGATGAAATTTGAAACCAGATTATAGAGAATTAAGAAGAGACTGAAAAGAGAGGAGTCAGAGACAGTATTATAGATGACCTATTCAAGTAGTTTTATCACAAATGACATGAGAGCTTTGGGAAAATTGTTATTGGGAATAGATGGATTTTCAAGTTGGGGGAGATATGGGCATGTCTGTAGGCAGTAATGAAGAAGCCAATAGATGCAGAAAGACAAAGGATAATGTGAGTGGGGATGAATTAAAGGGCAATGTACTAGAAAAGACATGGAATGGGATCACTTGATCACATAGAGGGTTTTGCCTTGGCAAGGAGAAGAGCTACCTATTCATGTAAGACTGAAGTGGAAGGAGAGGAAATAAAAGGAGACTAGGTGAAAAGAAATGAGGAGAAAGGAGAGGAGAGAGATCTTGGCAATGGCCTCATTTTTTCAAGTGAAGTATGAGGCAAAGTATTCAGCTGAAAGAGTAGGGTTCGGAGGCAAGACCTTAGGAAATCTAAGGAGGGATAAAAAGATTTAGAATAAGCTGCTTTACTGAGTGGGACATTGAGTTAATTAGGGGGTTTTAAAAGGATTGTCTTGAAGCAGTGCTGGGCCACAGGAAGTATAAATAATTTTGCAGTGCACCTAGTCAGCATGGTTTCATGATTTTTCTTTAACTTCATTCAGCAGCATGTGAGTAGGAGAGAAGGCATCAATTCATGTATAAGATCTACAGTTGAAGCTCATCAGGGCAAGATTGATGATGTGATGAGGGTAAAAGGGACTCAAAAAAGAAAATAGTGTAGAGTGAATTAGTTCATCAATGGGTCAAGATGGAAGAAAGAGAGTATAGTTAGTGCAAAGGTGATCACCTGCAAAATAATTGGAGGGTCTAAGAATTACAGGTCACATGTAGGGGGAAAAAAACTGGGTTTGGTTTTGGAAGGTGGAGAGGTGGATTGCCAAATAGAATTTAATCAAATAAAGCAGTTTCTGAGTTTATGAGCATTGAAGCAGTGAATGTGTGGGTTATGTAAAGATCAAGTATATGAACCATTTTTCATTGTGACAAGTGAAGTAAAGAAGGAAGTAATTTGAAAAGCAAGTTGAGGAATTGTGAAGTTGGGTATCAGAAGGAGTATCAGGATATATAGTGAAATCCCCTGGTATTTCCTATAAGGATTCAAGGGACAGGTGACAGGTGACAAACCCATCCATGCTTGTCAATACTTGGAACTTTTGGCTTAGATTCTTAAAATCTAGCCAATACCTCACAGTCTCTCAGATTCCTTAAGAGTCTGGCTAATATGGTGGATCTTTATTAAACCTTGTCTTTGGTGGAAAGAAGGCTTGGGTCGAATTTTTTCAGGCAGAACCTGCATGTCGTGTTCTCGGGGTCCCAGCACCTCCAAACCCCTAAACCTCATCATTTTGGTGGCCCATATGGGGAAACTGCCTAACCCCAAGTTCTTTTCCAGCCAAGACTGGAAGGTATGTAAGTCCCCCCCCACACACCCTTTCTTGCTCAACAGTTGAGGTGGCTGTCCAAGCACCAAGGCTTGGAGGTGCTTTTCAGTCAGAGAATTAAGAGGCTGTCTCACACTCAGCCTGACTCTCTGAGGCTCTTGGTCCACTGCTTCAGTTCCAGGCCATGGACCTGGGTACACCTTCCCTAGCATAGAGGAGAAGGACAGACTCCCTATATGGAAGCATATATCCAATTCTGTCAGTTTTCTCTGCGCTAGGGAATTGGGGAAAACTGCAGTTTGCTTTTTGGTTCCCTGAGGCTTACTTGCTCCCTTCCCTCTACACTCTTGAATCCTCCTTCATGGAGGTTACAGGGAAAAGTTAGAACAGCTAAAAATATCTTGGCAGATTCTGGAAGTTTTGTGATGGATCATTAAGCAGTTTTGAAACACTTCCTTACAACCCTGGTCACTGACTTCCCTTGAGTCAAGAGGGTATCATTAAACCCTCTTATAGTAGAAGAGAGTTTCACCAGTTCCCCTCACCTTTGATTTCACCCTCCCCCACCTTGGAAAGGAAGGAAGGGGGAGGGGGAGCAGCTACAGAGTGGGCAGCCCTGGCAATGGCCTTGGGCTGTAGGGCAACCCTTGCCTGGAAGCATCACCCAGGTTCAGCACACCCTGCTCATGGTAAAGAAGCCGGCCTCTGAACTTGGGTAAGCACGTTCTTTCAAAGTTGTAGTTTTAACTGTTAATGATGGGATGTTGATTCTCTGTGTAAAGTAATTTGGAAATACATTTAACAAAACTGAAGTCAACTGATTGGTAATAGGTTTGTTTCAAGTTTCAAATTGGTGAACTTTTTGTATCAGTTATATCAAGCTACTTTTCATAATTTGGTTACCACTAAAATAATTTGGCTATTGTTGGTTATTGTTTTAATGTGTAAACTAGCCAAAAAGGTTGTTTGGATTATATATGGCTTGCTGAGGATTTGCAAGGGTAAAGAGATCTCTAATGATTGGCTTTTTACGCCAGGACAAATTTAAGTTTGAAATGTAAAGCCTGGAAAAGTTTTTTCTAAGCTGTGATTAGTGAAACTTGCTGTGTGAAGTAAAAGCTCATAGGATTTTATTTTGAGTTGCCTGATGGATCATAATCCATCGATAATCAATAATCTACCATCTCCATCTCAGAAATGCCACAAGCTACTCAGAGAATGTGATACTGATGGGGTATGGGCCCAAGCCGAGACCTTCGCCTTGCCCTAAAAAGAATTTGGCTCCTATTTGTCTACATCCCCAGAAAACCTTTAAACTTGTCTCAAACAGTTCCATATGGACTCCCGCCATCTCCCTTTAAAAGCCCTAGCCCCACCTTTTGATCTTATTCAGATGCCTTTCAAACTTCTTCCCCCTTCACCCCCCCAGGTCCCTTCATTATCTAATCCCATTGTCTATTCAATCTCTCAGACATTCCAGTCTGAATTCTCACCTATTCCCTTTTCCCAGCCCCTCCTCTGGTCACCCAAAGTTATTTAGTGTATGTAAATCCACCTTTGCCCCCATTTAAACCCTGAGACTTTCTCATGCACGCTTGTCCCTAAGGGCATCACTAATGTTCAGATTCCTTAAGAGTCTGGCATGTGTGGTTTATCTGTAATAAATTTTTTTTCTCTGGCTGAAAGAAGATTTGGGTTGAATTCATTCATGAAGGGCCCACATTTTGTGATCTCAGAGTCCTAGCACCCCTAAAATTCTAGACCTCATCAATACTGGTGGGAAGTCAGCATTGGGAAAAGTTGAGAGGACAATTTTTGCCTCAGTCTAAGATGGGATCCTCCTGGCTCAGTTTCCCCATTATGCTCCTTTGAAAAGGATTGTTACCCACCTGGCTATTCCTGAGTTCTGGCTATGAGGTGGATTTGCTATTGCATGGTTGGGAACTGAATTATCTGAATCCAAACAGAGCTAAGGATGTTTTATCCTCTCATATTTGGGCCCTAAATCTAGTCACTGCTTTATATCTGGGCCCTGCTGTCCTTTCTGTTAGATTTGTGTTTTCCAGACTACAGGCCATTCACTTACAGTTGTAGCAAACAGCAAGTACCAGCCAATGTCCCCCCATCATTCCCTGGATGCAACCTGTGCTCCGTTTCAGTTAACCTCCTCTTTGGGACCCCCTTGAGTCAGGGACAGCTCTATTTCCCTTGCCAGAAGGAAGCAGTTCCAGAAGCCAAGACCTTTGCCCCTTACCCAAAAGAATTTGTGTCCCATTTGTTTGAGGGGGAAATGATGGGGTTGGGATCTGGACCCCAGAAAGGAAAAACCTTGGACTTTCTCACGTGGCCAAATCTCTGGTTTTTGCCTGAGGCTATAATCCCATCAACTGACCTTTCATTGTGGCTACACCCAATCTCCCCTCCATTGTCTTACCTCCCTATGGCCCCTGGCCATTTCCCACCCTTAATCCTAACTAGGCTTCATTCTCCCTGGGCCATTCCAATAATTGCATTTCTCTATCTTACTTCTAGTGTGACCAAAACCTATAGAATTGACCCACATGATGCCACCCGTCACATTTCTATCCTTCATTGGATAATATGTTATGTAAATCTTACAGGGAACCAAATCTTTTGAGAATTCCAAAAATCATGAAAGACACATGGAAAAAGTGCTAGACTAGGAATTAAAACCTACATTTCTGTTTTTATTATACAACTAATTAGTTTGAGGGGTTTATGGGGTGTTCAGGGAGGACTAGCATCTGTGGTGTGAGGGCTTGCTGAGAGCTTTTCAGGGCTGCTCATACACCTTTGGTGTCCACCTGTCACCCAATTCTCAGCTGTGGTTCCAAGAAGCTGTAGCATGTACAATAGCCACACCCAAGTAAACCATCTCAGCAGGTGGGCTAAACCAAGTTGAGGATAGCCTATAGCCTTCAAAAACATTGTGGGTTGGCGAGGTCTCTACCCCAAGAATATGAAGACTTACCCTGGCAGAATGGGTAGATGAGAACAATTTGTTCCAATGGCCATCAAGGTGGCTGAAGCAGGTACTGTGGAGCTCTCAGAGCTTGGTCAGATGTTGAAGACACTAAGTATATCCACTCTGTCCCAGGCCATCACCAGTCATCCTGATTTTTCTCCTGCCATTGGACTTTGATGACTCTGGAAGGGAGAGTGAGGCTAATAACTTTGTGCCACTCTGCCTCACTTAAATCCAATTCAGGCACAAGTCAAGACATCATCCAGTTGTTTCTTTGGTACTCTTTGAAAATGAAGGACAATTAGTTTGAGACTTTAAAGAAGGCACTTAACCTCTGGACAATAATACCTGTTCTCTACATTACACAGGCCTATTGTAAGGATTAAATGTGTTAATATGTGGGAAAGTGCTTTGAAAAGTATTAAGAGCTACGTAATTATAAAAGAGCACCACAATTAGAGTGATATGTTTTCAGTCAGAGAAATGTCATAAAACTTTAATGCTCAAAGGAAGCATAGTGATCATATAGCCCAATCTCAATTTACAAACGAAGAAACAAAAACACATAAATAATAAGTGACTACTTAGCATCTGAGAAAAGAGTAGCAGAGTCAGGAGCAGTGCATTTTCCATTATAACTCATCGCTTCTTTCTTGGACAGATGGTGAGATAAATTTTGTTTATTTAATCAAACCTTTTTTTTTAAATCTGAAATTAATTTTTAATGATAGTTTTCCCAGATATATCCACTCTCTCAAATGGAAGGAAAGAAACAAGAAAAAAGGAAATGAAGGAGGAAAGAGGGAATAAAAGATGGAGAGAAGGAAGGAAGAAAGGAAACAAGGAAGGGGGAAAGGAAAAAGGATGGAAGTGATGAGTCTACCTCTAGACTCTTCAGAAGGAAGAAAGGACAAAAAAAGAGAAAAAAGGGAGGGAAGAAAGAAAGAAATTGTCAAGCTAAACCAATTGATTAAGTTAGGCAACTTTTTACACTGATAGCTCCCAATCTTTCCAGTGAAAGGAAGAAGACACACTTCCTCCTTTCTTCTTTTTGTCTAAAATTATTTTTATAATAAAAAACACAACTTTCTTTATTCTTCTTTTCAATTGCATTTTTGTTGTCAATGTGTAATTATTTTTTGGTTCTACTTCATTTTTTATCAGTTTGAATGTCTTCCTATCTTGGTTTCGAAAAAAAAAAGTATCAGTTGGTTTACTTCTTGTCCCCCAAATTTCAACTTAGGTGCTAGCTGTGTAAATAGAAAAAAAAAGATCATAAGCAAGTTATTTTGTGGACTCTAAAATAGCAATATTTGGCTGACAGTTTGACATATAGGCAGAAGGAGACAGGAGTCAAGAATAATACTGAACTTATGAACATGAGACAAAAGGATCTTGGTGAGTTTGACAGAAAACCTTTGCCTAGGTTATTACAATTGTGTTGTAACTGGTCTCGTCAAAAGTCTCTTCCCACCTCTAGTTTATTCCCTTCACAGATGACTGATTGGCCAAAATGATTTTCCCAAAGCACATATCTCACTATGTCATTCTCATAATCAGATAAATTTCAATTCCTGTCTATTTTTCTGGGAACAAATATTAACTTTTCTGTTTACAATTATACACTCTTCATAACCAACTTTTTACCTTGCAAGTCTAACTCCACTTTACTCTTTCCATGCGCTCTACATTTATGTTAAACTGGCCTTTTTACTATTTTTAATTGATAGAACTCTATTGCCTCTTTCCATTAATTTTTCTGCTTATTCTATATATCAGTAATGCTTTCCCTCCTTAACTTCATATCTTAGAATCCTTTGTTATCTTTGAGACTCAACTAAGATGCCACCTTCTAAGTCAACTCTTTGCAAATTCCCCTGCTAGTGTCTTACTTCTAAAAGTAGCTTATAGCTGTTCTGTATACACGTTGTAAATAACAATATATGTACATGTGGTCTCCTAAGAGAGAAAGGCTACATCTTGAGAGCAGGGGGTATTAACTTTTATCTCTGCATCTCCAGTACTTAGCACGTTTTGTTGTTGTTGTTCAGTTATGTCTGACTCTTAGTAATCCCAAGGACCATATTGCCCATGGAGTTTCCTTAGCAAAGATACTAGAGTGGTTTGTCATTTCCTTCTCTGTTGGATTAAGGAAAACAGAGGTTAACTGACTTGTCCAAGGACACACAGATATTAAGAATCCAAGTTCAGATTTCAACTTGACTCCAGGTCCAGTATTCTATTAACTGAGCCATCTGACTGCCTCAATTATAACATAGTAAGAACTTATTAAAATGCTTAATTAAAATATATTAAAATGCTTATCAAAATAAATGCCTTGATTGAATGCTAAAGCAGGAAGACTTTAGTGGATGGGAGGTAGGTAGCACAAATATCTTTAGTTTCATATTTCATCTGAGTAAAATAATAGTGAGAGAGATGAATAGACTTACCATTGGTCTCACTAGAGTCAAAATTCAAACCTAGTTCCCCTATATCCAAGGGTGTCCTGGTAAATGTTTAACAACTGGCTCTCAAAAATGAAAAATATGTACACGTGATACTTTTAATTTTATTCTTCATTAACATTTTCTTCACACATTTCATGAGTCTAGATATCAACAGAACAATAAATCAAATACTGATTTCACACTGAGCATTTAACAATAGACTTTTATGAACAGATAAGATATGGCTCTGGACCACTCCGACCTATACCGTTACCACTGCACTATATTTTAAAGATTTTGAAAGGGATAAACAAAACAGAAAAGAGTAACAAATTGTTGACTCTTAATTCCATTTCTTGGTGTTCATCCTTTTCCTATTTCATTCATAAAACTTTAAATTCCCCCCCCCTTTTACCTTAGTTATATCAACAGAATTTTTTTAAAAGTCTCTTTTTTGAATCATTCATTATTTTTCAGTCACATTGATTAAAATTGCGCAGCTGTTTATTCTATGAAGTTTATTAAATGAATTCAAGCAGACTGTTTCATGCAAGTAGACACAGGCCAATTACCCTTAAAACAGTATCTCACTTTAAATATACTATGCTTCTTTAAAAATGTCAAATTCAAGGGCAGCTAGATAGTGCAGTGGATAGAGCACCAACCCTGGATTCAGGAGGACCTGAGTTCAAATCCAGCCTCAGACACATAACACATACTAGCTGTGTGATCCTGGGCAAGTCACTTAACCCCATTGCCTAGCCAAAAGGAAAAAAAATGTCGAATTCATGAGATATGTGACTACTACTATAATAAACTTGGAAGCAACCATTTTTTAATCACCACTAGTAATGAGATGAATAGAAAATAATGCTCAATGCTTTCATTTTAAACCAAGTATGCTTCCTCAGGGGAATTATTTTATTGCTCAAGGGAATATATTATTAAGGTTTTTCTTTGGGGGGGGAAGGGAAGGAAGTATGGCGATATTATTAAATCCCTGCATTATTATAAATTTAACAGACAAAACTCATTATTTATGTATTACATTATTATATTCATTTTAGGTTGTTATTCTTCAGGTAGGGAGGGTAGTGATAATTATTCTTTATTAAATACTGGTAATTTCTGTTATTGTTCAATTGCTTTTCATTCATGTCCAACTCTTCATGACCCTATTGGGGGTTTTCTTGGCAAAGATACTGAAACAGTTTACCATTTCCTTCTCCAGCTCATTTTTCAGATGAGGAAACTGAGGTAAACAGACTAAGTGACTTGCCCAGAATCACATAGCAAGTAAATGTCTAAGGCCAGATTTGAACTTAGGAAGATGAGTCTTCCTGACTCTAAGTTTGGTACTCTATCTACTGAGCCACCTAGCTGTCCTATTAATATTCTACAATAACATAATAAAACCATTTGACTTCTTTATTTTGGTGTTATATTTTATTTAAGTAGAAATCACTTCTTAATTAACAACACCATACCATGCCCATAATAATTTCTTTTAAAAATAGTTTTTAAGAAACTGGGAAATAAGATATCCACACAATGGGGTATAGAAATCTATCTTACCCTGTAGGAAAATAGAAGGGGAAAGGGATAAGAGAAGGGCAAGGATGATAGAACGCAGGGCAGATTGAGGGAAAAGGTAATCAGAATGTATACTGTCTTGGGGTGGGGGTAGTAGGGGAAAGGGCGGGAAAAATTTCAAACTCAAATTCTTGTGCAAGTGAATGTTGAAAACTAAAAATAAATAAATAATTTTTTAAAAATTAAAAAAAGATTTTTAAGCAAAACAGTTTGGCATCTTGTGTAAATCTCAAGGCAAATGTAACATTGCTGTCTTAAAATTCACCATTTCTTAACAGGAATGTAACAAGTATTCTCTAATATCAGTTATCTGGTAATAACACTGAACATCCTGTGCTGTCCAAATATTATTGCCTTTTATCATTGTCTTATTATAACCTTATAACTTCCTTTTAATAATTTCATTTTTTCATTATCTGTATTTTATCACATCATTCATATATTACATTTTATTATGATATACTCTGTTGTCAATTATAGCCTGTACATTATGTACATTTTTGTCTTGGTTCTGTTATTCTTACTCTCTAGTAAGTGGTTCAATAAATCTCCCATGTTTTATGAATTCTTTATATCCATTCTGACTTAAAATTTAATAAGTTTGCATTATATCAATTTGCTACAATGCACTGAGGCATTTTATAATTAATAGCCACATTTTTGTTTTTAGCTTTTTGCTACTGCAAATAATATTATTCTGAATATTTTTTTTTACATATATGGACTTCCTTTTGGTCAATGACCTCAAGGTATAAGCACAAGAGTAGAATCAACAGGTCATTTTTGATGGACTAAGAATAATTTTGCACTGTTAAACCTATACTTTTCTTATGAAGGTACTTCATCTGATTTCTTAAAAGATTCATTAATTGTGGAATTCTGGGGCTTAACCATGATATGTGTGAGAGAATTAAACTTGAGGTTGCTCTCTCTGGAATCTATCCAATCCATTTCTATAGAATCTATAGATTCTATCAACATATATCTTGCCCCTGGGTCAGATAATTCTGGATGTTGGGGGAGGGGTTGTACTATTTCCTAAGCCATGATAGTGAGACTTTTGATTTCAAGATGTCTCCCTTACAAAACCTGCAAATCTCATATTGCTTATGGGCATTATGCCTTCATTATCATTAACATTGTCTTTGTAGAAATCTTAGGTGATGCTCTTCATATTTTGTCTTTTAATTTTATTGTAATTTTTTTCTTCCAACTCTAAAAATTTTAGTTGAAAATACGCTAGTCTATTTTCCAAAACTCCTATTTTAGAGATATTCTATATCATTTGATTGAAACAATTTATTCTTTTGTTTGCCCATACTTTTAATTCCTATTTGACAGCTAGTGCTTCCGATCCTATGTCTCCATTTAATTTATTTATTGATCCATTATAGAGGATCTTATTATTATTCTATTATTATTTCTTGCTATCACATTGCATCATTGTGACACCTGCCCATTTGACATTTAACTATAATTTTCTTTTACTGAATTCCATTTATTCATTCTATTAGTGCCCCTTTGCTCATTTTCTTCAATGTCTTTGCTCAAAATGAAAAAAAATCTAATTTACATTGTTAATTCATACTTAAGAAGAAAGTAAATAAAATACAATTGATTATAATATGACAATGTTAGTTTGATAATAATATAACAATAAAATTAAAGGAGATATGACAGCATCTTTTGTTTTTACCGTAAAAAAACACTGAGCTACCAGCCACAGATTTAAAGAAAAAATAGGATGCCCATAAAGAAAAGCAGGTAGCAGGAATCAAAAGTTATTTCAAATAATTTATTTCTTAATTAATTGTTTTTCTTGTTAGGTTTGTATATTGCTTAAATACTTATCTATTGGGGGAAGCCTATTGTGAACTGTGGAATTGATATAAACGCTAATTAGCTTTGTATTCTTTCTCTTTAGCTGCAGCTATGTAAGGCATGAGCTAGAGGAAAAAAAAGTTACTTTGAATTCCACATCCCTTCTTTACATCTGTGCTTCCTTATCTGCAAAATGAAAATAATAATACTTATGTTACATCACAAGTTTATTGTAAAGATTAGCTGTAGTAATGCATATAAAGTATACATGTATGTAAAATGTCATTCATATTAAGGCAAGAGTTTTAATAAACCTTTTTAATTATATTGACCTATCAATTCAAAACTCATAAATTCATTGAAAGAACTAGTATCATATAAATCATCTCCCTTCCCGTCCTCACCAAACTGACTAAGTTTGGGACTAAAATGTTTTATCTGTATACATATCTTATAGACAGGGTACTAGACTACTGTCAATGCCATCAGCACTAAGTAGCATCTATTTGAATGTGCTAATATAAAAATGAATGCATATGGAAAATCCCTTTGAAAGGTAGAAATAATCATATTAATCAACATATATCTTAAACTTTACAGATATGATCTCATTAAATCATAACTACAATATTGTAATGTGTTAACAATATTATCTCCATTTTACAAACAAGGAAAGAGAAGCTTAGAATATTTTACTCATGTACTAATTAGCATCATACAAATAAAAAATGTCAGAGAAAAGATTATTTTTTGGGGGGGAAATAATCTATCCTGACTCCTATTTCATTTATCTTTTCATTTTCCCATGATTCCTCTTAGAAAATCTCTGGCATGCCAGGATCTGTTTTAGGTTGAACGTAGTGCCTTCTCTAGGAGAACTAAAGGAAGACAAATGTGTTTTGAGTATTCTGAATAGCTCTGAAAACATAGAACACCAAGATGACTACCTAGGACAGTGGTCACAGTATGAATGGGTCAATGTATATCTTTCTAAAATCTTCTAATTTTTAAAAGCAATTTGTCATGCTGATATATATGGTAACCACATTGGATTCTAACCTAGTAGAGATGATGTGGTATAATAGAGTGTTATATTTGATTTAGAAAGAACTCAGTTCAAATAACATATCTGATGTTTATTAATTATGAAATCCTGAATATCACTACTTCACATGTCAAAGAACTGACAATATCATACTTGTTATGGAAGAATTTCTATATGAATTGTTTTGATTGCAATCTGCATTGGAAGGAGTTACATAATAGAATTTACCCCCTTGCTGCAAAATCACAGATCCTTTGTAAATAGACAAATATATATTTATACATATACGTACACACACATACACACATATTTGTATGTGTGTGTATGTACAATTTCTGAGTTCAATTCTACTACCCTAAAATGAAAATAACTAGTCAAAAGATGAAAATTTCAAACCATCAGTTTTGAAATCAAATATAAACTGTTTACTGATATAAATAAAATAAAATATAAACTGATTACTGTCTGACATTGTTGACTGTATTTGAGATTGAATTAAATTAATTTGCTATTGGATGGTCAGTCCATTAGCCCTGCATCAATGTTGCTCTATGAGTAAATAAGGCATAGTTTCCACTTCCGCAACTTTAGCATTTAGTAATGATAGAAAAAGTTAATGTCACCTTCAACTATAATATAACTATTACTAATTGTTTTGTTTTTTTATGAATATTTGCATTACATATATGCTGTCAGCCAAACCATACTCCCATGCATTTTTTTTCTTATTCCTTCAGAAATATTTGGAATAATCTTCAAACCATTTTTTTTCTTCCTGCTTTTATAAGGTCAGATACTATTTTGAGTATAGAAAAGTGCTACATATTCTCCTGGTGCAATCAGGCAAAACCACAACCTCAGGAAAGTTCAATCAGTTCCAAAGGCTGTGAAACCAGTTTGGGTAATAGTATGTAGGAGCACTAAAAAGAAAAGGTAGATGTCCATGTGTTTCATAATCACATTTCTCAACTGGAAGTTGAATATGGCCTTTCATATTTTACAATACAGTAACTGATAAAAATGTTTGATTTGACCTCAAATTCAAATTAGACAAAGCACTGATATTTAAAATAAAAAAGCCCATGGTCACTGTTAAATATATAACAACAATCCTAATTGCTTCCCCACACCTTTTTTAAAGCACATCATGAGGTAATAAATAGTATGATACAGTGGGAAAAAAATAGGTTCAAAGTCAGAGGACCTGATTTCATATCTCAAACTGCCATGATGCCAATGTGACCTTGGGCAAATTATCTTAATTCTCTGGGGATTCAGTTTCTTCAGCTGTAAAATAAAGGGTGGTACTAAATCAATTGGCCTACGAAGTGGGGTGAGTCTTTTTGTCTTTAACTTTCAAGGAATACTTTAGTTTTAAATTCATTTACTTTATAATATGGCCATAATTTAGCCTTCCAAAGTTCTCCTAATTTCAACCAGCATATATATCCTGTAGCAGCTTTGTTTTTCTGATAAAATAGATTTCTACTCTTTCCCCTGGCTGGGAATGGGGGTGGGGGTGGGGAGAAGGGATTGTCTTATTTAATCTAATTCTGAAAGTATAATAAAGATGTCAAAGTTTAGTATGAAATTAAAAAGACAAAGAGATGAAGGACAGTGAGTAAAAGTTGGTCCTTATGTCAAAGAATCAGAGATACGAGTGCACTATATCAAAATGGATTCAGATGTCTAAAGCAAAAATGTGTGCCCTTAGTGGTATATATAGTCTCACACTGATTTATGTGAATGTAGAAGCATAGGGGAGGATTTTAGCCCTCTCCCCCATCTACTCTGCTCTTAAATCTGAATTTCTTTGCATTTACCATTTCACAGAAAATCTTGACATCCTTTTAAATTTATTTTACATAGCTGCAGAATGTGAATAGAACTTTATGCTTTCATCCTTTTATAAGACATTCATTATGTGCATTAACTGACAGCTGTGAAATTATCTGCCACTTGTCTTAAATGAAAGCAAGAAAAATCAAAATAGATGTTTCTTCTTTACTTAGGAAAATTCACAGAAGTCTTCTCTAATTCAAATTTTTGTAGGCACTTATATTTATATAGGCTCTAAATACAGTGAATATATTCAGTCATCATCACATATTGAGTGTCTGTTGGCTTTTGAAAGCTCAGACGACATTTTACATTTTTCTTCCTTGTTTTGAGAGCACCAAAGACTGGCAGCTCATGCAAGGTTTTTCCATTATAAGAAAAAAAAAAAAAAAGAAAAAGCCTGCAAGTCTATTGCATCTTATTTAATATCAATTACATTCTTTAGATTTCTTTAATGTTCATTTAACTATTTCCATCAAAGACTTCCAACAAGAAACCCTGATGAGTACAGTTACTGGAAATATTAAAAATGGCAAAAGCCCATATTGCTGTTTTCTAGAGTTTTCTTATGGCAATGGATATGAAACATCAGTTTGGCAAGAATTCAATTTCACTTGGCCATCAGAGTAGAGAAAAATAATAATTGAGGGCTATATGAAGGCCCAGATCCATGCACTCATCAATGCCGAAGAGATAGCAAAGAATCTTCTGGGCTTAAAAAGGGTTTTATAAAAGTGGGTATTTCTGAAACATGTTTGTACTGGGTATTCAGTGCTGGGGCCTAGAAATCTTTCTTTATGGAGTCAGATTATGAAAGACAAAGCACTATTTGTTCTCTTGTATACTGGCATGCTTGATCACTTTTGGTTCCAATTGGTATTCATACAATGTTTCCTTTGCATCTTTTTTCCATCTTTGCATAGGATCCAATGAGGATTTTTAGTTTTACCTTGGTTCCAGCCTTTACACACATAAAGCTCATTTTTGCTGGGTAGTTGCTCCTTGGTTGTAATCCAAGTTTCTTTGCCTTCCGGAATATCATATTCCATGTCCTATGGTCTTTTAATGTAGAAACTGCAAGGTCCTGTGTAATCCTGACTGTGGTTCCATGATATTTAAATTGTTTCTTTCTGGCTGCTTGCAATATTTTCTCTTTGACCTGGTAATTTAGAAATTTGGCTACTATATTTTTTGGCATTTTCAATTTGGGATCTCTTATAGGAGATGATTGGTGGATTCTTTCTATGGCTGTTTTACCCAATGGTTATAGTACCTCAGGGCAGTTTTCCTTGATGATTTCCTGAAAGATACTGTCCAGGCTCTTTTTTTTTTTCATTGTGATTTTCAGGTATACCAATAATTTTTAAATTGTCTCTCCTGGATCAATTTTCCAGGTCAGTTGTTTTACCAATGAGGTATTTTAGATTTTCATCTATTTTTTTCATTCTTTTGTTTCTGTTTGACTGATTCTTGTTCTTTCATACAGCCATCAACTTCTATTTGCCCAGTTGTAATTTTTAGTAAATTGTTTGCTTCTATTAGCTTTTGTACCTCCTTCCCCATTTGGCCAATTGCATTTTTTAGGGACTTGTTTTGTTCAGTTAATTCTTGTCCTTCCTTTTCCAAGGTATTGACTCTCTTTTGCATACCTCTCATTTCTTTTCCCATTTTTTCTTTCACCACTCTCATTTAACTTTTAAAATCCTTCTTGAGCTCTTCTAAGAAGGCTTTTTGGGCTTCAGACCAGTTCATATTCCCTTTTGAAGTTCCAGATGTGGGTTTGTTGTCGATGTTGTCCTCTTCAGAATTTCTTCCTTGATCTTCATTGTTCCCCTAATATGAATCTATTGTACATTTCGTTTTGCTCATTGTGTTTGCTTATTTCCTGGCCCTTAAAGAGATTGAGCTGTCCTGCTGGGAAGCAGAGAGCACTGACCCAAGCTGCTTGTTTTGGGAGCCTAGGGCTTGGTCACTGGTTTTGTGTGCTGGGGCCTCTGATGTTGGCAGCTGGAGGCTGTAGGGTTCTGGCAGCTTACCTGGTGTTGGGCTGGAACCAGCAACACTGGAAATCTAGGGGTAGGATTGGGTATTGTGCCTCCTGGAGATTTCCTGCTCCCCAGGGCCTTTCGTTACTTTCACTTTCTTCCGTTCCTTTCAGATGGATGTTGCAGGGTGTTTATCTGCCTGGGGCTCCTTGAAGCACTGCTTCCCTTAGTTTTGCTGAGTCACTGGGAGACTTAGTTGCTATAGAATGCCAAGGCAGCTGGTGGTTTTCTGAATGTGTTTCATCTAGTTCCCCTGCCCTCACTGAGGTACTCAGAGGTCCAGGTGTTGGCATTTGCCTGGTCCACCACCTGGGTTTCAGGATCTTCTCCTGGTATGCTGAGGTGGGGTTTTCAGCTAGCTTGCTGGGGTACCTTCTGTTTTGTACTGCTCCCTTTCCCCCAGGGCAAGAGGGGCCTTTCCTGATAATCCCTCAAGCTACCTGGGCTACTGGACTGCTGCACTCCATCTTTCTTCTGGTTCAGCTGTTCCAGGGTTTTTCCAGGGGTGGTGTTTTCTGGGCTTTCAGAAGTTAATACGGGATGGTAAGAGCAAGTTACTTCTTAATCCACCATCTTGGCTCCCAGAAGCAGAACTGTTCCCCTACTCTGCTTTAAAATGAATTCTTTTCTTCAGTGAATTTTTGCATCTCTTTTACCATTAGGCCAATTCTGTTTTTTGAAGTGTTATTTTCTTCAGTAAATTTTGTGCCCTTTTTTGTTTTTGGTTGGGCAATGGGGGTTAAGTCACTTGCCCAGGGTCACACAGCTAGTAAGTGTTATGTATCTGAGGGCGGATTTGAACTCAGGTCCTCCTGAATCCATGGCCGGTGTTCTATCCACTGTGCCACCTAGCTGTCCCTGTGCTTCTTTTCATAATTTTCTTGTCTCACCTTAATTTATTTTCCTCCTTTTTCCTCATCCACTCTTTATCTCTTTCTGCTCAGGGAATTTTTGCTATACTTGGGTTCAATTAGAATTTTTCTTTGAGATTTTGCTTATAGTTGTTTTCACATTGTTGTCTTCTTTTAAGTTCATATCTTGGTCTTACCTGTCCTTGTAATGGCTTTTTTATGGGGAAGTTCGTTTTTGTTGTTGTTTGTTGTTTGCTCATTTCCTTAGCCTATTTCTTCACTTTGAGCTTTATGCTAAATTTGAGATCTACTCACCTTGGGGTAGAAGGGCACTAAGCCAAGCTTCAGGCTTTTTTATGCTGCTTTCTGAGCTAATTCTACAGGCCTAAAATTTTTTAGTGCTTCCAAGGTGGTATGTTCTAGGGAGAGGTATAGTCATTGCTTTTCTGATCTGGGCTCTGGTCCTTACTCAAAAAGGACCCCTGGTGCATCAAGTTATAGTACTCGTCTTAACTATGGAACTGTGACCAGGTCCCTTGTTCTCCTGTAGCCATAAGTGTTAACATTCCTCTTGGCTCTGGAATTGTGACCAGGGACCTAACTTTTTTGTTACCAGTCACAAGTTCTCCTCTCTGTCCTGGAACTGCAGTCCAGAACTGCTTATCAGGAACAGAGTTGCCAGTCAGCACCAGTTGTAGCCAGTGCCAGAAAAAAAAATCACTGTGTTCTTTTTCTGACCTGTTTTTTGACTCCCTTACCATCTCTGGGCTGAGATCTCTCAAAGATGCTGCTGCTCCTGTAGCTGCCTCCAAGGCCCATAATTCATGCTCCTGTATTACCTCTAGCTCTGTTCCCACCCTGGTGTCATGGACATCTCCTGTAGAACTCCTAAATTGCCTGGAAAAAGTATCTCCCTCTGACTTTTTGTTGGTTCTGCTGCTCCAAATTTGGTTTGAGGCATTTTTTAAAAAGTTGTTTGGAGAGTAATAATGGGGGAGTTCACCTAGGTCCTGTCCTCTATCATCTTCCTTTTCCTTATGTAAGAGGGCAAGATTTGTTTCATATTACTCTGAAGTTGATTCAGTGATAGATTATAAAGCTTGAATGTGAAAAAAAAGTAAAAACTAATTATAAAATTGTGACTGAATCTAGATATCTCTTTCTATATTGGAATTAAAGGTAGCAACTTCAATGAAAACATGAGAAAATATGAGAATGATGAGAAAACATGAATCATGACCAATGTTTTCTGGTATGGTATGGCATACTTTCAAGTTTTATCTGCATTATTTGCATTTTCTCTGCCAGTTTTTTAAACCTAGACAATCAAAATAATAAATCAAGCCTTGATTTGTATAATTTGCTGATCTTATGCTAAAAATTTAATAAGCAGTTCTCAAGAGCTTGTCTGAGCTGCCTATAGCTGATTCCTGGTTATGCCCCTTTAGCTAAAATCTGGAGACACTGGGAGATTTCCAAAGTTCAGGAGTGAAGGAAGAATCAAGCCCCTGAACAGCAATCTGTGGTGGTGTAGGAAGCTTCCTCCCTCTCCATTAGCCATGTTGCCTTAAAGTAGAGCTACTCCTGTTTACATATGCAACATATGTACCTCCCTCAGAGCCATGTTGGTTACATTTCCTTCCCAGGGTTCTCAAATATCCTGAGAATACAGGAATATATTTTTTCCCTCTCTACTATTGGCTTTAGCACTTACCAGTTGTATTCCCCTATCTTAAAGGTCCAGTGATAAGTATACCAGTGTAATTTAACTACTTAACAACTGATAATTTTTACAAAGGAATATTTATTTCAAAGATATAGCAAAACAATCGTACAACCATTTTCCCCAGTATGTGACTTCATTGTTAGGGAGATGGGTGGAGTGAGGATTAGCTCAGTTCCTACATAGTACTGATCTTTCCAATTTCACAATGGCTTTGCTGCCTATCTCTGCTGGCCACCTGGTCTGGATTAATAGAATCTGAAATCTCCGTGACTCTGTATACACAGAATGGAAAAGATTTATCCAAATGGAGAACAATTCAGACATGCTTATATGGCCATATGTCCTCAGTGGGAAGAAGGTTCCACAGCCTTTTGTTTTATAGCATGGTTCTTTCACAAGATTCTGTTAGTGAAGGAGTCACCTCATTCTTTCATATATGAATCTTGCAAAAATCCCCTAAGGGGTTAACAGTTCCAGCTATGCAGCCAATGGGCAGTCAGGAGAAAGGTTCCTTCCAACCAATATAGCAGGCCAATAAAAATATTCACACATGTTTGTCTTCACAATTATCTATGCAGCAGATTCCAGACTCTTCATGTGTTAGGATTACGTCTCAGGTACTCTAAGCACCCATTAAACACACATGATATGAATACAATAAATTGGAGATATTTTCAGAGGGAGGTTACTAAGGGGCAGGCGACAAGAATGGTATTCTACAGAAGTAAAATTTTAGCTAAAGCTTGAAGGAAATCCAAAAAGTCAAGATATGGGAATGAGGAAGTAGAGCATTCTAGGCATGTGGGACAGCCTGGAGTTGGGAGATGGTATACCAGAAATAGCATGAAGTCTAATGAAACTGGATTGTAAAGTATGTGGAGTCATTAGATACATTTGTACTGTCATCAAATTCCAAATGGCTTTCCCAAGGAATTGAATGAATCCCTATCTCTACTTATAGTATATTACTAGTGTGTGTCTCTTTTCACAGTCCCTCCAACTTTTTTAAAATTTTCCATTGTTCACCAACTTTTGTGCACATGTACATTTTAGACTGAATTTTGAATGAAACAGAAAACTTTAACACAGAAATTTCATTCTGAACTATTTTGAGCACTTGTTATTGATATAACAACTGAAAAAAAAAATCCCAAATATCAAGACAGTATGGAATAGTGAGCTTAGGGAAACAAAAGTACACCTTACCTTTCACTAGTTTTGTAAATGCTCTGGGCTTCAATTTGATACATTTTAAAACCTAGAATCAGCCTAGAAGATTTTGCCTTCCCTTTAAGGTTGAAAATTACATAACTAATATTATTTATTGTCATTTTAATGGGCCATATTCCCAGGTGAATATGATGAAAAAATGAACTAGAACTGATGATCTATTTAACACACAAGTTAATGAAAGTGCAAATCCATTACATATTTGTCAGTCCTCTAGAAAAATTCACTGTTTTGTTGGGATAGGGATTCTTGGTCAGGAATAGAATAACATAGATGATCCCTGAAGTCCTTTTTTCTCTTTAGTTTCTGAGATTCGAATGGAATAAAAAAAATATTGTTACTGATCATTTATTGTTGACATTATGCTAGGCAAATTGAGAGAAATAAGGAAGTGCGTGCAATAATCTTTACTCTACAAAAAAGACTGAAGGTTCCCTCATCTTATTTTTTTTAAGGATAAATGAAGGAGAGACAGAGTACTGAATTACTTTATTGGTTTTGGGATTAGAAGCCAGAATATCAGGATTCTAGTCCTATCTCTTTTTTACTAAACAGTCTTCTGATTGTGGAAGTCATTTATTTCCCTGTGCCTCAATTTTCCTGTCTGTAAAATAAGGAATTGTACTTATACTAGATGATTTTTTAAAAAAAGAATAATTCTCTCTATCTAGCCAAGCCTGGAAGTACAATTGTCACTTATGGGCTTAATCCTACTCATGACAGAGATGGAAGCTTTGACTTTTTCAGTTTCAAATTTAAGTAGATTGACTCCTCCTTAGGCTGTCTGCCTAATGATCCTCTACTCCTAGGAGCTCACCATATTAGTTCCAAACTTAGTGAAGACAACTGACCAGGTATAACCCTACTGAAGTTCAGAATTCTCAAGATTAAACAATCTACCAGCCATGACCTTCCCAGAAATAATGATTATAGGCATATGCTACAATACTTAGTGAATTAGATGATTTCTAAAAGCCCTGTCAGTTTTGAAGTTCTACACTTCTGTAGCCTGGTGATAACAAAAGTAAACCTTTAGATAATGCTTGCTTTCTTCTGTATCATTGTGTAGTTTTTTTTCCCTAAAAAGAGGCTTTTACTTGATTAGAGTTTGATTCATTTGAAGTATAGCATGCAATATTTTACATCAAAAATGATGGTCTTACTTTTCAACTGCCAAGGATTTTTGACATATTTTTCACAATTTTATAAAAGGTAGAAAGGAAATGTGGCATAATGATTAAGCCACTAGACTCAGAATCAGAAAACCTGGGATCAAATCCCATTTGATATATGTATTTACTGTGTGACCTTGTGCAAGCCAATTCACTTCTCTTTACCTCAGTTTCCTCAGATGCAAAATGAGGTATTTTGTCCTTAAGGCCTACGAATTCCCTTCCAGGGTTGGATTTTATATTGATTATCCTAAGGGTTAATATACCTTTTCAAGTAGACAAGGCTTTTTTATTAGACAAAGATTTTATGTAATTTCCTTTCTTGTTCACTTACATATGTGGTAATTCTGCCTGGGAAATGAAAGAAAGTAATTTTCTTGTAGATTTTGCACCAATGGGATTTTCAATCATTGGGTTATTGCAACATGGCAGAGAGGCAAAAAGGTACATTGGATAGCTAGCTTTGGAGTCTAGAAGACCTCAGTTCACATCCTACCTTTGATGCACTCAGACTAAACCCCTCACTTGAATTTTTGGTATCTCATACAACTCTCAAAGTTAATATATGAATAGATGGCTGATTCCTGTTGATGCAGGGAACTTTTATGCAAGGAAGTCTTTACATTGATGAAATTATCAACCAGGAGGGGGAAAAAGTGTTTTTAAACAAGTACTTAAAATACAAGTTTCTTTAATACCTTATAAATTTCACTGGCAAGAGGCCATGTTTTCTACATGACTTTACAATCCCCATAGTGTTCAGTGAAAATTCATGTCTGGTGAGGATAATGAAAGAATCATGACCTGGCTTAAAATTCCCATATTATGTTGAAAGGAAGCCTGTCCCTCACTGGGTTTTGCAGCCTTATGAGAAATGTGGTACTGCTTCATTTACTTCCCATAATAGTTTACAGACTTGATGAACTAACTTTCATCACCAGGAAAACAAATGCAGCTCCTTTCTAATGACTTACAAGCATGCCTGATGAAGATTAGTCTACTTGGTTGCCTAAGTCCCATTCTTCCTTAGCAAGAGTACTACTACCCTTGGAGTAAAACAACAGAGCTCCCTGCTCATGATGTATTAGACAAATACATCACTGGAACACTGTCAGGCTGCTGATGTGGAAAAGTAATAGATTTTGGGAGCAAAGGAGCCATTGTGATATATTAGTCAAAAGGTGGCTCCGTTAGAAGAGTGGTTTCAGTTTACTAAGTGTTTTGGCATAACTGCATGAGAACACATAGATTTTCAGGTGATGCTCTATGCCAGAATTGACACCCCTTTCATGAAAAAAAAAATCTGCTGGATAGAAGGTGGGGTAAAAAAAACCTTCAATGGCAGGTGTCAGTTTATATCACATGATTTCTTGAAGAATAATATCATCCTTTGGGATGCAGACCTAATAGGAAGGAATCCTATTCCTACCACATACTTTTATAGTCTTCCTTCCTATAGGCAGTTACTCCCTCATATCTACCATTCCCAATGTAATGAAGAAATTTTAGTGTCATATAGTAAATGTTCTGTTTTTATGTGAAGGTGAGCAAACTAAGCCTATAAAAATAATGTTTCCATATAGTGTAGTTACTGTATTGTGGTTTTGAATATGAATCTGCTAGATTTGATTCATTATATGCCTGTGTTTGAAAATAAACACTGTTGCCCCCAGGTTTTCATAGAATTAGGTGCCTTTACAGGTTGTTTATTTTACAAGACATGGTACACTAAACAAACTGAAAGCATCCATAGTAGACTGTGATTTATTTCTTTTCATTCTGGCGTATACATTTAAGCCTACTTATTAAAGGGCTATAGCCTTTCTCCTTCCTATTAGATGTCACAGTCTGGCCACCAGATGGGTGGTGACAATAATTGATCACCTTTTCCAGTGTGGTCTTAGCTTTCTGTTCACTAGACTTTGGATCTGTAATTAACTAGAAGTCCCTACAGCCCCATATACTTATTCACCAGTTGAGGCCATTTCAGACACAGAGAGTGTTGTTCTCCTCCAGTTGTCCTATCATGTGATTCACTTATAACCTAAGTTACTAAGGAAAATTGATCTGTTCACTAAAGCCTGATTGATATAAAAATCATGATAATTTCATATTTATCTATTACTTTATGTTTACAATAAATTTTATTGATTTAACATACATAAATGAGCTGTAGATGACATTGCATGGCCTTTAACTTTGAGGCTAGTGCATAGTCTGAGCTCAGGACATCTACAGGAAGATTTCTGTAGAAGCAATAAAGGTGATCAAATGTCCTCATCAAGACCAGATTAAGGATCAAAGACCACCAGGCTGCTTAAGGAGAAATAAACTAGGCTCATGTAGATGGAACAGATGGAGGAGATCCAATTTTCCAGCCTGATCAGAAGTGGGATTGGTCATCTAACTGTCATATGCCCAGTCTAGGTGAGGTAGGGTGACTCAGTTTCAAAGCAATGCAAAACAACGGAACTATAGTTGAATATTTTCTTGCATTCAACATATGAATACATAATCTAAAAGACTTCAGTGGAGCCTTGTATGTGAGTCTTTAAGGTTTTTCTTGGGATCCATATCTGGCAATCTCTGGACTGAGGACTTTTGAGGTGATGGTGGAGGCAGAGATAGAAAAATGAAAGCCACAGGAAGGGCTTTTCTCTATACCATCGCATGAATATGATCCCTGAGAAGGCAATTTCAATGTTTTCTAATAGAGAACCCAGGGCATGAATATCAGGGAAATAATTAATCCCATGAAAAGCAATTCAAAGAGGATGCAGAACGGAGCCAGGAGCCAGGCTCTAGCTGGGTTTAGAGATGAATGATCATTCCATGGTCCAGAGACGAATTCCAGTGCCCTTTTGGTACTATGTAAATGACTCAAACATTATGATTTTTTTTTTAGTTCTTCAGCACCTGGACTTTCCATTTATTTAAAGATAGAAGAAAGAATTTGAGAATAAGGCTTTCTCTCATGAGGAATGAATATATGTATGTGTATATGTATATGTATATACATATTCATGTACATACACATGTGTGTTTCTACTTACATTTGACTGCCTTATTATCTAATGCACTTCAGGTGAATACAAAAGTAATGATTCTTTGCAGAGTTTATCAATTGTTGGCTGAAGAGAAAGGATAGAGTAGTCAGTGGGTGGAGGCCAAGCCAGGAGACTTTAGATTGTTGGACAGGAAAAAAAAACTGAGTCTGAGCCCCAACTTGTTCAATATAAGGGTAGATCCAATGGGTGAGCAAAACCCACAGCCCTTAGATTCATGATTGAAAGGAACAACATCATAGTTAAAATCCCCAATTCCTCCCTTTATGCTCCCATGCTTAAATAATTTCACTTGAAGTTCACAACAACCCTGTAGATAGCATAGGTTCTATTGGACCCATTTTAAGTGAAGGTAACTAAGACTCTGGGAAGTTACTAATTTTTCAAGGTTGCAAAGTGAATAAATGGGAACTGCTCCTTGAACCCAGGTTCAGATGCCATGTATAGTTTTATCTCTAACATTAGGTACCAATGACTATATACCAGCACAGAAAAGATGAGAAAACTCACATCACATATGAACATGTTAGTTTGTTATTTATTGCTTACTATGCTTACTATGGAGCTATGGGAGTAACCTGGTATCATTAATGTGAATATATGAACAGACTAGTAAGAATTGGAGCCTATTTAGAAGTTTGTTCATAATAGAACAGGGATTCTAAAGGACATTAGGCCTCCTAGTTTTCTATCCCATTGCTATTCGTCATCTTTCCTTTAGCTACTCATCCCACCTCTTATTTCTCCTCAGAACACTGGGCAAAGGGGAAAATGTATTTGTCTTTAGGAAATATTAAATCTCTGCAATTTAAATAAGAGTTGGGAAAAAAAGGAAGCAAAGTTTATTGCATTTGTTAGACCCAGGACCTAGATTCCTCAGGGTCCTCCCTGATTCCTTTACATTCTTGGCACTTGGTCATATATTAAATTTTCTAGATGGATTGTGACTTCCAATAAGCTGGTAAATTAATAAAACTGATTCAGGGAGGTATAGGTCAATGTTAACAGATTTTTTTTTGCTCACTTTACTATTCAAAATTATACTCCCCTTTCAAAGTATAACATTAAATAGTCTATTTTTTAAAACCCAAATTTACAGATTTTTTTTCTCATGGCAGGGACACTAATGTTTTAATTATATTTATTATCCAAACAAAAATGAGTGTATGAATACAATTCTCCTATTAGAAAAAATGACTATTCCCTTCTATACACAGTCAGAACACAGTCAATTCTATACAAAGTTAGAACACTTTCCAGGTTAATATAATTAATTCTTTATATTTTATATTCTTCTATTATGTCAACAAGATTTTTCTTTAAATGAAAAGTTCCATCATGAATGATTTTGAAACTTATTGGGTCATTGACCAGTTTTGCTTTATTTCAGAATACTCCACACTCCTCTTAGAATTGCTAGCTATGTATTTCTGAAATGTAAGTATTATCATGAGAACTTTTGGAGACTTTTCACACTGCTCCATGAGATAACTATAACCACTCTGATTAGAAATTACTCTTTATCCTGCTCAGCACAAAGAAAGGCATTGGTGACCATTTCAATATTTTTGATGAGGAAGACATGTTTACTTTGGAAACACTTCCATAATACAAAAGAGCCTCGCCCCAAATCATCATTTCTCCTAAAGAATACATCTGTAACATAGAGTATAACCACATCTTCAGCTGAGGAGAAAAAGCCACCTTATTGTCACTGATCATTTACTAAATTTAGGAAAATGGGAAACAGAAGAAAGAGTTGGAGACTTGCAGAATTTCTCTGTTTAATTCAAAGCTCTTACATTTTTTCTTTCTTTTAATTAATTTATTTTGAATTATCAACAATCACTTTCATAGGCATTTGAGTTTTAAATTTTCCTGCCCCTTCCTCTTCTCCTCCCTTCCCAAGACAGTGCATAATCTGATATAGGCTATACATATACATTCCTATGAAACATATTTTCACATTAGTGATGTTGTAAGTACGAATTAGAACCAATGGGAGGAACCACCAGAAAGAGGAAACAAAACACAACAGAAGAAAAAAAAATAGCAAATAGTATGCTTCAGTCTGCATTCAAACTGCATAGTTCATTCTTCTTTGTGGACAGCGTTTTCTAACATGAAACCTTTGGAGATATCTGAGATCCTCGTATTGCTGAGAAAGGTTAGTCTATCAATATTAGTCATCGCACAACATGGCTATTACCGTGTACAACTTTCTCTTGGTTCTGCTCCCTTCACTTAGCATCAGACAGTACAATCTCTCCAGGTTTTTCTGAAGTCAGACTGGTCATCATTTCTTACAGCATTATAGTATTTTGTTACATTCATATACCACAACATGTTCAGCCATTCCCCAGTTGATAAGCATCCTCTCAATTTCCAAATCTTTTCCAGCACAAAAAGAGCTGCTATAAATATTTTTGTACATGTGGGTCATTTTCCCATTTGTATGATCTCTCCGGGATATAGCCCTAGAAGTGCTATGCACATTTTCATAGCCCTTTGGGCATAGTTCCAAATTGCTCTCCAAAATGGTTGGATCATTTCACAACACCACCAACAATGCATTAGTGTTTCAATTTTCCCACATCTTCTCCAACATTTATCATTTTTGTGTTTGATCATGTTGTCCAATCTGGTAGGTGTGATATGGTACCTCAGAGTTGTTTGGATTTACATTTCTCTAATCAATAGTGATTTAGAGCATTTGTTCATATGACTATAGATGGCTTTAATTTCTTCATCTGAGAACTGCCTATTCATATCCCTTGACCATTTGTCAATTGGGGAATGACTTGTATTCTTATAAATTTGACTTAATTCTCTATATAGTTTAGAAATGAGGCCCTTATCAGAGAAAGTGGTTATAAAAATTCTTTCCCAATTTTCTACTTTCCTTCTAATCTTGGTTGCGTTGGCTTTGTTTATGCAAAAACATTTCAATTTAATGTAATCAAAGTTATCCCTTTTGCTTTTTGTAATGTTCTCTATCTCCTGTTTGGTCATGAATTCTTCTGTTCTCCATAAACCTGTCAGGTAAAGTATTCATTGCTCTCCCAGTTTGGTTACAGTATCAGCCTTTATATTGAAATCATGAACCCATTTTGACTTTATTTTGGGATATGGTGTGAAATTTTGATCTATGCCAATTTCTCCCATACTTTTCCAGTTTTCCTAGCAGTTTTTGTCAAAGAGTGAATTCTTGTCCAGAAGCTGGGGTCTTTGTGTTTATCAAATAATAGATTAGTATAGTCATTGACTAATGTGTATTGCATACTTAACCTATTCCACTGATCCATCACTCTATTTCTTAGCCAATACCAATCAGTTTTTTAAATTTTTTTATTTTTTAGCAATGGGGGTTAAGTGACTTGTCCAGAGTCACACAGCTAGTAAGTGTCAAGTGTTTGGTCTGAGGCCAGATTTGAACTCAGGTCCTCCTGACTTCAGGGCCAGTGCTCTATCCACTGTGCTACCTAGCTCCCCCAATAATAGCAATCAGTTTTGATGATTGCTGTGTTATGACACAATTTAAGATCTGGAATGGCTAGGCCACCTTCCACTGCATTTCTTTTCATTAGTTCCCTTGATATTCTGGACCTTTTGTTCTTCCAAATGAATCTTGTTAGCATTTTTCTAACTCTATAAAATCATTTTTTGGTAGTTTGATTTGTATGACACTGAATAAGTAAATTAACTCAGGTAGAATTGTCATTTTTATTATATTGGCTCAGCCTACCCATGAGCAACTGATGTTTTTCCAGTTATTTACATCTGACTTTATTTGTGTGAAAAGTGTTTTGCAATTGTGTTTATATGGTTCCTGGGTTTGTTTCAGTAGGTAGACTTCTAAATATTTTGTAATGTCTACAGTAACTTCAAATGGAATTTCTCTTTCTATCTGTTGCTGTTGGACTTTGTTGATAATATATAGAAATGCCAATGATTTATGTGGGTTATATTATAGCCTGCAACTTTGCTAAAGTTGTTTATTATTTCACGTAGTTTTATACTTGATTCTCTAGGATTCTCTAAGGGTATCGTCATGTCATCTGCAAAGAGTGATAGCTTTGTTTCTTCTTTGCTTATTCTAATACTTCAATTACATTTTCTTCTGTAATTGCTAAAGCTAATGTTTCCAGTACGATATTGAACAACAATGCTGATAATGGACATCCTTGTTTTACCCCTGGTCTTATTGGAAATGCTTCTATTTTGTCCATTACATATGATGCTTGCTGAAGGTTTTAGGCAGATGCTATTTACTGTTTTAAGGATGACTCCATTTATTTCTGTGTTCTCTAATGTTTTTTAATAGGAATGGGTTTTGTATTTTGTCAAAAGCTTTTTCTGCATCTATTGAGATGATCATGTGGTTTCTGCTGGTTTTGTTGTTGATATATCAATTATGCTGACAGTTTTACTAATATGGAACCAGCCCTACATTCCTGGCATAAATCCTACCTGGTCATAGTGTATTATTCTTGTGATAAGTTGCTCTAATCTGTTTACTAATATTTTTTTAAAATTGTCGCATTTACATTCATTAGGGAAATTGGTCTATAATTTTCTTTCTCTGTTTTGACTCTTCTGGTTTAGGTATCAGCACCATATTTGTATCATAAAAAAAAAATTGGTAAGACATCTTTTTCACCTATTTTCCCAAATAGTCTATATAGTATTGGAATTAATTGTTCTTTAAATGCCTGATAGAATTTGCCTATAAATTCATCTGGCCCTAGAAATATATTTTCCTAGGGAGTTCATCAATGGCTTGTTCAACTTCTTTTTCTGAGATGGGGTTATTTAAGTATTTTACTTTCTCTTCTGATAATCTGGGCAATTTATGTTTTTGTAAATATGTTTCCATTTCACTAAGACTGTCAAATTTACTGGAATACAGTTGGGCAAAATACTTCCTAATTACTGTTTTAATTTCCTCTTCCTTGGTCGTGGCTTCACCCTTTTCATGTTTGATGCTGGTAATTTGGTTTTCTTCATTCTTTCTTTTAAATTAAATTAACCAGAGGTTTATCTATTTTATTGATTTTTCATAAAACCAGCTCTTAGTTTTATTTATTAGTTTGATAGTTTTCTTAATTTCAATTTTCTTAATTTTTCCTTTGGTTTTCAATATTTCTAATTTGGTATTTAATTGAGGATTTTTAATTTGTTCTTTTTCTAGTTCTTTTAGTTGTATGCACAATTCATTGATCTCCTCTTTTTCTATTTTATTCATGTAAGCATTTAGAGATATAAAATTTCTCCTAAGAACTGTTTTTGCTGCATCCCATAAGTTTTGGTACATTGTCTCATTATTGTCATTCTCTTGACTTAAGTGATTGATTGTTTCTATGATTTGTTGTTGGTTCATGATCTGAAAAGGATGCATTTAATATTTCTGCTTTTCTGCACTGGATTGTGAGGTTTTTATGACATACCATGTGGTCAATTTTTCTATATGTGCCATATACCACCAAGAAAAAGGTATATTCCTTTCTATCCCAATTCAAATTTCTCCTACCTAACTTTTCTAATGTTCTATTCACCTCCTTAACTTCTTTCTTGTTTATTTTATGGTTAGATTTATCTAGTTCATAAGGGGTAGGTTGAGGTTCCCCACTAGTAAAGTTTTGCTGTCTATTTCTTCCTGAAACTCCCTGAACTTCTCCTCTAAGAATTTGGATGCCATACTATTTGGTGGATATATGTTTAGTAATGATATTACTTCATTGTCTATAGTGCCTTTTAGCAGGATCTTATCTCTTGATAAGATTTATTTTTGCTTTTGCTTTGTCTGAGATCAGGATTGCCATCCCTGCTTTTTTTTTTTTTTGCTTCAGCTGAAGCATGATATATTCTGCTCCAGCCTTTTACCTTTACCCTGTGTGTGTCACTCTTTTTCAAATGTGTTTCCTGTAAACAACGTATTGTAAGATTATGGTTTTTAATCCATTCTGATATCCACTTACATTTTATGGGACAGTTCATCTCATTCACATTCACAGTTATGTTTGCTATCTTTCTCTCCATCCTTCTCCCTTCCCCCCATTTATCCTTTTCTTTCTCCTTTCTCCTTTTTCCTCTTCACTATTGGTTTGCTTTCAACCACCACCTCTTTCAGTCTCACCTCCCTTTTATTAGCCCCTTCCTTTTTCTTCCCCTTTACCCTTACTACTTCTTCCCTCTCTTCTATTGCCCCTCCCTTTTCTTTCCCCTTTTCCCTTCTACTGCCTACAGGTCAAGTTAGATGTGTATACGTAACTGATTATGTTATTCCCTTTTTGAACCAAATGTTATGAGAGTAAGGTTCAAATAATGCTCATCTCCCTCCCTTCTTTCCCTCTGCTGGAATAGGTTTTTGTGCCTTTTCCTGTAATGTAATTTACCTTTGCCTGCCTCCTCCTTTCCTTTTCTCTCAGTAGATTTTCTTAAATCAGATTAATCCACTTACTTGGACCATTTAAACCACTTGATTAGATTATTATTTTTTAGCATTACATCAAAATCAACTTATATCCACCCTCTTTGTGTATACCCCTTTAACATGGTATAATAACAATACAGTTCTCAAGAGTTACAAGTGTCACTTTCCCTTCTAGGGATGTAAACAGTCTGACCTTATCAACAACAGGTTGTATCTTTTTGTCCCATTTACCTTTTTTTGTCTCTCTTGAGTCTTGTACTTGAAGAAGTTAATATGGGATGGTAAGAGCGAGTTACTTCTTGCTCCACCATCTTGGCTCCCAGAAGCAGAACCCTCTTACATTTTTAATCACATGACCTGGGGCATCATACAGATTCCCTGGGCCTCAATTTCTTTTGAATGAGGGGATTTTACTGGATATTCAGTGTCCCTTCTATGTAGAAAATTATGATTGTCTGAGGGGAAATGGGAAGGAAGGAGAAGGGAAGAGGTATAGCACCTACTAAGTGTGAGGCATTGTACTAAGTGCTGTTCAAATGTTATATCATTTGATCCTCGTAACAATCCTGTGATGTAGGTACTGTTAGCATCTCCATTTTAAAGTTGAAGAGACTGAGACAGAGACTTCCCCATGATCACATTGCTCATAAGTCTCAGACTGCATTTGAAGTCAAGTCTTCCTGATTCCAGAACAAGTGATCTATCCACTTCCCTGTGAATTGAAATAATGAATACTATGGAATCAAAGTAATTAAATTAGATGTCTGAATAATATAGCAAGAAAAAAGGTTGAGAAGCAGAACAGAAAGGATGGAAAGCTTCTACATTAGATGTTATTTTTCTATTTTCAGCTTACCTAACACGATTTCGACCTGAGTGGAAATATGGATGTGAGTTGGTCAACACAAATCACTTAAGGAGAACAGTCTTTGAGGACAAAGATTTCTGTTACTGGAAGTTCAAGAAGTGAAATTTTGATGAAATGATTTGCATTTGAAATCAGTCATATGTATTTGATGTCTATGTGTATGTTTTTTTCAAAGGTATTTATCATTTTTGTATACAGTCACTTTAAGATCACCAAGTGGAAAGTATTCTGGGATTACATATCATTGCTAACAAAGAAATTTCTGCTAAATGCAATATTTCCCAAAAGAAATGCTAAAAAAACTCAATTATTACTGGCACATAAGTCTCATGAGAAAAACATTGTCTTTTTCTGGAAGCATTGTCTTTTTCTAGAGAAATTCATGGACAACCTCAAATAAAAAAAATAGATAGTCATTAAATTTTTTATGTCTCTCTCTCTCTCTCTCTCTCTTTCTCTACTATAGGTTTCATGCTCCAATAGAGAGTGTACAGTAACATTTAAGGTGAGTTCAACATGAGAATACAAACATAGACCTTAGACAATGGCTGATGTCTACATACACAGAGTCAACAGCTGTGCTGTGGATGGAGCATAGGACATTGAGTTAGGAAGACCTGAATTAAAATCCTATCTAAAACATTTACTATGTAACCCTGGATGAATCACTGAAACTTTCTGAGCTTCAGTTTCCTCATCTTTAAGATAAAGAAAATAATATATGCCTCCTATAGTTGCTGTGAAGATAAAATGAACCAATATATTTAAATTTAAAGCACTGTATACATGCATGGAATTAGAATTAGTATTGTTATGGTTTAAATGTAAAGTTACTTAAGAAAGGGGAATAGAGAAGGCCAGGGAATCAAAAAAGCAATTAAATTAGTTTTTGGTTACTGCTTGATTAATTTAACTTGGACTAATGATCAATGATTTTTCCCCTTTAAAGGCTTTGCTTTATTTCTTATTTCCCTAATCAGAGTTATTAAATTATTTCATAAACCTCTTAAATGAAGTATGTCTAGATATATCAAAGAAACACCTTTCTGGACAATTACAAAGTGGAGGGGAAAAATTCAATGAAAATATTATAATTTACTTCATTCATCAGTTTGCTTTGTATGAGTCAGTATGAATACATCCACAAATGTTGGGGTGTTTTTCTTTAAATTCATTTCTTGAAATACAGCATTAGCGGCTTTATTACCTTGAAAAACAAACACACAAAAGAAGAAGTGTGTTTTAAGTAGGTGTAACTGCTCTGAAAGTCCAGATCTAATAACTTATCATGGTGCTCTGGTCACCCTGGAATTTCCATGGCTATACAAATAGATCAAGTGTTAATAGGTTCATTCAAGCTTAAAAAAAATGCATTGTTTGCCTGTTACTCAAGGAAGAAAACAAGTCTACCTAAATAAGAGGTGATCATTACCACAAATTTGACCTCCGACTAATGGTAATTTTGTTCATAGCTACTGAAGAAGAACATCTTATAAGAAGTAAGGTTATGTTCCATTGTGGTGAAAAGATTATTTTCCCCAATTAAATCAGCATACCTTATTTTGTTTTTCAGATACTAGTCTGTTATTAATCACTTGCACTTGATCAAAGTGTTGTTTTTAATGTACATCTCTAAGCCCTTTCTCATTATATGTGGGTTTGCATTACTATTTCCAATTTTTAAAATAAACATGAAGAGTCAGAAAATGTTTTTTTGTTGTTTAGTCATTCAGTCATCTCTGACTCCTTCTGACCCCATAGACCATAGCACACCAAGCCCTTTTATCCTCCACTATCTTCTAAAGTCTAAGTTCATGTTTGTTGTTTTCATGATACTATCCATCTCATTCTACAATGTCCCTTTTCTTCCTTTTGCCTTCAATCTTTCCCAACATTAAGTTTTTTTTTATTTGTTTGTTTGTTTGTTTGTTTTTCCCCAATGAGTCCTATCTTCTCATTATATGATTATATGGCCAAAATATTTAAGCTTCAGCCAATGAATAGCCTGAATAGATTTGTTTAAGTAGTGATTGATTTGGTCTCCTTGTTGCCCAAGGGACTCTCAAAAGTCTTCTGTAGCATCACAATTCAAAAGCATTGATTCTAGGGTTAAGTGATTTGCCCAGGGTCATATAGCTAGTAAGTAATGAAAGCTGAATTTGAACTCAGGTCTTCCTTGTTCCAGGCCCAGAGCTTTATCTGCTTCACCACCTAGCTGACCAACCCAAAGAATATTACTATTAATTAACCAAGTGCTCAGGAGGTTGTCTTTATATGCTGGGTATTTGATAACTGTTAATTTAAAAATGATATTGATGCCTGTCAAACATTTGATCTAAATGTAAATTATATTCCAAATATTATTTACAAGAGTAATTTAGTAAAGTTAACTCATATTTGCATATCTATTCCATTTCATTAGTTTATACAGAGGAATAATTGGTCAATTTCATGAAACATGAACTCCAAATATTAGACTGTTCTCTTGTGTAAGTAAAAACAGGAATTAGGTGTCTTGATAAAGAGATAGAATTCTTGTAAAACACAAAGCTGTAGGGATTTTTTTTAAGAACAAAGTAAATAGAAAAAGTCAAAATAGCAATCAACTGTAGAGTTTAACATACATATATCATTTAAAACATAATAGCTCATATTTACATAATACTTTAACATTATAAAACACTTAGCATATATTATGTTATTTTATCTTTACAACAATTCTGTAAGCTAGGTAGTGTGATTATTTTCCTCCATTTTACTGAACAAGAATTGAAAACTTGAAGAGGTTAAGTTAGTTGCTAAACACTGTAATACAGGATGTGGAACAGCTGGGATATGAACCTAAGTTTGTTATTTAACTCATAAGTTCAGTATTCTTTCTAATCATTGCTCTTTTTGTAAGATAGGATATTAAATGGCAAAGAAGCAGACTAACATTTTGGCTTCGAGAATTATTGTTAGCTATTGTTTTATTTCTATAACAATAACTTGTTATTACCTGGTTTCTTGGGTCTGATATTATTTTGATTACAATAGCATCCATCCTTTACACTTGTCTTCTGGTGCCAAAGATTTGGCCATGACACATGCTTGTCATCATCCCAGTGATTTTCATTCACTCAGGTCCCCATTATGGATAAAGTTGCTTTTTAGGAAAGGAGAAACAAATCTCTTTGACTCTAAGAGAAAGTCTAAATACTCTTAGCCTTAAGATAGTGTCCTTTCTTTTGAAGCCAGGACACCTGAATAGATACCTTTTTCTAACCTACTTTAATAAAATGTAAATATCCATGTTCCCTAAATTAAAATCTCTTATATTAAAGTTATCTAAGAATTAATGTAAGACTGGATTCTTATCCTTCACAGCTCTAAGGGACTACTTAATCATCATATGCACCTAGATCACATTTCTCTAGCATTACAGAGAATAAATATTTTGTCCATAGTAGCTTATTACCTTGTCTCAGAGACCTAACTTTTATTGATCTTGATAGATCAAAGAACTCGTCTCAATTTCCCTTGCTACTACTCTTTTTACTAAAATTTAAATCTTTTTATTACCCATTTTAGCTACTTATCTTCTAATACTTAATATCTTGTAATTGCTTCAAGACGCCACAAAATGCTACTTGATTATGCTGCCAGAATTTTAAAATAGTTTCAAAAAGCTAATAAATGCTTGCACTTCCAACTTAGATCAGTTACTTCTGGTTATGTGATGAAAAATTACCTTTGAAAGTCAGTAACTCTCACACTTGGGACCAAAGAAAGGGTTTGTAATCAAAGAAGGGTTGAACATGATCAAAACAGATAATTTGGAATATTTGACCTTAAATATTAGTGTTTGCATGAAAAATTGATACAGCTTAGATAAAAAGAAACTTTAAATGAAAAATAATGTTTGTATGACGTATGTCTGATAGATGCCTTATGTCCAAGCCACATGAGGAACTTAAACATCTATCTATCTCTATCTATCTATCTATCTATCTATCTATCTATCTTATCTATCTTTCTATCTCTCATTATCTACTACATGCAAGCAACATAAACAGGTTTAAGAATAAATTAAAATATACATAATTGTATGAAACATTTTTTCAAAATCATTAGTGAAAAAGAAATGAAGAGCTCCCCTCATACTCATTGGCTTGTCAAAGATTTAAAAACAGTCAATATCCAGTTATGGTGTATCTATGAGAATGCAAGCACACTAATACACTATTTTTAAGGTATAAAATTGGCCATAATATTTTGAAAAATAATTTGGAATTAACATTTAAAATCACTGAACTATTCATGCCATTAATTTGATCAAGTGATGCCATTACTTGGCCTTACCGCCAGAAAATGTACAATGCAACAAAAACAAACACACAAAAAATAAACGAAAAAAAAATGGGGCAGCTAGGTGGCACAGTGGATAGAGTACTAGCCCTGGAGTCAGGAGAACCTGAATTCAAATCCGGCCTCAGACGCATTACTAGCTGTGTGACTCTGGGCAAATGTCTTAACCCTAATTGCCTCACCAAAACAAAACAAAACAGAAAACAACCAGAAAATGTACAATGTCAGCAATACCAGTGCCTGCTTACTCTTCCTCAATTATAGATGTTTATCAAACCTTTTTTTTTTCTTTCCAGCTCTACACTGTTTTGACATAAATAACATTCTCTCCATTAATATAGCTACCACTCTAATTCAGGGTCTCAGCTCCTCTTGCATGGATGTCAGTAGCCTCTTCAATGATTACTTTGCTTCAATTCTTTCCCCATTCAAGTCCATCTTCCAATTAGCTGTTAAACTGATATTCAAAAAAATGTTATGGCTATTTTTTTTAATATTTTTGGAATTTATTTAGTATTTATTTTTCTCAATTACATGTAAATACAATTTTAACATTCTTAAAAAAAACTTTGAGTTACAAATTCTCTCCCTTCCTCCCTCCCCACCCTCAACCCTCCACATTGAGAAGACAAACAATTTGATGTAGAGTATATGTGTGTAGGTATGCAAAATATTTCATGTTGTGAAAGAAAATATAGCCAAAAAAACCTCATTTGAAAAGTTTAAAATTTAAAAAAAGTATGCTTCAATCTGTATTCAGATATCATCAGTTCTTTGTCTAGTGATGGAAAGCACATTTTCATCAACTTTAGAGTTGTCTTGGATCGTTGTACTGCTGAGAATAGCTATAGATTGAAAGTCATTCAAAGCTGATCGTCTTACAATATTGCTGTTACTTCGTACACAGTATCTCTCACTTTGCATCAGCTCACAGAAATCTTTCCAGGATTCTCTGAGAGCAACCCGTCCATCATTTCTTATAGGACAATAGTACTCCATCATAATTACATATCATAATTTGTTCAGCCAATTCCCAATTGATGGACATCCCTCAATTTCTTTGCCACCAGAAAAAAAGGCGATATATATATATGTGTGTGTGTGTGTGTGTGTGTGTGTGTGTGTGTGTATACACACACACACACACACACACACACACACACACACACATAATATGTCCCTTTCCTTGTGGTTTTTACCTCCTTTGGGATATAGACCTGGTAGTGGCACATGCAAAGGGTATGCATGATTTTATAGCCCTTTGGGAATAGTTCCAAATTGCCTTACTGAATGGTTGAATCAATTCACAACTTCATCAACAGTGCATCAATGCCTCATTTTTCCCATATCCTCTCTACCATTAGTCATTTTTTTTTCTGTCCTGTTAGCCAATCTAATACATGTGAGGAAGTACATCAGAACCATTCTAATCTGCATTTCTCCTATCAATAGTAAGGGAATTTTTTTTCATATGAGATAGTTTTCATTACTGCATCTTGAAACTGTTCATATATTTTGACCATTTATCAATTGACAAAGGCTTTTATTATTATAAATTGGACTCAGTTCTCTATATGTTTGAGAAATGAGGCCTTTATCAGAGAAATTTATTTCAAACTTGTTTTCACAGTTACAATTGTTAGATGTATTTCTCTCTATCCTATTTCCTCTCACCTCTGTTTATTCTATTCTCTTTCTCCTTTCACCCTATCCCTCTTCAAAAGTGTTTTATTTATGAATACCATCTTCCTCAATTTGCTCCTCCTCTTTTTAGAGTATTTATCTTTTTATTTTTAAATTTTGTTTTCACCAGTTACATGTAAAAACAATTTTAAACATTAATTTTTAAAACTTTGAGTTCCAAATTCTCTCCCTTTCTCTCCCCTTCATTGTGTAGTTATACATGTGTAGTCATGAAAAACATATTCATGATAGTCATATTGTGGAAAAAAATATAGACAAAAAATGCAAGGAAAATGAAAGTTAAAAAGAGTATGTTTCAATCTGTATTCAGGCACCTTCAGTTCTTTGTCTGGGGATGGATAACATTTTTCAATATAAGTCCTTCAGAGCTGTCTTGGATCATTGCATTGATGAGAATATCTAAGTAATTCAGAGCTTATCATCTTAAAACAATACTATTATTTTGTACATAGTATATTTCACTTTGCATCAGTCCATGCAAGTTTTTTAAGTTTCTCTGAGAGCATCCTGCTCATAGTTTCTTATAATACAATAGTATTCCATCATAATCACATAAAACAACTTGTTCATCAATTCCCCAATTGATGGGCATCACATCAATTTTAATTCTTTACCCCTAGAAAAGAGCTGCTTTAATGTTTTTGTACATATAGGTCCTTTTCCTTTTTTTTTTCCATCTCTTTTGGGACACAGACCTAATAATGGTATTGCTAAGTGAAAGCATATGCATGGTTTTAGAGCCTTTTGGGCAGAGTTCCAAATTGCTCTATAGAATGGTTGAATCAGTTCACAACTCCATCAACAATGCATTAATGTTTCATTTTGCCCACATCCCCTCCAACATTTGTCATTTACCTTTTCTGTCCTATTAGTCAAACTAATAAGTATGAGATAATATATCAGAATTGTATTAATTTGTGTTTCTCCAATCAATAGTGAGAGGTTTGTTTTTTTTTAATATGTGGCTATAGATAGCTTTGATGAGTTCACCTGAAAACTGATCATATCTTTTGATCATTTATCAGTTGGGGAATGGCTTATTATTATAGATTTGACTGACTTCTCTATATGTTTGAAAAATGAAAAATGAGAGATTTGCTTCAATTTTTTTTCACAGTTACTATTGCTAGCTGTATTTCCTTTCATCCTATTCCTCCTTTCCCCCATTTATTCTACTCTCTCTCTCCTTTTACCCTGTCCCTGCTCAAAAGTGCTTTGCTTCTGACCACACCCTCCCCAATCTGCCCTCTTTTTTTATTACCCCCTCTTCTATTTTCCCCTTTCCTTCCTACTTTCCTATAGGATAAGATAGATTTCTAAATACAACTGAGTGGGTATGTTATTTCCTCTTTCAGCCAATTCTAATGAGAATAAGATTCACTAACTCTCTCACCTCCCCTTCTTCTTCACTGTAAAAGCTTTTTCTTCACTCTTTTATGTGAGATAATTTACCCCTATTCTATATGCCCCTTTCACTTTCTTCTAGTATGTTCCTCTCTCAATCCTTAATTTTATTTTTTTTTTTAGATATCAGCCCTTCATATTCAGCTTACACCTGTGCCCTTTGTCTATATATGCTCCTTCTAACTCTTCCAATAATGAGAAAGGCATTATGAGTTACAAATATCATCTTCCCATGTAGGAATGTAAACAGTTCAACTTTAATAAGTCTCTTTTGATTTCCCTTTCCTGTTTACCTTTTTTATGCTTCTCTTGAGTCTTGTATTTGAAAGTCAAATTTTCTATTCAGCTCTGGTCTTTTCATCAAAAATGCTTGAAAGTCCTCTACATCATTTAATGTTAATTTTTTTTTTCCTGAAGGATTATACTCAGTTTTGCTTGGTAGGTGATTCTTGGTTGGAATCCTATCTCCTTTGCCCCCCAGAATATTATATTCCATGCCCTCAGATCCTTTAATGTAGAAGCTGCTAAATCTTGTGTTATCCTGACTGTGGTACCATATTTTGAATGGTTCCTTTTTGGCTGCCTGTAATATTGTCTCCTTGACCTGGGAACTCTGGGATTTGGCTATAATGTTTCTGACGTTTCTCATTTTAGGATTTCTTTCAGGAGTTGATTGGTGGATTCTTTCAATTTCTATTTTACCCTCTGATTCTAAATTATCAGAAGAGTTTTCCTTGATAATTTCTGGAAAGATGCTGCAGAGGCTCTTTTTTTAATCATGGCTTTCAGGTAATCTAATAATTTTTAAATTATATCTCCAGGATCTATTTTCCTCATCAGTTGTTTTTCCAATAAGAGATTTCATATTCTATTTTTTCATTCTTTTGGTTTTGTTTTATAATTTCTTGATGTCTGATAGAGTCATTAGCTTCCATTTGCTTCATTGTAATTTTTAAGGAAGTCTTTTCTTCAGTGAGCTTCTGGACCTCCTTTTCCATTTTATGAATTCTGCTTTTTAAGGCATTCTTCTCATTGGCTTTTTGGACCTCTTTTGCCATTTGATCTAGTCTATTTTTAAAGGTGTTATTTTCTTCAGTATTTTGGGGGGTTTCCTTTTAGCAAGCTGTTGACTTGTTTTTCATGATTTTCTTGAATCACTCTCATTTCTCTTCCCAGTTTTCCATCTACTTCTCTTACTTGCTTCTCAAAATCCTTTTTGAGCTCTTCCATGGCCTGGGACCAATTCATATTTTTCTTGGTGGCTTTGGATGTAGGAGCTTTGACTGTGTTGTCTTCTTCTGAGTGTACATTTTGGTCTTCCCTGTTACCAAAGTAAGTTTCTATAGCTTGAGTCCCCCCCCCCCACTATTTCAATCATTTTCTAAGCCAATTATTTGACTTTTTAACTCTTTGTTAAGGTAGGGTTCTGTTTTTAGTGTGGTAGGCATACTGTCCCAAGCTTCAGGTGTTTTGTGCAGCTGATTTCAAAGATACTTCTAGGGACCTGTAAGTTTTCAGTTCTTCTGAGCTGATATGATCTAAGGAGAGGTGTTTACTACTCTCCTGGCCTATGTTCTGGTCTGTGAGTGATCACAAGCACTCTTTTCTGACCAGTTGTTCAACCAACTGTCTGTTGGCTTAGAACTCTGGAAGCAGCTGCAGCCAGTGCTGATTCAGTGGCTTCAGGGCTTGATCCTGTTTTTCTGCGGCTGGGGCTAGTGCTGGTGCAGTCTGCTCTAGACTGTGCTTGACTCTCACTCATGTACAACAGACCTTCTAAGGTCTGACTTTCTAAGTTTTCTTCCTGAGATGAGTCTTCCTGACTCCAGTCCCAGCACTCAATCCACTGCACCACCTAGCTGCCAAATAAATCAATATTCAGAAGTAAATAATAAGTACAGTTATCCATTCCACATCACAGCTTTCTCTATTGTGTTTCAATGTATCATGGGTCAGCATAAGAAATTAAATGGGAATTTTTGGGAGTTTTGTCAAAGATGCAGAAAGCAAACCACAGAAAATTTTAGAAATTAAGAAATGCATAAATATATGTATGGTATTGTATAATATCAACATATTTTGTCTTTTAATACCTTAATATTCTAGACTTCTCCAGTATGAAGAAAAGACCAAAAACTCAATGCAAATTTTCTAGATTGCAGGGGCCTCATGCCCCTAACTTCTGAAATATGGAAAGGATAACTTTAATTCCAAGAGAAGACTACTACTAAAAACTAGGGGGATTAGAAAAAACCCTGTTTAGGAGGGGTACTTGAAGTGTGCTTTGAGGGAAACTATGACTTCTATATAGTAGAGATGGATGAGGAAGTATATTCTAGAGGCGGAGAAAGAAACACAAATGCAAATGCCAAGAGTTGAAAGATGTAGTTGTTGTACAGGTTGTTGCTAATGGGTCAGTGACTGAAATAGAGAGTATATTAAGAAGAATAATATAAAATTACTGCAAAGATGTGAGGGAATCTGATTGAAAATGGGTCTTAGCAGCCAGAATGAAGAATTTTGATTTAATCCTAGAGGCAAAAGGGAGCCAATTATGTTAGATAAGGTAAAATGATCAGATCCATGTTTTAGGAAAGACTACCAATCTATACCAGAGGAAAATCTACACAATTCTCTAGATTGAGATTGGTCATCTAAGACTGAGAAATATGTCACAATATCATTTAAGCTACAAACAGGTATACACAGAGTATAAGCCAGGTGTTCCAGCATACTTTTGTAGTGCATTACATTCACCCTTGTTTCAAAGAGTAGACACACCTGGTCCGTATTATATGCCTCTCTATAGTTACATGCCATAGTATCTTATGTGTAGCTGCTATCAGTGTAATAATACATTAACAGGCAATGAAGGAAATTGCTACATTGAGTTTAAAGTGTCTATAACTATTAAATTAATTCATTTGTTCAACTTCTGGAATTTTCTTGTTGCTTCTCCCTTTCACAATCATCCCAAATCAAGCAACTGCCTCAATGTTTGGAATTTCATGTTAGAAAGGCTGAATAGAAATCTTTTAGGACTACAGTAAACATTGAAGTCCATCTGCACTTTCTCTTGTGACATTTCAGAGCTTGCTGGCTGATGTGGAGTAGAAAAATGACTTCCAGGGTACTACCTTTAGAGGCTTCCTTTTGGCAGCTTAGCCCTAATCTGAGCTATCTGATCTATTACCTCAGTAACTTTCAAAGGGATAATAGGTGGGTTGGCTAGAAACATTCTCCTTCAATCTAGGCATTTACAGATTTGCAGCCTAGGGTCTTCTAGTAGAAGATAATTTGTCATATTTGGAGTTCCAACTCGTCACACATAAGGCAATTTCTGGAGAAAGTGCCAATGTGAGAAAGCAGCAGCACAAAAAGCAATTGTTAGCAATGATTTACCTCCTTTAGCACACTATTTGTCAGCACATTAGTGGCTTAGGAAAAGGTCAAAATATTTTGCACATTCAATATAGTCAGTATGCAATTTGCATAGGGAACCAATAAAGTCAAGCTAATTTTCCTGCATTCCTCATCATGATGTGACTTTCTCCCCCTGTAGTGAACTGACCATGTGATCAGTTGAACATTTATGTTTCAAGGACCCATTAAAGGGTTGTGGACAATTTTCTCCCAGAAGTTTCATATATGTTATTTTAGTCCTTTATCCCTATCATCAACTTTAACCAGTGTACTTTTATCTCTCTCCCTGGATATTAGACCAACCACAGAAAAGACATTTTACAGTTAGCTCACAGCCAAGGGTCAATTTTCAAAGGGACCAAAATCAAATCAGCCAGTTTTACCTAATCCACATGAATCTAGCTTGACCACAAACTCATTTGTGATTCTGTGTTTAGGGTTTTATTTTATTTATTTTTTAGTTCAATTTAACTTACGTAAGCTAAGAAGCTAATCAATAGTGCATTTATAACACACTGAAAAAATGCCACTATTTAAAAAAAATATTTTCTGTTAAATAAGGAACACGGATTTTTGTGTCTTTTAGACCACCAAGTTCTCATATTACCTGAACCAAAGAAAAGGGAAATGGAGTTATTTTCTTGATCAAGATCTAAACACAATAGTCTCCTTGTTTAAATATCAATTTTCATTGAGAAGTTGAGGCAATGTAGTTAAATATAAAAATTAGTCAAACAAGTTATGTGACATTTGCTTTGTTCAATATATTCATTTTTTTGTATTTGAATTCAGTAAAACTAGTTTATGTTTCTAGACATACAAAAAATATGGTTAAAAAAATAAGGCAACCATTTCTATTTGGAAAACTATCAGCACAATTGACCATATCAGTAACAAAACCAACAGAAATCATATGATTGTCTCAATAGATGCAGAAAAAGCTTCTGACAAAATATAATCTCCATTCCTATTAAAAACAATAGAGATCATAGGAATAAGTTGAGTTTTCCTTAAAATTATAAGCAGCATTTATCTAAACCATCAGTAAGCATTATAGGTAATGGGGATAAGCTGGAAACATTCTCAATAAGATCAGGTGTGAAACAAGGATGACTATTATCACCACTATTACACAATATTGTACTAGAAATATTTGCCTTAACAGTAAGTGAAGAAAAAGGAATTAGACTAGGCAGTGAGGAAACAAAACTATCACACTTTGCAGATGGCATGATGGTATACTTAGGGAATCCTAAAGATTTGACATAAAAAGTACTTAAAACAGTTTAAACTTTAGCAAAGTTGCAGGATATAAAATAAACCCTCACAAATCATCAGCATTTCTATATATTACCAAGAAAGCCCTGCAGCATGAGATAGAAAATTCCATTTAAAATAGCTGTAGACAATATAAAATACTTGGGAGTCCACTTGCCAAGACAAACCCAGGAACTATATGAATACAATTGGAAAACACTTTTAACACAAATAAAGTCAGATCTAAATAATTGGATAAATATCAATTTCTCATGGATAGGCTGAGCATGACAATTCCATCTAAATTAATTTACTTGTTCATTGCCATGCCAATCAAACTACCAAAAATAGTTTTATGGAGTTAGAAAAAATAATAACAAAATTTTTCTGGAAGAACAAAAGTGCAAGAATATCCAGGGGATTAATAAAAAAAAATGCAAACAAAGGTGCCCCAGCCATACCAGATCTAAAACTTTATTATAAAATTGCAATCATCAAAACTATGTGGTACTGGATAAGAAATAGTGGGGTGGTGTTAGTGGAATAGGTTAAATACACATGACACTGTAGTCAATGGCTATAGTAAACTACTGTTTGATAAACTCAAAGACTCCAGCTTCTTTGATAAGAACTGATTATTTGACAAAAACTACTGGGAAAACCTGAAAATAATATTGCAGAACTATGCATAGACCAACATCTTATACCTTATACCAGGATAAGTTCAAAGTAGGTACATGATTTAGAGATAAGTGATTATACCCTAAGCAAATCAGGAGAACAAAGAATAGATTACCTGTCAGATCTATGGAAAAGTGAAATATTTATGACTAAATAAGGTATAGAGAACATCATGAAATGCAAAATGGATAATTTTAATAGTATTAAATTAAAAAAAATATTTACACAAGCAAAACCAATGCAACAAAAATTGGAAGGAAATCAGAAACCTGGGAAACATTTTTTTTACACCCAGTGTTTCTGATAAAGGCATCATTTCTAAAATATATAGATAATTGATTCAAATTTATAAGATTTCAAATCATTCCCTGATTGATAAATGGTGAAAGTATATGAACAACCAGTTTTATGATGAAGAAATCAAAAGTATGTATAGTCATAAGAAGAGATAATCTAAATCATTGTTGATTAGAGGAAAGAAAATTAAAACAGCTCTGAGGTACCACCTTGAATTTATCAGATTTCCTAATATGATATAAAAGCAAAATTATAAATGTTGCAAATGTGGGAAAATTGGAACACTATGTTGATGGAGTAGTGAACTGATCACACCATTCTGGAGAGTGATTTGGGACTATGCACAAAAAGCTGCAAAACTATGCATACCCTTTGATCCAGCAATACGATTACTAAGTCTGTATCCCAAAGAGATCGTACAAAATGGGAAAGGATGCACATGTACAAAAATATTTATAGCATCTCTTTTTATGTTGGCAATGAATTGGAAATTGAGGTGATGCCTATCAATTGTCTGAAGAAGATGTGGTATATGAATGTAATGGAATACTATTGTCCTTTAAGAAATGATGAGCAGGTGGATTTCAGAAAAAATCTTACATGAGCTGATACAAGTGAAATGAGCAGAACCAGGAGTATACTGTTCACAGAAAAAAGCGATACTGTGTCATAATCAGCTATGAAAGACTTAGCTATTCTCAGCAATATCATGATCCAAGATAATTCCAAAAGATAGAAAATGCTATCCACACCCAGAGAAAGAACTATAGAGTCTGAATGAAAATTAAAGTATGCTATTTTCACTTTTGTTGTTTGTTTTGTGCTTTCCTGTGGTTTTTCCCTTTTGTTCTGATTCTTCTTTCACAACATGACTAATGTGGACATATGTTTAACATTATTGCACATTTATAACCTGTATCAGATTGCTTGATGTCTTGGGGAAATGGGGCAGAAGGGAGGAAGACAAATTTGGAACTCAAATTCTTACAAAAATAATTGTTGAAAACTATCTTTACTTGTAATTGGAAAAAATACTACTAAGTTTAAAAAAAAGATTAATTTCTGTACCCAACTATGTGTATATGCATATTCTTCCATCCATGAACATGAATTCTGAAATGTGTGAGGTTTAAGTATAACTTACTCTTCATTCTTATTATATAAACTCCCTTTCATTACAAATATTCTTCTTTATGTGTCCCATATATGTAAGGTATTTTCCCATTCTTCCCTTCTCTTCTCCTTTTCCTCCAATTCACTCTTTTTTTAATCTATCTGTCATTTTCAGATCATCACAACATAACAGACTCATATTCATGCACTCTAAGTTGATTGTTTGTAACTGCCCTAGTGATGGTAAAGTTCTTATGGAATATATGTATAAATTTTTCACATAAGAAGGTTATTCCCTTGTGATTCCTTATTCATATTTACCTTTTTTGTGCTTTTCTTGAATCTTGTGTTTCAATGTCAAATTTTCTGTTCAACTCTGATCTTTTTTCATTGCATTTCCATTTTTTCTTCTGTAGGATAGTACTTTGTTTTGATAATTGGGTTATTCTTAGTTGTACTCCCAGATCTTTTAACTTCTGGAATATCACATGACAAGTTCTTTGTTTCTTTACAATAGTAGCTGCAGGTATGTGTGTGTGTGTGTGTGTGCGCGCGCGCGCGTGTGTGTGTGTGTGTGCATGTGTGTGTGTGTGTGTGTGTGTGTGTGTTGTTGTGTGTGTGTGTGTGTGTTGGATCCCAACTGTGGCTTCACAGTATTTGAATTGTTATTTTTTTCTGGCTGTTTGCTGTATTTTCTCCTCGACCTGAGAGCTCTTAATATTGGCTATAATATCCCCAGGTCTTTTCATTTTTATATTTCTTTCATGAGGTAGAGTCAGTTTTTACTTTCTCATCTGGTTCCAGGAAATCTGAGAAATTTCCCTTTATAATTTATTTTAATATAACATGTAAACACTTTTGTTTTGGTTCATGGCTTTCAAATAATCCACTGATTCTTAAATTATCTCTCCTTTATCTGTTTTCCAGGTCAGTTGTTTTTCCTATGAGATATTTCACATAATTTTTTCTTATTTTTTCTATCTTTCAAATTTGTAGTTTTTGTTTCTTTGTTTCTGGAAGTGTCATGGAGTCATTAACTCCTTCTTGGCCCATTATTTTAAGAAGTCATTTTCTTCAGTGAGGTTTTGTACCTCTTTTACCATTTAGTTAATTCTGATTTTAAAGAATTTTTTTGGTGGTTTTTGTTATTGTTGTTGTTATGCATGTGTGTGCTTCTTTTAGCAAACTGATAATTCTTTCTTCATTTTTTTTGCATTGTTCCTATTTCTTTTTCCATGTTTCTCTACTACTTAAAAAAATAATATTATTTGTCAACTTTTTTATCTCTTTCTTTAGTACTTCTGAAAATTCTTCTTGGGCTTATACCAATCTATCATTTTCTTTGAGACTTTGTAGATATTTTCAAGTTATTGTCTTTTTTCCGAGTCTCTATCTTTAACTGCCCTGTCACAATAGCAACGTTTTGTGGTCAGGTTATTTTTGATTATTTTTTGTTCATTTTTCCCATCCTATCTCTTAACTTTAGGTTTTATGCTTGTATTAGTAAACTCTGCTTACCTCTGAGAGGATGACTGGTTTGAGCTATTATCTTTTATGTTTCTTTTTTTCTTACTTTCAAAATTTTGAATTAGGGTTTGTAAGTTTTTATTGTTACCAATATGTCATGATTTGGGCTGAGGTTTGTTAAATGCCCCCAAGTCTGTGTTCTGCTCCTTATACAAGTAGGGCCCTTGATCCCTCATGACAATGACTATTCCTTTTCGACCTTGATGAGTGACTCTGAACTGGTAATGGAAATAAAGCTACTAGATACCAACTGTCTCTGGTGCCAGTGTTAGTACACTGATAACCTTAGATCTCTTTTTGCCCAGGTCGTTAGCCTTTTTAAAATGTCTGGACATTGGTTGATCATTGACAGTGCTGTCACAACCCACTACCACTCTAGTATATGCTGTGTTCCAGGCAGCCCAAAGCCCAATGTGAATAGACTTCTCTGTGTATGTTATAAAGTGCCCTGAGGTGGAAACATAACTCACTGTGACTTTTTCTTGGCTTTCTCACTCAGAATTTGGGTAGGCATATTCTGTATGTGGTTATGGAAGAGGTTTTGGGGGAGTTGCAACAAAGTTGCTAAGCACTTGCTCTGCCATTTTGTCTCTGCTTCTCTAGAAAATAGGTTTTCAATGCAGTTGAATCTGTAAGCCATTGAAGAATGTTTATCTTCATTTCTTGGATAAATTTCTTAACCTTTCATAATGTATGGCATATTACAAAATCATTTTGTAACATTCTTTCTTCATTTGGTAATTTCTACATTTCTTTTAGAATTCTATTCTCTCTCTAATTTCCTCATTGGAGGCTAGATTTCCATGAATTAAAAAATCTCTAAGCATTTGGTAAGTGGGTGTATTTGTCACAATTTGATGAAAAATGGCATGGTTTTATACACTTGCCTAGACTACTTCTAATAATAGTGGTATGGTTTCTTATATTAAAAAAAGCAATTTTCATTAATCAAAATTACTTTTTTTTTCCAGTTGAGTATTTTAGTTTTTGTGTTGTCCATTTAACTATGAATGGCTTCTCCTCCTTCCTACCAACAATGCCCATCAGCTGCTTTTTCATTGGTCTTCTGTCTGAGCTTCCATCTTCAAGAAGTCTATGCAGCCCTATTAATTAATGAATAAATATCCTTCCACATACTGAATGGTTCTGGGAATCATTGTTTATTTTCAGAGTATTAATTTGTCTGATTTCCAAAATGAATTATTTCTCATTAATGTTTTTGGTTTTCAATTGCACTTAGAAAAGTTTACCAATAAGTGGGTCGGTAAGCAGTAGGGGAATAACTGGTGCTTTTTGGGGATATTTGGAGTTCAAAATGTTAACAGGACATCCAGGTTGAAATGCCACATGAATTAAAGTGAATTCACTCGTAATAGTATATTTTCTTTTTATTTATTTTTCATCAATTTATTTTAATTTATCAACAATCACTTCCATAAGCTTTTGAGTTTTAAATTTTTCTCCCTCTTCCTCCCCCCTCCCTTCTCAAGATAGCGTGCAATCTGATATAGGCTATACATATGCATTCCTATTAAACATATTTTCAAATTAGTGATGTTGTAAGGAAGAATTAGAACCAATAGGAGGAGTGGCCAGAAAGAGGAAACAAAACAAAAGAAAAATAGCAAATAGTATGCTTCAATCTGTATTCAAACTCTACAATTCTTTCTTTGGATGTGGATAGTATTTTTCATCATGAGGCCTTTGGAGATGTCTTAGATCCTTGCATTGCCAAGAAAGGCTAAGTCTATCAACGTTAGTCATCACACCACATGGTTGTTACTGTGTACAATGTTCTCCTGGTTCTGCTCAATTCACTCAGCATCAGTCCACATAGGTCTTTCCAGGTTTTTCTGAAGTCCACCTGTTCATCATAATAGTATATTTTCTGAGTTGTTCATTTTGTTTTGTAATATTTGAACTAAATAAGCTGTCTATATTCTACCTTATTTTGATACACCTGGAGATTTACAATTTTTTTTCCTCTCCAATGACTTCACAAGAATTCATGCTTTTCTTTCGGTGTGAATGTCCTTTTTTGGGGGGAAAACATTGCTTACTAAATCTCTGAATGAGTTTTATAATCTCTGCCTTTGGCTTAAGCCCCCACCAATGATATTCCCCTAATTTTAGAGTTGCCTGCACCTGAATTTCATTTAACCCTCTAACAATCCAATGAGCTTTTACAAAGGAAGATTTACCTCAAAGAAAAAATACAAATAAAGTCCCCCCTCCCAAACAAACAAACATGGGGATACAATCCCCTCTCAGGGGATTGAATTCACAGTTTAATTAAATTCCTATATAACATAGTCCCACCAAATTCCAAGTCAGAGTCCCACTTGGGTTCTCATCTTAGCACTCTGGTTTCACAGAGCTTCCCTGTTGGAATCCTGTCTCCAAAATCACTATAGCTTAATGTCTTAGGTATATGAACCCTTCTGCCTATACCTAGAACTGAAAAAGATAAACAAAACTGACCAAAATTCTAAGCCTATTTGTCACAACAAAATATTTTAAAAGTGAATAGAGACATCCCTTCCCCATACCTAGTTTACTCCATAGCACCTATGCTGTGGATAAATAGTACCTTTATCATTACTACACCACCCCATGCTTGAGAAAGAGAGAATAAAAGTATCCCTCTCTGGTAGTTTTAAAGACCCAGCTTGTTATAGCTATTCAGCCAAGGGAAAAGATTGTTCCCATCCATATGGTCGGAGAACACAAAATGTCTTCTTTGAAAAGTAGGTCCCTGGCAACTTAACATAGATGCCTCCATTTTGCGTGATGTGGCAAAGTGTCAAAGCCTTATTACTTACACACACACACACACACACACACACACACACACATTTGTATACATATGTATGTGTATGTATGTGTGTATGGACAAAACTTTAAAATGATCAATATTTAGATAAATAAGTAGAATATTTAGATGACATAATTGGCATTAATTCAAATCATAGAATTCAATTGAACTCTAGGATCTTCTTCTTGGCATTTTATTTTAGTGACTTCCCTAATTCTATTTTTTTATGTCTTTCTTATGTTCTTCTAGCTTTAATGTCTTAATGTAACACCACTATTTCTCATGGATTTGGATATAAGGATCTTGTTTGTCAGTGATAAATATAAAGAAGTTGAAACTCTACAACTTCTAAAGTATTTTTCTCTGTACTTTTCCTGCATAGGCATGTTCCCAGTATCAACAAGTTGGTACTAATTTTCATCTCCACTTCGCATGTCCCTCTCCCCAAAATAAGCAGATAGTTTATCATCCTTTTTCCTTTTCTCAAAAAAAAAATTAAAGAGATCAACTCATGGAAACCATATGCATCTCAGAATAGATACTCATTCATGTCAGATCAAGGAAGAGCAAACAAAAGAAACAAATAGGCTAAGTATTTAGGTAGTATAATGAATAGAGCACTGGGCTGTGAATCAGGAAGACTCATCTTCCTGAGTTCAAATCCAGCTTCAGAGGATTAACTAGCTATATGACTTTGGACAAGTTACTTACAACTCTTCATGTGTAAAACAAGCTGGATAAGGAAATGGCAAACCACTCCAGTATCTTTGCCAAGAAAATTCCAAATGGGGTCATGGAGAGTCTGACACAACTGAAACAATTGAAAAACAAAAATGAGAGCTTTGTCATTTGTGTTTTAAATGCCACTTTAAGTCCTGGAGGGGTGAGGGAGAGTGGCTAAAGAAAGTCAGCCATTCTCACAACTCCAACTCAGGAAGCAGTTTAATGGAGTCCTGATCCAATTCTTAGGGAAAAATTGCATTGAGGGCATGGTTGCTGTCTTTTAAATTCTCACTGAGAGATCATCACTTTTGGCTCTATAACTCACACAGTCAAATGCAACCAGGAATACTACTTTTGATAAATCACTAGAAACTCCCTACCTAGACACATATACAGAATATTAAAATAAAAAAAAGATAGCCATTTTAAAAGGGACTTGATTGAAGGGATCAGGATCTTTATATTTTTCGTTAAATTTCACTCCATTCCTTAGAAAAGAGTGATTGGTGATGGAATCTATCACTATTAGCCAAATATGTTTATTATATTAATTTGTTCTCTTCTCTCTCTCTCTCTCTCTCTCTCTCTCTCTCTCTCTCTCTTCTCTCACTCACACACACACACACACACACACACACACACACTGACATACTCTTGCTTTTGTAATTAGAGGAAAGCTCTAAAAAAAATCTTTTCACTGACTCAACCATTCCCTTTGCTTTGTGCTAATTGAAACTAATAGGCTGTGATGATCCAAAGAATTGCAAGAGAAAAAATTCCATGTCTTTAGATTCTGAACAACTTAGAAATTAAAATAAGAAAACATGATCTTTAGTACTTTGAGAAATGACTGCATATTTCGCTTCAGACAGTAGATAGTGTACATTAGATTCTGTCCTTAGGTGACTTTTTCTAGTGAAATGGTTGATAAATTAATTTCACATATTGTTCTGGAAGTTCAATGAATTACCAACTAAGCCTTCCTGAAAAACCATCTGTGCTCCACTGCATCTGCCCTGTTCCCTCAGTTGCTGTGTTCCTCTTTACCCAACCATGTGTTGTTCATTCCTAGGCTGACTGCCATGCCTTGTGTATTCCAAATACTTACATGGATGTGCAATCTCCAATCTGTGTTTGTGTGATGAAACCATTTTAAATCTATTTAAAAACCTTTCATTCTGCTTAAATGTGTTTGAAATGTTGTATTTTGTGGATTATTGAAAGCATTGCATGATTTCCCAAAAGGGATCCATCCTGATCTACTAAAACCCAGTTTTGTCCTCATTTTATTTTCCCATTATTAAGAGTTAACTATCATGAATTACAGTGAGGAAATTTCATAGTGTCCCAGGTGTCAATATATTTAATATATCACTTTTGAAAAGAAGTATTTGGAGACACTCAGTATCACTGTGAAATTATTTTTTTTTGCCTGGACTTCATTTTGGTTATCTTCCATGGCTACAGAGTATAACTTAGAAGACCATAAATCTCAATGCTTTATTGTTAACTTGATATAAATACTCAGCAGATCATTAAAAAGAAATTATTGAAGTTCAGTCTACCTGCCTTATATAATTTTATTGTATGCATAAGAGAAAATTTGCTTATGCAGAGCTTTCAAGTCTACAGAGTACAATGTCAAGACTCATAGTGAATATAAGTTGGGGTGTATGGGGTGTTCAGAAGGGACTAGCTATTCTGATGTGAGGGCTTGTGAAGCCTTTTTCATCCCTTTTCAAGGCTGCTTATCCACCTTTGGTGTCCACTTTCACCAAACTCTCACCTGTGGCTCCAAGAAGCTATAGTGTGTGCAGCACCCATACCATGTTAAAATTGTCTCAGAAGACAGGCTAAACAAAGTTGTTGTCAATTGGCAGGCCTTACATGCATCGGTGTGTGAATGTGAATGTGAAGACTTTCTGTGGCTGAATGGGTGGATGAGAACAATTTGTTCCAAAGGCCTTAAAGACAGCTGAAGTAGGGGCTGTCTAGCACTTAGAGATGGATCAGATGTTGAAGATGCCAAGGTCTTCCACTGCAACCTGGGTCATCACCAGTCATTTTGACATATCTTGACTTTGAACTCCTATGGCTCTGGAAGTGAGATTGAGGCTAATGACTGTGATCAATTCTGCTTCACTTAAACCCAATTCACATGCAAATCAAGACATTACCCTCTTAATATCATTGATCCTTTTTCCAAAATGAAAGAAACAAGTAGACTGATATGTATGACCTATTTTGGCCAATAACAGGTCCCAGCCAGGGGCAGGTAGATGGTGCAGTGGATAGAGTAGCAGCCCTGGAGTCAAGGGGACATGAGTTAAAATCTGATCTCAGACACATAACACTCGCTTAGCTGTGTGACTCTGGGCAAGTCACTTAACCCCAATTGCATCACCAAAAATAAATAAATGAATAAAAAATAATAGGTCCTAGCCCAAGCCTTGCTTGTTCATTGTTTAGGTTTTGATGGCTCAAAGTGAGTGTAAATAGCAAACGTTTCTGTTCTGGCCAGAAACCTTGAGCTTCTTCTCCTCCCAGAATGACTCTTTTGAGAAGGCAAACTAGACCATCTTTTGCCTCAGTTCTTATCTAGCCTTTAATTACTGATTGGGTGTTGCCTCAGACATACTGAGACCTAGGAAAAACCTTAGCTTTAAAAGGCCAAGGTCTCCTATTACATCCACAGCCAATACCAGTAATGTTGACCTATGTCTTGCCACTGGACTCCAAATAACCCAGGAGGAGAGACTGAGGCTGATGACTTTGCATAGGCCTGCCTCAGTTAATTCCAATTCACTTGCAAGTTAAAACATCACCCTCCTGATGTCATTGATCCTCTGAGAATGAAGGATAAACAACAACGACAACATTTTGCTAGTACAGTTGAAACTATAGCACAGAATTAAAGGTTATCATAATTGGTAGAGACATACAAAATCATCTAGTCCATTATCATTGTATAGGTGAGGAAAATAAGACTTGTGGATTAAAATAAAATACTCATGGTCACACTAGGTAGTGGCAGAACCCAGAATTTTAAAAAAAAGTCTTATAACACTACTTTTGCCACCACAACAAAAATAAAAGATGACTATTAAATTTTGGATCTAGATCAATATTGCCAATGTTAGAGACAGATAAGTTAGATTGTAGAGATGAGTGTAAGGGAAAGATAATATATTTTTAGTCATTTTACATTTGAAATGATATGAAAAATATTCAAACAGAAGTTTTTGCACATAATGCATATTTAATAAATGTGTTGAAACGAATTGAAATGTTGAGCAAGAGTGAAAGATCAGAACTAAAAATGTAAGTGAATAAAATGGAAGAGACAGGTCAAATGAGTGGAAAATGTTTATATCAATAGCTGTCTTGAACCACTCAAAAGTTCATCCTTTTAATTTATTCAGATAAGAAGTCTTAAGATTGACAAATGGTTTTAATTGATTTATGACTATTAATGTTCCTGTTTTGAAGACAATTCTTAAAGGTCATTGTTGGCTTACTCATAAATAAAGGAGTGATTCTCCAATGACTATACAGAATGTCCTAAAGATCTTAGTGTTGTTGGCAGCTTAAAGCCTTACTAAGAATTTTGAGACACTCTATACATTATTTAAAAAGGAGGTAGGTCCATTTTGTAGGAAGAAGTAGAGATGGTAGATGAGAAGTTTGAGTGCTACATTAATATGCTTGAGCTATTAAAAAAATCAGAAGATAATTTTTAGATCTTTGGGGCTGGTCCCACCCCTAGGATTTATGTACTTGGATCCAAGTTAGAATAGAATTAAAAAAAAAAAGGTCATTGCTAAATTTCAAGTAAAGATAAGGATGAGAAGACATTGTTAGTGATCCCAACAAAGTTATTACTTCTTAGAAATTGTAGTTAAAAGAAAAGGTGGTGACTAAGAGTTTATAAATGTTCACAATGAGGAGATCAAAAGAATCCAGAAACTATTTCAAATATCAAACATGAATCTCTTTATTAAGTGGGGAGACATTGTAAGCAAGGTCAATAATGGTTTAAAGTACAAGCTGATTGAAAATACTGCATGGCATTGCTACATCACACACACACACACACACACACACACACACACACACGCATAATGAAAACAGTGGAAGGAAATGAGTTTTCAAAGAAATTGTAATGAGACACCTCTAAAAAGAGCATGCTGAAAGCATGTAAATAAAACTAGGACAATAAATTGCATGAACTAGAAGTTATTTATGAGCATTTGTATAAGTTATTCTCAGAATCAAAAGCAGTAGATTCTCCTAATCTGGAATCTACTCCCTCAAGTTCTGTTGTATTATCAATCAGCCAATCAGAAAATATTTATTTATTAGTATTTATTTGATATTTACTATGCAAAGAAGACATGCTTAGTACTTCTCCTCAATGATAAAATATTGTAATATAATAACAGAGACAACATACAAATAACTAGGTACATATAGTAAATGGAAGGTAATCTAAGAGAGGAAAATCCTAGTCATGGGAAGGGAGAGATTGAAGAAGGTCTCAACAAAATTATTTATTGTTTCTGTGATTTGTTCTTTAACCCACTCATTTTTTAAATTAAATTATTATTTCCAATTAATTTTTAATAAATGTTTCCATGGTTCTTTATTGAATGTAAATTTTATTGTATTATGATCTTTAAAAGATTTGTTTAGTATTTCCACTTTTCTGCATTTGTTCATGAGGTTTTTATGCCCTAATATATGATTTGTTTTAGTGAAGATATCATGTATAGTTGAGAAAGAGGTATATTACTTTCTATTCCTATTTGGTTTTCTCCAGAGGTCTATTATATCGAACTTTTCTAAAATTTTGTTCATCTCCTTAAATTCTTTTTTTATTTTATGTTTAGATTTATCTAGTTCTGAGAGGGGGAAAGTTGAAGTTTCTCTCTAGCATAGTTTTACTGTATGTTTCCTCATAACATATTTAACTTTTCCTTTAAGAATTATGATGCTATGCCACTTGGTGCACATATATGCTTAGTATTGATACTATCTATTTTACCTCTTAAAAATGTAATTTCCCTGCATATCTCTTTAATTAGGTCTTTTTTTGCTTTTGCCATGTCTGAGATCATGATTGCTATTCCTGCCTTTTTTTATGCCAGCTGAAGCAGAATAGATTCTGATGAAGCTCCTTATTTTAACTCTATGTCTCTCTGTTTCAACTGTGTTTCTTCTAAACAACATATTGCTGGAATCTGGTTTTTAATTTTTCTGTTCCATACTTTCATTTATGGGAGAGTTTATGTCTTTAACATCCATTGTTATGATTACTAACTGTGTAACTATGTTTCCTTCCATCCTATTTTTTAATTGTTTATCCTTTTCTCACTCTTTATCCTGTTCTTCCTCAAATTTGTTTTGCTTCTGACCACTATCTCCCTTAATCTACCATATTTTCTCTCCTATCCTCCCCCACCACTTCTCTTGTGTCGTTGCCCTCCTACTTCCCTTTTGGATAAGATAAATTTCCATACCTAAATGAGTATGCATATTGTTTCCTCTTTGAATCAATTTTGATGAGAGTGAAGTTCAAGTATTGCCCACTACAATCCCTCTTTTCCCCCTCTAATGTAAAAGCTCTTCCTTGAATGCCACTTTTATAAGATAATCCTCTTACCCATTCTTCTTTTCCTTTCCCCCATCTCCAAGTACATCCTTTTTTCTTACCCTTTATTTTTTTTAAGATCATGCCATTAGAATCAATTCATATTCATCACCTCTAGATGTTTATACTCTTTCTAACTGCCCTATTAATGATAAAGTTCTTAGGAATTACAAGTATTATCTTCCCATATAGGAATGCATGAAGTTTAATCATAGTAAGTTTCTTATTATTTCTCTTTTCTTTTTATGTTTCTCCTGATTCTTAATTTGAAAGTCAAATTTTCTGTCCCTTCTGCTCTTTTTAACAGAAATACTTGAAGTTCCTCTATTGCATTGAATATCCATTTTTTTTAAACTCCTGAAGGATTACATTAAGTGTTTCTGGTTAGGTAATTCTTGGTTGTAATTCTAGCTACTTTGCCTCCTGGAATATTATATCCCAAGTCTTAAGGTGGAAATTGCTAAATCTTTTGTGATCCGGACTGTATCTTCATGATATTTGAGTTGTTTGTTTCTGGTAGCTTTCAATATATTTTCCTTGACTTGGGAACTCTTAGAATTTGGCTACTATATTCCTTGGACTTTTAATTTTGAAATCTCTTTCAGGAGATGATCAGTGGGTTTTTGAATTTTTAATTTACTTCCTCTGGTTCTAGGATTTCAGGGCCATTTTCCTACAAAATGTCTTGATATATTATGTCTCCTTTCTTTTCCAGGTCAGTTCTTTTTCTTTTTCTTTTTTTTCTTTTGGCTAGGCAATGGGGTTAAGTGACTTGCCCAGGGTCACACAGCTAGTATGTGTTATGTGTCTGAGGCCGGATTTGAACTCAGGTCCTCCTGAATCCAGGGCCAATGCTCTATCCACTGTACCATCTAGCTGCCCTAAAAGTTTTTTGATTTTTTTTTTTTAGGCATTTGGGGTTAAGTGACTTGCCTAGGGTCACACAGCTAGTAAGTGTTAAGTGTTTGGTCTGAGGCTGGATTTGAACTCCAGTACTCCTGACTTCAGGGCCAGTGCTCTATCCACTGCGCCACCTAGCTGCCCCTCAGGTCAGTTCTTTTTCCAATTGATATTTCATATTTTTCTTTTTTTTCATTCTTTTGACTTTTTTTTAATTTCATGATGTCCTATGGAGTCATTAGCTTCCACTTGCCCAAATGCCTTTTTTTCTATTTCTCCAATTCTGTTCTTTTATAGGACTTTGCCACAGAATTCTACTTTCACAATAAAGAGAGCAGTTCAGACATCCATACTTACAAATACTATTGTACAGATTTTTTTTTTTGGCATAGACTTATGGTCTTACCCTTCTTGATACTCCAGGTGAGGGGAAAGGATATCCCCAGAGCTATAGATTAGCTCATATTCTGCCACACAATAAGCAAGCTTCACGAGCACTGAGAAGTTTAACAACTTGCCCAGGAACAGTTTTTAATATCTGTCAAAGGCAGGACTTAAGCCCAGATATTTTGACTTTCAGGCCAGCTTTCCATAAACTAAATGATGCTACCTCTCACTGAACAGATTAGGATATGAATTTCAATGTGCAACCCACTAAGTAAGTCTATTCTGTCAACTAATCAGACATTTTAGATGGATTAAGTAGGGATAAGACTGTATATAAGAAGCCTCAAAACGCTATTCTGTGTCTTAAACATGATCCCAAGTTGTTCAACAAATAAATTCTAATTGTTTTAATATCAGGAGTCTCATGGTAAAATTTTATGGCTATGAATGATTAAACAACACAGTCTTGGATAATAACAATAGCTACATTTAATATAGAGCTCTACATATGTTACTTAATTTGATACTCACAATATCCCTGTGTTATAGGTATTGCTTATAATACAATTTTAAAGCTGAGTAACTAAGTCTGAGAGAGGGTAACATGAGTTGTTTGGAGTTACACAGCTAGTAAGTACCTGAGGCAGGATTTGAATCCCAATTTTCCTGACCTCAAGCTCAGGATGCTGTACACTGCCTATCTTCTTCTTACAGGTGTCACAATTGAGAGTTAACCAACAGATCATGCAAGGACACATGGTGTATGAAAATAGGCTAAAATATATCATTGTATATTTGTCTATTAAGTGTATAAAAATCATTATTGACATGACAGTAAAAGTAGATAAACCAGAAACATAGGGAATGTGACAATCAGTGGACAGCCTGAATATTTCGTTGGGTATCCACAAAATATATTAGACCTCAGGAAATCCATCAGCATTTAAGGAGGCTCCTTTATGAAGTAAATGTACAAAAATCACAAGAATTAAAGGGACTGGATGCATTCTGATATATACAAATAGAGAGAAAGCAAACTAACAAAATTAAGGATCCCTTGACATGTTGAATTAGAAGTGATGAAGGACAATTCAGTTTCATTTACAAATTGGAGAAGATAATACCTGCCTGAGCTATCTCAAGATTTATGAGAGGAATGGGCTTTTGTGAGTCATAAACCATAATTTAAAATGTAGCTTGCATCAAGGATCAATGATTTACTTGGAATGGGTTTTCCTCTTGACTCTTAGCCTCAATTTTTGTGGCTTTTTATAGTTTTCAGCAGAGTAGCAAATCTTCTAATGATGAAGATCTCTAAATCTAACAGAGATATAAATCAGTACTGGCACATTTTCTAAGACTCTCCCTTTGTCTTCACTGGCCATCTGTCATTCCCTGATTTCTTTCCACTCCTTATCTTTATCTCTCCTCTTCTTTGTTTCCTTCAAGTTTTAGCTAAAATTCCCATATTCTGCAAGAAGCCATTCCAATCCTCCTTAATGCTAGTGCCTTCCATATGATATCATCTCTAGTGTACCCTGTATATATTTTGTCTACATGCAATTCTTTACAGGTGTCCCTTCCATTAGACTGTGTGTTTCTTGATAGCAAGAACTGTTATTCCCTTTATTTATATCCAGTGTTTAACACAGCAAATAGCATATAGCACATGATGTTAATAAATGCTGTTGACTTGACTTGATAAGAATACCAGAGTCTTCACTTTATTTATATTGTCTTTCAGAAATTGGAATGATTTCCCCCACCATCACCATTATAAGGCACTGGAGTAGGACATTAGAAGAGAAATATGAAAAGTATGATATTATTCACAAATGTATTATGGTTCTCTTCAATAACCATTTTGTCAGATATTAAACTGCTCCATGAGTTTGACAAAAACAGTTAATTTTTCTTTTCTTCCTAAGAAATATGAGAGTGAAGCAAGGCATCAGCATAGCAGCATATACCACATTTATTTGAATGACAATTCAGTTAGGTCATCTAGAGGTCACTAATACGTCTGATATCTTTGAGAATTTTAACACAAGTGACTTTTCTTGTTGTTGTTGCTTTAAGCTACAACTAATGCTCTGAAGAGGGTCACATTCTACAAGGAAGTATAACAAGTAGATTTCCCTTACTTGTCTTTCACAAGTCAAGAAGAATGGCATTGCTTAGTGACCCTGAGGACACCAACTCTCTATCTGGAGAGTAAACATGTGACAATATGATCCTTTTCACTGGGAAATGGCTAATTTCTTTATCAGGACATGCCATGAATCAACCTTCAATCTCTTATCACCTGGGGGAAATCATTGGCTAAGACCTCTTCCCTATCATATCAACATTCTAATGGGAACCGTGGGGCTTCTTAGTTCTATATTCTTTTTCCCATCATTAAACTCTTTCTATCATTAATATGTGTCATCAAACTGCCTCCCAACCTTCTTATTCCATCTATGATACAAAGAGCAGGAAATGATACAAATACCCTTATTCTGGCTATCTCCTGCCAAAGTCAATCCTTATTCAAGCATACTTTTAATTCTTCAGCCTTACTCCAACCCTGCACAGAATACTAGCTCCTTCCTTTGCTCTATTTAATGTCCATTCTGTTGCAAGAATACTCTGAAAATCTTCCCCTGATAAAATCCTTTCTCTTGTAACTTCTCCCATGAAGTCTATTTTCGATTCAACAAATAGTAATCATCCAATACATGTTAATTTTTATGCAAACCACAGCTTTGTGTTATAGCTTATATATAGTTAGAAATTTCTATGTGTGTGTATAATACACATGCATATATAGGTATATATCTCCATATTTTAATGCACTAGCACTTTGATTTCTCTGAGATAGAGAAGTCCTGCTGATGAAACTATTTTGAAATTGAAGAAGAAACTTAGAGAATTTTCTAGGGTGTTGAAAGGTCTCTTTCTCTAGTCATTAGGTATCAGAGGTAGGACTTTAACTCAGGTCTTCCTAAACCTGCATAACAGATAAATAAAGATATCTATATCTATATTTTTTTTCTATGTGTGCCTCAATGAATAAAGGGTTGGCCTTAAAGACAAAAAAAAAACTTGGTTCAAACCCTATGTCTGACACATACTGATTGTGTGACCATTGGCAAATCACATAACCTCTCAGTATTCTAGGCCACCTCTAAGACTCTAAGTCATCCAGAAAATGACAGCATTCAATGGTAGAAAGATTTCCCTCTACCAGTGGAATTCTGCAGGCCCACTATGAATACACACACACACACACACACACACACACACACACACACACACACACACACACACACACACACACATGTGCATAATATGTACAAATGCAATGGATTGAGCACTGGTTTGGAATCAGGAAGACTTATCTTCATGAGTTCAAATCTGGCCTCTGATACATAGTAGTTGTATGACCCTGAGTAAGTCACTTGACCCTGTTTACCTCAGCTCCTCATCTATAAAATGAGCTGTGAAAGGGAATAGCAAGCCCCTTCAGGATTTTTGTCAAGAACCTCAAAATGGGGTCATGAAGAATCATACATGACTGAAATGACTCAATAAGAAATATGCATATTACACACGTATGTATTTGTATACATAAAAACACACATGTAGTACTGAATAGAATTCTGTAGTTGTGGTCTGATGAGAGCAGATTATAGCTGAATTTTGTTTGCCTGCTACTGGACACATATATCCTCCAGTGAAATCTAGTATTGCCTTAACTTTCTTTTGTGCTATCTTGTATTGTGGATTCAAAATGGTCTCAGAGACTACTAGAACCTCCATGTTTATCTGAATTAATCATATGTGTTCTTTTGGAATGATGATGTTCTATTATATTTGAGTATTATAATTTGCATATCATTCTCCAATCAATGGACATGTACTTTTGTTTTCTAGTCCATTGTCTTCACAAAAAGTACTGCTATGGTTGTGGTGATATATGTGAGATATTTTTATTTGAATTTTAGATCCTTCAGACATATGTCTAGGAAAAGAAATTCTAGATTAGAGGACATAACCATTTTATGCACTTTCTTAGCCTTATTTCAATTATTTTCCAGAATGTTGCATGAATTTCCTGTTCCACCAATGTGTATATCTATTTCTGCAAACCCTCCAAAGTAGAGAATTTCTTTTCCAATTTGTTGTGTGAGAGGTAAAACATCAGAGATGGTTTGGTCTGTGTTTATTAGTATTAGTAACTGGAATATTTTTTTGTGTTTGATTATTATATGAGTTCTTTTTTCTAAGTATACTTTTATTAATAACCTTGGCAAAAGGCTTTTGGCCTTATATGTATGTAATTCTTTGGGGTGCTTCTCTCATTGATATGTGGCTTTATATCTCTCACTTGGGTGTATGTGTACACCTCCTCAATCTCTCACTCCAACCTACTTTCACATTTAGGTTTTCAGAGATGAATCACTACCAAGTACTTACACTAAATTCTTTCAGTAGCCTAAGGGCAACCTGTTGAGGGGAAATACACATCACTACTGGACACTATAATTCATGAAATCCCATCAATGTTTCTATTTATAAAGCCAGCCAAACTCAGTAATAACATTTTTATATCTTAAATATAACCATTATAAACAATGAAGCAAAATAGAGAATAACAAGTAATATGATACTCATATTGAAACAAGTAACAATAATATATACATCAAAATTCACAGATAAAGCTAGGTCACACTCTCCCACCAATACTCAATTTCAGTGGGGTAAAGTCGACACACACTTACAGAAACCTGCCAAAGCAATGCATGAGTTAAAGGAACTGATGAGCTCAGTGCTAATTCAAAATGTGGAATCGTAGACTTTAGTTTTCTTTCTGTCTCAGGAATTGTGCATAAAAGTTGTTTGATGAATGTTATTTCTATGTTGATTATATTCCTTCACTGCTGAACTGAGCTGGTCCATGTTGCAATTAACTAAAATATCAATAGGCACAATGTCTCACTCAAATTAGCTGATCCACTAAGTGACTTCTTCAATACTTTTTCTAATCCATTACTTTGCTCATCAACAGAAACCTCTATGTCCATTATTTCCAACTTCAAGTTCAACTAATACAGTTCTTGAATCTGTCTTTTTTTCTCTCTTTCGATGTCTGCATTCCCTCTTCAAATAACTGCACTTTGCTCATTATCAATAATCAAACTCTCATCTCTTTTCTATAATTAGATAGATTACTTTTGTCCCACCCTCATACAAAAGTCTTGTTGTCCATACATTTCCATTATGTGATAGCTTGTAACCTTCAAAACTCAAAACTCACCAACTGCTTAGCTCAGAGATTTCAGTCAGAGAGAAGCCAAACTATCAAACTATTATCAAACTATTTCTCTTGCAACTCTGAGCAGACATAACTCAGTAACAACATGTAAGGGCTGGTTTATCATATATGTGCATTAATTCTGTTGATATTTAGAATACTATATAATTATAACATATTTCCCACACTTGACAGATTCTTAGTCTAGCTGTAATAATGTTGTTCATTAAAAAGCTTTCCAATTGCATGTCCTAAAAATTAACCAATTTGCCCTTTTGATCCACCTTTTCTCATTTGGTCAAGAATGCTTCCCCTTGTCATAGCTGTGCAAATTACCTGATCTTATATTCTTCAATTTTTAATAATGATGAAATCATTGATATACAGATTATATTCATATACCTATTTTGAGTTTACTGAACATAAAATGATTACATAAACTTATTTTTGTGCCAAACTACTTTACCATTTCCCTAGGAGTTCTTGTTAAATAAGGATTTCTTCCCCAATACATTTTTATTGTTTATCAAACGGAGTTATTGAATTCATTGTTTATGAGTCTTCATGATCTACTTTTCAAATACTTAAGCTTTACCAAATAATTTGAGGATTCCTGCTTTACACTATCATTTGAGATCTAAAATTACTGTTTCCTTTTAATTTTCCCTTAAGATTCTAGATCTTTTATTCCTCCAAATGAATGTTTTGGGTTTTTTGTTGCTTTATGTAAATATGTGACCCTTGCCCCCTCAAGAACTTTGTAGTATACAAAGATAATTTATATGATAGGATATGCAAATTGAGACACTGGAATGTTCAACACTTTTTGAACACAGAATAGAAGACATCCATGTCTGAACAAAAGTCCAGAGACAGAAAAGTCAAGGCAAAAACAAATATCAAAATATCACATGATCTCAGAAATGGAAGGGACCTTGGAGGCCATAGTGAGCAAAAATCCCCTCTACAATTTACCAAACAAGGCATCATTTAGCCTTTTCTTGAAGACTTCTAGTTAAAGAGATTGATTAATTTCCATGAATTCTAATCTTTTACAATAGGAATTATTTTTTTTTATATGTAAAGCAAATATCTTATTGCCTACATTTTCAATAGGTGGGGGAGTGGCTGGAAAGAGAGAGATAATTTGGTACCAAAAATAAAAATAAAAACAAAAATTATTGTGTCTTTAGTAAAGCCTGAGTCTGTTTGATGCAGTTCGATTTGGATGTAAGAAAAGTTTGTGGAAACAATGAATGAGAAGAAAAACTAGAAAAGTAGAACAAAAGCAAAGTAATTTTTTTTCACTTTAGAAGCTTCTTTGTTAAGCAAGTTTTGTAAGGAATTCTTTTATAAGCAAAAAAGAAATATAACCATAGGTATAATTTAGAAACATTATTTTTGGGGCGGCTAGGTGGTGCAGTGGATAGAGCACCGGCCCTGAAGTCAGAAGTACCTGAGTTCAAATCCGGCCTCAAACACTTGACACTTACTAGCTGTGTGACCCTGGGCAAGTCACTTAACCCCAATTGCCTAAAAAAAAAAAAGAAAGAGACATTATTCTGGCAGGTATGTGAACAATGGATGCAGAGTAAGAAGACTGAAGGTGAAGATTTGCTCCAAAAAGCTATTATAGGGGTGTAGGCAAGGACTTGAATTAAAATGGCAGATGAAATAATAGGGAGGAAAAACTTGCACAAAATAACTAAGAGTGAAATGAGCAGAACCAAGAAAATATTGTATACAGTAGCAGCATTTTTTAAAAGAATGACTTTGAGTGAATAAATTGTTTTAACTGTTGTAAATAACCAAATTAATTACAAAGGACATATTAAGGAAGATGATATTTGCATCCAGAGAAAGAACTGAAAAATAGAAGTATAGAAGTATATATAGAATAATTTTGCATGGACACACCTACTTGTATCAAATAGTGGCCATCTCTAGGGTGGGGGTGGAGGGAAGAAAAAAATGCACGATAATTTTGTTATATATTTTAAAAGAATAGCAAGTTATATATAGTAGATTTGAAGTTTCACATGCAATCATCTTTTTATTACACTGTTATAGAAATTATTGTTTTATTCCATAAATTAAAAATAAAATGAAGAAAATAATAGGAAATAGAAAGTGGATATGAATAATACCACACAGGTATCTAAACAAATTATTTTATACAAACATTATTTTTGATTCTTTCCAAATAAACTTGTAAGGATAGCTGTTTAGTCTACATCTTTGTCTACACTATTGAAGAAAGAAACAAGCATTTATTAATTACTTTCATTCTAATAGACAGTGTGTCAAGCATATCGCAAATATATATCTTAAGTGATCCTCACAACAACCCTAGGAGATAGAACCTATTATTATCCTCATTTTATAGATGAGGAAACTATGGTAGAAAGGTCAAGTGACTTCCAAAGGTCGCATATCTAGTAAATGTCTGAGTCTGGATTTGAACTCAAATCTTCCTGATTCCAGGCCTAGGACCATATCTATTACAATACTGGATAGAGCTATGGATAGAACACTGGGTAATGAAACAAGAATTTATAAAGAACTTCCTTATTTTTTTTAAAATCAAGGGCAATTTGAATCCTTCAAGTCTTACTCTGACCATTTTTTCCAAGATTGCCATTTCTATTAATCAGACGTGAAATCTATACTCCCACCACAGACACGGAAGCAAATGACAGCTTAAACTGAGTTTGTATAGTCCAGTAAAACAAATGTTACATTTTTAAAAATAAGAGCAGTCCTGTCAAGTTTAAGTGATACATGTAATTAGAAAGCAGTAGCAGCTCCCAGTTTATGAACTAGTTGTACTCCCTAAACTCAATTTATAAAATTGATGTAAAGTGGACAGAGAACACTTTTCCTTAAAAAAAACAAAAAACAACAATATTATAAAACATTAATGACATTGTAGGCCAAGCCAAACGTGAAAAAGGCATTTGCTTTTCAACAGAAATATCATATTTATATATACTCCTACATCATTCAAATATGTGGGTTTTTTTAGTACAACAACCCTAGGAAGTAGGTAATATAAGTATTATGATTTCCATTTGAAACAAGGGGAAAATCAAGCTAACAGGTTATTTGTTCATAATCACACAATTTGTTAATACCAGAGTAAAGATCTCAACACAAGTTTTTGATGCTAAGTTCAATAGAAACTAAATCCCAATCTTGGTTTGTGTACTTACTACCTATGTGACTTTATGACATAATATTTGTAAACCACTTTGCAAACCCTAAACCATTATGCAAATGATGATGATGATAGAATTTTTTTTGGAAGAGAACTTAATTCCAAATAACTTTTTGACATGCCGTAGTTGGGAGCCATGGAACTTACAAGATCATAGGATACCAGATTTAGAGCTGTAAGAGACCTCAGAAGTAATCTAGTCCAACTCACTCACTTTACAGATAGGAAACAGAGGCCAAGATAGTTTATCTCTTACCCAAAGTAACACAGGTAGCAAGTATGTGAGACAAGATTTGAAACCACATCCTCCAACTCCAAAGCCATCATAATGTAGCAGAGTTTTTCTGAACTCTCCATTTCCTAGTCTTAGAGGTGAGGGTGTGAGCAGGGATTTCTGGAAGACATAATCATTTGGGCAGCTTTTTTTTGAAGCATGAATTCCTGGTTGGGGTCCTGCCAATTTGGGGTCGCTTGTAGGAGGAGGATTCAATTCATAACTGTCATAAATTAAATGTTCTCATTGGGTCCCTTTAGTCTGATTTAGTTTTGATTCTTATTTCAGCAAAGTTACCAATATCTGCAGCATTATTCTAGAGCAGTTCAAGTGAAGGAGGAATCAAAGTTTTGCAAATAGGGAACATGAGGAGCAAGTGACAGGCTATTCTGACACCCGAATGATTACATCTTTTCACATAACATTCACTGCTTCACCACCAAGGAAACTGTCACATTTCCTAGAGAAGTCTCTAATTTTAAAATGGTTCCTGCCAAGTCTATGCATTTTGTTTTATTTTACCTGTCACCGCAAGTTTCTACAAGAATATTTACCACTTGTGATGGGAGCTCTTCTTAGAACAGCAGTTAAAAGAGGGTGGAGGGCAGAAATCTCAGGAAAGGTGTTTTTTGTCTCCAGGCTGACTGTGGTATTGCCTTTTAATCATGTGTAGTTTCTCAGAGAACTATAGAATCATAGATTTTGAGCTAGAAGGGAGTTGCAAGCTGCTTCTTTTTCAGATAAGGAAACTGAAACCCAGGGAACTTAGGTGACTTGTCAAAGGTCGCATAAGGTCTCATTTAGTAAAGAGTGGATAGACAAGGTGGGATTTCAGCCCAAATTCTCTGACTCCAAATCCAGTGATCTTCCATCTGTACTGTGTATTACTTGGAACAGCAATTTTAAAATCATAGAAAGAAATCTCCCTTAAGCCTCTGTGTTCTATAAGCGTTCTCTGAAATGTATCTTATACATGAACAGAAGTGCTACTTAGAGACTGGTATCTTATTGCAGAAAAAAAAAAGGTAATGGAACTATTGGTAAATATTGTGAAACATTAATAAACATGTATTTTATGGACACTCCGTAAGTCCCAAAATTTAGGTGGAGTAGGTTATATGGAAGCAAAATAACATGGGAAAAATGCAAGATAAAATCCAGTACATCTCAAACACGGAAGAATGCTAGCCTGCTAACTCTTCTCTGCCACTAATGTGACTTAAAACCTCTTCACCTTTCCATTTCTTCATTAATAAAAGACAAAATAAATAAACAGTTGGATATGATGACCCCTAAGATTCATTCTACTTTTTCTGCTTCCAACCCTTTTATTCTCAAAAACAAACAAATCAATAAAATAAAAATAATAGATTTCAGATCACAAGACCTGGGTTGGAATACAAGGTCTGTCAAATACTGTGTGATACTAAGCAAATTAGTATTTCTTGGCCTCATTTTCCTCTTCTATAAAATGGATGATCAGAATAAATGAAAATTTGGGGTGGGGAGGATAGCGAAACACATGTATGATTATTTCAGCCCCAAATCCATCATTCTCTAACTTTACTCTAGAACTCATCAAATAAATAGTAGCACCACCTAATGCCTTCCAATAAAAAATTTCATTCCCTTCTTATGATTTTCTATAAAAATAACAATAATGAGCAGATTGGACTAAATGTCCCTGTTGTCCCTTCCAGCTCTAGGGTTATGATTCTTTGATGTTGAATCTCAACTACATTTTTTTTTTTTACCAAACCTTTGACACTTGGGTAAAGGATTTCTATTAGGGAATGACTAAATGCATATGTATCTGAAAACAACTTGAAGATCTATCTTCTAAGATAACTTATAAGTGCATTTTAAAATCACTGTGTCATTAATTCAATGCTATAACTCAATTTGATTTTTGGTACTTGTATAAAAATTACATCTGCCAAAATTTAATGCTTTTCAAAATTGCGTATGCCAATCAAGATGAAATCAACACAATAATTTCTTAAACTCTCGAGGGAAAACACTGCCTTTTAATTATTCATTTCCTTGCCTTATATTTTTACTCATCTTACTTATTCTAATTTAATGATACTTTAAACTTTTACATAGCCACAAAATAGTGCTGACAGTATTCTAGTCTTTCAAAGCTATGAATTGTGGAAAAGCCTTTCTTATTATATTGAATAACTGAGTTCTCAAATTCATTTTTTTATGCTAGAGTCAGGCTGGCAAAAAACAAATCAATGGATTGGGTTATGTTTTAGTCTACTATACACTGTAACATCATTTTAAAAAATCTTTAGAACCCAGATACCATAATGCTGGGATGGGTGGAGTTGAGGGGAAAAGATAGATCCTAGAGCTGCCTAGGAATGCTACAGTTATTGACCTCATTCATAAGTAACTATTAACAGGTGCCTTAGGTCATGGCTCAGGCCCTAAAGTCTACCTGCAAAATTATCATGTAACCTGCTCACCCCTAAACCCCAGATGAACAAACAGATGAATAGTAAATAAAATTAAGAAGACATTTGAAGATGCATACAAAGTAGTAAGTAAATAATTTTAGACCATAAATTTACCCCCCTCCAAATGCATAAAATGCATTGCCTTGAAGCAAATGTTTCAATATGATTTTTACTAAGGATATCCAGTTTCATCAAGAAGAAAATATTTCTCCAGGAAGTGTGATTTGCTCTTTTGCAAAATTTATTTATTTTACTGTAGTGATGTGTATCGTATTCTAAGTACAAAGTATTTGCTTTCGATTGCATGTGAAATGCATTATTTACAGAAGCCACATGGTTTAGTACTCATTGATCAGCTTTGGATTTATGAGGGCTGTGTTCAAGTTGTGCCTCCCTGATCCATACCCAATCATCAAGTAAAATGACTTTTCCATTTCCCCTCAGATCAAGGCAAAGTAACAAGCCTTTATTATACATCTATTATGTGCTCAGCTCTGGGGATAAAAAGAAAGTCAAAACAGTCCCAACAATCAAGGAGTTCATAATGTAAGGGTTATACAATATGCTAACAACTGTGTGCAAACAAGATACACACAGGAAAAATCAGAGGTAATCTCTGAGTGGAGGCATTAGCATTAAAGAGGATTGGGGAAGATTTGCAGATGCTGGGATTTTAGCTGATACTTGGATGGAAGCCAGAGAAGCAAGGCCATGGAGAGAAGGAAGGAGAGCATTCTAGGCACAGAGGGAAACAAATGAAAATGCTTGGATTTCGGACGTAGACTGTCTTGTGTGAGAAATAGCAAGAAAGCCAATATCATTGGTTTCCAGATTATAGGGAGATGAGTAAGGTATAAACAGAATAGAAAAGTAGGCAGGGGTGGAGGAACCTGTGGCCTCAAGGACACATGTAGCCCTAGTCTAGCTAGATCTTTAAGTGCTGCCCTTTCACTGACTACAAACTTCACAGAACAAATCCCCTTAAGGAACTCAGTCAAAAGGCCTCGCCCAAGGACCTAGAAGGCCACATGTGGCCTCCAGGCCATAAATTTCCCACTGCTGGGCTAGGTTATAGATAGCTTTAATTGAAAACAAACCATTTTATGTATTTGATTTTGGAAGTAGTGGTGAGCCACTGGAATTGATTTAATGGAAGCAAGGGTGACAGAGTTAGAACTACATTTGAGGAAGATCACTTTGACAGCTGAATGGAGGATGGACTGGACTGGGGAGAGATTTGAGGCAAAGAAACCAGTAAGAAGGTAATTTCAACATTGTAGTGGTGAGGTGATGAAGGGTTTGTACCAGTGTGTGCCAGTTACAGAGAAGGAAGGGAGGATAGATGAAAGGTGTTATGAAATGAAAATTGAGAGGATTTGCAACATTTTGGATATGGAAGGGTGAGAAAGAATGAGAAGATGCTTTCAAATGGATACAATGTACGCCTCAGAACTCTGGAGGTACATGGTTTCAAGGATTTAAAGCACAATTGAATCAAACAAACAAAACTTGACTTGATTAGTAATACATGGATAAATATTATGCTCTGTGTGTACATCGTTAAGACTTCAGTTGAATAAAAATATGTTCACATATATACATATCTATAGACCATATATGTATACACATAAACTATGTATGTATATGAGCACATATAAGCTATATGTATATGTAATGCATACATATAAATAGACTATAAATGTGTATGTACATATGTACATTCATACACACATATGCATATGTACTATACTTTTAACTTGATACATTCTTCATAAGTATAGTACTCTATTTTTTTAAAAGTAGTTATTTATCTTTGAGTACTGGTGAATGCAAAATGGATAAAATAATTTATTTTTGTCATTTTAATAAGTGAATACCACTACTTAATTATTCTTAGCCAATCATAAGTACTTTTTTTTTTTAACAACAAGCATTCATCAAGCATCTACTGTGTGCTAAAGCACTGTGCTAAGGCCCTTCCATAAAAAGAGTGGCAAACACATGAGAAAACAAACAAAACACCTGTCTTGCTCCCAAAGAGCTCACACTGATGGAGAAGACAATATGCAAACATCTGTGCATAAGCAAGATATATCTAGGATAAATTGGAGATAATCAATTGAGGGAAGGTACTCACATAAAGAAGGACTTGGAAAGGCCTCTTGTAGAAGATGAGATTTTAGCTGTACTTAGAAGAGATTATGGAAACCAGAGAGGAATAAGGAAGGAGTTCCAGGCATTTGGGACAGCCAGTGAAAATGTCCAGAGTGGAGAGATGGAGGGTCTTGTGTGAGGAACTACAAGAATGCAAGAAATCAGTGTATTTGAGGGAGTTTTAAAAAATTAGAAATATGAAGAAAATATGTTCAGAAAGCTTCCCTGCCTGCCTCCCCAAATGAATATGAAACTGCCATTAATTAAACAGAGAATACTGGAAAGAACTGGGGTTTAAGTGAAGATTCTTTACCAATCCTCCTCTTCCTTCTTCCTCCTCCTCTTCCTCCCTGTCTCCTTTCTCCCTTCAACAAACACATTACTATTGAAAAGCTGTGTTTTAACTTCTTTTCAAAGAGTACACTGTTTACAAGTTGTGAATTATTTAAAACAGCTAATTATCTTGGCAGATTTGCCTTTGTTAATCAGTTTGGCAAGGAGATTATAGAGATGAGACATAAAACTAAGGTGTAACGGTGAAATTAAAATTTTCTTCTTATTCTTTTGCCTCCCCCAGGAAGCTGCGACATCCTGCCTTCCATATCCAATTTTAGTCAATTGGAATCTAATGAATTGTCTGTTAAGTATAAGTATGATATGAGAGTTGTATGATTGTTCACATTTGTTCACCAGTATTCAATGGCCAGAAAAATCATGCACTGATTGGCAGGTTCACTGAGAATAATTTCATGAGATCCTCAAAAAAGCCCTGAGTTTGACAGTGATATTTTAAAGTTATGTAAATATGTAAAATGATAAGGAGGAAAAGCAGAAAGAGAAAAATACCATTTCATTTAATGAGAAAAGTTTATGCTTTGCCTGGCTGAATGGAGACACTCAGAACTAGACACCGTTTAGTATATGACACTCTTGATGCCTAAACCTCATGAAGAGAGAAAAAAAAACCCTATAATTAATGCTTGTTCTAAAACATACGTGCTTGTGTGCGTGTACACAAGTGTGCATGCGAAATTTGTCTCTTTACTGTGTGGGTCAGCCTTCATATCTTCTTTAAATGCTACTTTCAGAAGTAAACCAAGGAAGAATAACATCATTGGTGCCACAAGAAGAGTAAGAGGAGAAAGGCTAAAAAAATTATCGATGTCTTTAAGATGTGTATATCTGATTATGTAACAAGGCTGCTGCCGAGTGAAGATGAAAGATCTATTAGTTCTGAAGGACGATTAATCTTTAAGCAAACACATGGCTGAAGAACTCTAGAGATTAGGTAACCGGGAGTTTGGACAGGTGGTGAGTAAAATTTTCCAAGACTTAATATTGTTTCAATAGATTTTCTGGAAGATCTATTAAAATGGATATTACTTAGCAACTAGCCATCATAATACAACTCAATTTACATATAGCCCAACTTCACCCCCTCAGTAAGCTTTCTCACATTCACAAATTTTCTGAACAAAAAATGATTTCTTGTTTTAAGTATCATGAAAGAGTTACTGTTCTTTTTGTTCTGTAGGAAATTTAGTACATTGAAAACAGACCTAGATCATATAAAAATAAGTGAAATAATAAAAAAAGACTTTCTTTTCTCTATCCATTCCTTTACTGCAAAGTGATTTAATTTAAATGAAAAAAAAGAGAAAAGTTCGGTGCTGATGAAACAAGCAGAAACCCACACATGGAGAAAAAATGGTGGAGGAAGCCTTTGCTCCAAGTTTTTCATGATCAACCTATCTTTCTTTATGAAAATTAGGTTGCATGAATACAACCATGTGCAAATGTGGGAAACAAATAATGGTAGTAATGCTTCACAAAGAAAGGGATAAAGATCAGAGTTCAATTAGCACTACTTCACAGTAGCATATATTCCATTTATGCAAAATAAAAATCAATTTATGCAATATATAATGGATAAAAGGTGGCTTAGCAAGAGATTATGGTAAGTGCATGTGTGTATACACATCTATCATTTATAAATTGAAGTTCATGTATTTAGACATATATATATGTATATATATACATATATATGTATATATGTATATATGTGTGTATGTATGTATATATATATATATATATATCTCTTTTAGCCAAGTTAGGAAAAAATAAAATGTAGGAAGCAATTATTTTGAAATAAGGGAGACCATCCAGTGGGCTTTTTTTGAGGAAGGATACTCAATCAGAAAGTCACAAATTGAAAAGTAGGATAAAAGGAATTAAGTACATGAATAGACCTAAAAATGTACAGTATATTTCATTAATGTATGTCCAATTGATTTTAAGGAAAACATTAACTGAGCATTCAACCATAATGAACAGTATTTCATTTATATAAATTAGGAAATTAAAACAACTAAATTTATTTCTTTAATTACCTATATATTAATACAGACAACCTATTTAGTCAAAGTGAAGCAAATAGAAGAATTTATTGTATGGCAACATTAAAAAATAATTTTTGAAAGGCCTAAAATGCTGACCAATGCAATTATCAACATGAGTCAAAAATAAAATTGAAGAAGCATGCTGTGCATGTAGTTACAGAAAGGGGATGATCTAGATATGTAAAATGAGAAACACATTTTCGGAGAGGGTCAATATGAAATGTATTTTCCTTGATTATTCATATTTGTTACAAGGGTGATGTTTCCCTTATTTTCCCTTCCCTTCTGTTCCTTTCTCTTCCCTTCCCTTCAATTATTTCCCTTTATGGAAGGAGGACAAGAGGGAATAAGAAAAAAATGCTTATTAATTGGAAAAAGAATTGAAAAAAACCCATAATTTTTAGAGACATTAGAGGTGCCTGGACACACCTGGTGTGCTCTACATATCTTCCCATGATCATCAGTAGCAAATGGCTACTCATTTATGGCTCTGCTGTACAATAATGCCGTAAGTCTTAAATTTAGTTTCTAAAACAAAAGAAAAAATAGATATCTATAGAAAATATAAAGTTATTGTTGTTACTGTGGGGTTTTTTTATTCTATATGCTACTTGTAAAGGAGATATTAGAGGCAGGGAAAAAAAACCTTAATAAACTGAAGTGCTAAGGGACTGCATTATGTTGGTAGCCATAAAGAAAAAAGAAAGTAAATAATGAAACCAAGATATTCTGAAAGAATTAAAAGAACTTAAACATAGATTAAAATTGGTAGATAAAGCAGAGACAGATACAATGGCCTCTATGACACTTAGTAAATAATTTTTTTTTAGCTACTTTCACATTCAACTAGAAGTTGAATAGATGAATAAATAGTTGCTTTGTACTAGAGGCAAAATTATTGGGGACCTCCAGAAAAAAGAACACTGAATAACAGGGAAAATGAATTATCTCAAACTATTGCTAAGAAGTCATCACAAATTACAGTTGTGCTCTTCCCTCCTATTATTACTTTACTCTTAAATTTACTTTTTTTTCTGAAAGATGGTATATTTTTGGTATTTCTCTACAAAGTTGCCTTAGAGAAGCAATTTTTTAAAGTGTAGTCTAGAAATAAGACTTTTTTCACAGGGTGTACATAGTTAAGACTTTTAGTAACCAGATATTTAAATTTCTAAAATATTAAATGTCAATAGTTATGGCTCACATAATCAAAAGGTCTTTGAGGGTCCACAATAATTTTTAAGAGTGTAAAGTATAGTGACACCAAAAGGTTTGATAACCTCTGTATTAGACTTTCTTTTTTTTTAAAGTTCATTATGTTAAATAATAATCAACAAACTGTGAAGCAAATGAAACTGGTTTCCATCATTTCTCTTGTCTCCTATAATGATTGCTTTATTTAAATGAGACTTCAGGAAATAAGATATTATCATCTTAATTAATTATAATAACAAACTTTAGTGACACATATAAAATCACCACCATGAGACCAAGAGAGTCTAGAAACTTTCTCAGAAAGAAAATATTTTACCTTCTTCCCAAATAAAGTAATAAAGTAGTCAAGGGTTTTAAAGTACACAGTTGTTTTCAACATCTTATGGAGCAGTATAGCATAAGGTTATAAGAAGAGTTAAATAGAAACACCAGGGGAGGAAAACATTTTTAAAAAGAGATTCAATCAAGCAGCCATTTTAAGGATATTTGTGAATGAAACTGCAAGTAAGAAGTTAAATACATGAAAAATGGAAAATGTATAAAAATTTTAATATCAAGGTTTTCCCACCCATTTTCTATGACAGTGGCTACATATTTTCCAATGGATAACATGTGGTAGTAACAATACAGTATTAAAGACAGAAAAATTTTGGAAAGCATCTGTGCCAGACTCATTATACATGGAAGAGGTAGCTCCTGGTAAACAATTATAAAACTGTTAAGGGGTCTTGATAGATCTCAAATATTGTGTAATATAAAAACACGGGGAATAAGAACTCAGATCTTATTGATATAAAAATAAAGTGATCAAAATATCTTGTATATTAACAACTCATTTGTCTACTTCTCACATCTCTACATTAAAAATAATTTGTGCGTATATTAAAAGTTTATTTTATCAGGCCACAAGAAGGGAGCAATTGGATTTTGGAATGTGTGTATATGTATGTGTGTGTGTGTGTTTGATCATTTTGTTTGTGTCCAACTCTTCTTGACCCCATTTGAGATTTTTTGGCAAAAAAAGTGGAATGGTGTTTCCATTTCCTTCTCTAGCTTATTTTACAGATGAGGTGCTGAGGCAGTTGTGACTTACCCATGGTCACGTAGCTAGTATCTGAGCACTTCATGTCTTCAGTCCAGGTACTCTATCCACTGGGCCACCCACCTGCCTCTTCAGTCATATTATTGTCTTAATGGAGAGAATATAAGATCCTACTCTGCTTGATTATTGACTATTAAAAAATGTTTTACTTAGAAGAGCAGAATGCCACTTTAATGACTCTTCCAAAAAGATTTCCCCCACATGTAACAGAATTGGGCATGATTGTAAAGATATGAGATATGATTATCTGTCTTCTGATTATTACCTAGAGAGATGTAGAAGAGGAACAATTCACATTTGTCAATGGTGCTTGCCACCATTGCATAGAACATATTATGAGGAATCCAAATAGAAGAGCAGTTTTCTAAAGATGATGAGTTCCTTCAGAAACTCTTGCTTAAACATGACATTATAATGTGTTCCTCATGCCTTGAAACATTGCAGTCTCTCATAAAGATGGAGCCATAGTCTCTGTCTCTGTCTGTCTCTGTCTTACATACAAACAAAACCACACACATACACAAACATAAACATAAACACACATAACCATACAACCCCCATACCAAGGTGTCAGACAATTTATTTGCACAGGAAAAAAAATCAAATAGATAAAACACTTATTCTTCCAAACTATGAAGACTATCTATAGAGTAGTTGCTCCATCAGTGTGCTTTTTTTTGTGTGTGAATGTCTATCTATCTATCCATCATCTATCCCACATTGTGAATGAACGACAAACTGAGCTGATAGTTGAATAAAAGGGCCATTGTGGCAGCATATTGGCCAATTTTTCAGTGCTTTTAATGACCCCAATCTTTTACTTGAAAGAAGGGCTAATCTTTTTATTAACACAAATATTGTTCTATTAATGATATATGACCATGAACCATGGAATGCTTCAGTCTTTAAAGAATTGAAATCGTGAATTACACAAAAAACAACAGAAAAAGGCATAATGGACCTGACTCAACTGCAAAACAATTCCAAAGGGAATACACAAGAAGAAAAAGAATATAATATAAAATAATAATAGCATATTACATAATATCACATATAATTACAATTATATAATATATACAATATAATGTTTAATTAATATAAAATATAAGCATATAATCATGTAATAAACAATTTTGGCCTTGGAATTCCTCTTATTTTCATAAATTTGAATCAATTCCTCATATATCTTGGAAATGAGACCATTATCAGAGAATTAATTCAAGGACTTTGTTTCCAACTTAATTGCTTACCCTATGGCTCACCTGAGAAAATTACCTTTCTTATGCACACAATGCATTTTATGTGTTTTTAAGGGAGAGCCAGAGAGTGAAGGTTTATCATGCAAAGAGAGAGAGATGATGGATCTGTTCAGTGAATAATGTCATGGCTTATGAGTTCAAAGCACTGGTTCAAAACATGTAGACTATTTAACAAGATATAGGTACTCAGCACACTTAAATGATATTTATTTTATATGCATTCAATAACAAGTTCACAGAATTATTTTTTATTATCCTTGATGAAATGCCTACTTTTACATGCTTCCTAGTATGTGTGTTTATAAAACATGGCATAATTTTAATTTCACTACTTTATTAGTTGACTAAGTGAGATTTCTTCTACAAATTATGCATGAAAGACAATCTCATTTTTTGTAGTCGCAACTCAAATGTGTACACATGATAAACAAAATGTATACAATATACACAGAAGACAGATTACCTATTTTCAATAGGATCACATTGCATTCTTGGATTCCATATAGAGAGTGTCAAATGTCTTTATCAAATTGTAAGTGATAAGTCAGATTTTCTACATTTCTAAATTATAGAATATTTGGTATTATGTAGACATAATTATCTGCTCATAATTTATGTAAGTACAGTGGGTGCAAAATGGATAGAAGTGGTATCTTTGAATATTCATTAAACCATAATATTGTTTAATAGTTCACTACTTGTAATATAAATTATAATTTAAATTTCAACAAAACTACAATGTAAATTTCAGTCAACTATCATACTCACATAGTGTGGTGGGTTTTTTTCAACTAAATTAAATCAAAGGATGAACTCAGCAAGATAACTTGGTGGGTCAGGTTATTGAAGCAAATTATTATTTTGGCTAATTTTCTCTACTTTTGGTGCCAAAAGATATTACATATAATTATAGAGGTCACCAGAGCAATGGATACTGTTTCATACTAATAATCATTCATTAAATAATGAAAAGTATTTTAAGTATTATTATCTGCAGCTTATCTAAACAATTTTATTTCATCCTTAGAAGAAGCAATGGAAATGTATGTTTTCTAATCAAATTCACAAGAAAAATATCTTCCTGCCTATTGGAGACCCAGGTTAATGAAGTAATTAAAATTATGACTCAAATTCAAAATAATAAATATAAAATGCAATCTTACAAATTTGTAATAGAGTACATTTAAACACAGAGCAAGATTAAGTATCCAGATATCTGGGCTTTTCATACTTTCCTTTGATTATTAACATTACCTCATGTATCAAGGAAGTTTTTTTAAATTAACTTAGAAAAAAAGTAAATTGGAATAATTTTGATAAAATGGATCCAACTGTCAACAATCATATCCTCATACTCTATGTTTTTTCCAAGACTTTAATGTATTTATATATTATTTGTTATTTATGTTATGTCAAATGTTATTTGACACACTCTCTTTTTTCTCATACTTTCAAAATAAGGATTTGTTTTGTCTACTTCCAATTGATCTTTGTTTTCGTCCTCTGTCTTTACCTTGATCTTGTTAAAGAAAGGAAGTACACAGATTTAGCTTAATAAATACCAAGTCAAAATCTGACAGAAATGAGCTGTGCCCCTTCCAGATTGATGGATCCAGTCCAAGGAACCTTAATGTGCACATAAAATGTCAACTCCATGAAATAATTTGCAGATTAGTTTTGTAGTGATTCAATTTTATAAGAATGGGCACCTCAATGGACTTATTTGTACCCAGTCCAGTATATTGGTCATTTCCATAAAGATCACTGAAGTGTGAATGACAAACTAGCAGAAGGAAGAGTTCTTTCCCCTTCCCCCTTCTATTCCTACTACTACTACCATCTGTGTTGAATTTGAGTTCTGAATGTGTTGAGTTGGCTTAATATATTTTTCCATTACATTTATGATCTAAGACCTGACTAGACAGCCATCAGTATCTGTCTTTTGACCCTCTAATTATATTAACTACTGCAACTGAGTGAAAATTGCCTTCACTATATTTCAACTCTTTCAAAAACAAATCAAAACTATTATTTAGCCCCATTAAGAGAAACTGAGTGCCCTATAGTTTTTCAAAAATAAAGTATGTTTATTGAAAGATAGATTTATGTCATACAAACACAGTAATGAAAAGAATCTTTAAAAAACCTATTTTTTTCTAAAATTAGGAATTATTCAAATTATTAAATCAAACAACTTTAGATGATGTGAAAGTTTAGTTATAAAGGCACATCAGAGGCTTCCAAATCCAGGAGCATAAATTAAGTCCAAAATATTAGGAAAAAATTATATTCTTTAAAAACATAGATATCTCTCTCTCTCTCTCTCTCTCTCTCTCTCTCTCTCTCTCTCTCTCTCTCTCTCTCTCTCTCTCTCTCTCTCTCTCTTTCTCTCTCTCTCTCTCTCTCCCTCCCTCCCTCCCTCTCTCTCTTCCTCCCTCCATCTCTCTCTCTCTCCCTCCCTCCCTCTAGATAAAGAGACAGATTAAGTGAACAATTCCTGGGTTAGATTGAGGTCCAGGGTCAAGCTTTAGACATGAACTAATTAAGCAACCACAGGCCTATAATTTAACTTCTTTTTTCTCAGGGTATTTTTAAAGTTATGTGTTATAATTGAGCTGTCAGCTGCATCAGTCGAGGAAGTTTTTACAACAGGAGTTACCTATAGCTATGAAATCACAGGTCAGGACTTACAAAGCTACTGCAGAAGAAACAAGATTAAACTGCAGCAATGTAAAGGGAACATCAAAACAACCTCTCAGACTTTGGGGATGAAGAGAGTATGGTACTGATGTTCAATCAATTTTATATGTGTGTGTGTGTGTATGCATATGTATATATGTCTGTGTATGCATGTATTATATGTATATATGTATGTGTGGATATATATATATACATACATATACACACACGCATATTTATGTGTGTGTATATACATACATATGTACACACACACGCACATTTATGTGTGTGTATATATATATGTATATATAGTTGGTTTCATATGATATATTCACTTCTGCGTCAAAATTAAGTTAATAACTCAGAGGCCCAAGATAGCAGTCTTTCCTTTGTTAATAAACTGTCCTTTACTCATAATCAGGATTGTCTTAAAATACAGTCTTTGTCTTTCAGAAATTGACATTCCTAAAAAAGAAGTTTGTTTGTTACAAATACGTAGTGTTAATTTTCCGTTTTTTAAGACCAGATATTAAGCTATTTCCTAAGCTACAAGCTTCTATATTTTGGAGGCTCATTAGTCTGTGGGTGAAGTACAACATTAAAAATAAAATTAAAAATATTTTTTCTGGGTGACTATATTAGTTTACTTCCTAAATAAAACACCTAGAGATAGTGAAACATAGTATGACATCAAAATAAATTCAAAATATTTAAAAGTGAGTAAAGGAATAAATAGGCAAAGATACATATTATCAATATTTATTAGTAATATGATAGTTTACTTACAAAATCATAGAGAGTAAAGAAAGAAAATAAATAAAACAATGAAGAGTGTCAATAAAGTTATAGGTTAAAAAAAATAAGCCTGTAAAAAGAGTTTTACATAAAGTTAACAAAATGCAGAGTGATTTTTTAAAAAGGAAGTATCATTTGGAATAACCTTAAATTATCTTAAATATCTCAGAGTTAATTTACCAAGGTCCAGGCAATACATTTAGAAATATAAATTCAAACAAATTTTAAAAAATAAAGAATTTAAGTACTTGGAAGGCTATTCAGTGCTCATGGCTGAGCCGTAACAATATAATGAAAAGTGACAATACTTCTAAAGTTAATTTACATATTTGTTGTTAATCAGACTATCAAAGAGATTGTTAGACAAAATAATAATGAAGTTCATTTGGATGAACAAGAGATTCAGCATATGAAGGATAGCTGAAAAAGACAAGAGTGAAGGAAGAGTCACATTTCCAAATTTGAAACTATTACAAACTGGTAATCATCCAAATTATTTGCTATAAGATAAAAACCTAAAGAGCAATGGAACATATTAAACAATGAAAAAACAGAAATATTCCTACAATAATCAAATGTTTGCTAAATATGAAAATAAATACACTTTACAGTAGAAAAAGGTCCCTTCTGACAGCTTGGCAAGATAAAGGTTAAGATTAGCAACAATTACCATAAATCAATGAACTCAAAATAGATACCCAGTCATTATTAAAGATCATACCTTAGATATATAGATAATAGAGAGACACACAGATAAATAACTAAATGAATAAAATATTTAGTTAATAAATTTATTTGTTCATCAATTTATTAATTAAATAAAATCGGAGAGCCAAAGTTAATCTAAATTAAAGTAAGTTAATCATTACTTTATGAGGTAGCTAGGTGGCAGTTAGTATGAATTCAGTTCAATTACTTCCTAACACATGTCTAAGCACTGTGACCCTGGGCAAGTCTCTTTGCTTTTATGTTTGTATCCCTAAAGTTTAGCACAGTGATTCATATATAGTAAATATGTAATACATCTTTTTTTTCCATTCATTTATTTAACAGCCATATTAAGGAAATAGCCTAAATTGGTAACAGCAAGATAAATTAAAATCAGAACAATACTGAGGTTTCACCTAATACCCAGAAAATTGGCAAATATAACAATGGAAAGAATTAACTAATGTCAGAGGCATTGTAGAAAGAGATTAATACAAATACACTCTTGGTATGTCTTTAAATTGGTGCAAATATTAAAGAAAGCAATTTGGAATGTTCTAAGCAAAACTACTGATCTCTCTCTCTCTCTCTCTCTCTCTCTCTCTCTCTCTCTCTCTCTGTGTATATATGTCCATATATAACATTTTATTCATAAATACATGTATACATATAGTATGCAAATATAAATATATACATATGTGCATTATCTGTTTATTTTGGTAGGACTAAAGAATTGAAAAGTACCTTCCCATTATTGGACAATGGCTAAACAAGTTACAATACATGAAAGTATTAGAAAGTTACTATTTTGCAAAACGTAAAGAATATGAAGAATGGTGAAACACGGAGTCATATGAATTGATGCAAACTGACATAAGTAGCACCAAGAAAATAATATGTACAATTACAAAGATGAGAAAGAATTTCAGTAAAACAATAAAATAAATAAATAAAACCATTTCAATAAAACAATCAAAACTGCTGAAAAATTTTAAGTATGCTTGTTTCTAAATAAGAAACATGAGAATGGACCTCTACACACTTAACTGAAGATTTAGAAGGGGGTATGAATATGGAGCATTATATAAAATATGACACCTTTTCAATGTGTTCACTTGTTTTAGTGAAATTTTATTTTTCCTCTTTGTTATAAGAAGTGGATTTATGGAAGATAGATGGTAGAGGTAAACTCTGGGAAATGTAAGTGAATAAAAAGAATGGCTATAAATAAAAACTCTAAAATTAAATTAAAAATATCAATGAAGACTTTAAAAATAAATATATTAAAATTATTCACAAGCTTAACCTATTCTGTGATTTTTGAAAAAAAATAAGTTTGAAGATCATATTTTTCCCCCTAGGTAAATAGACACATAAAATTTTGAGTCAATGGTAGCATGCAAGAGAATATAATAAACAAAAGAGAGAATTATTTCCTTCCATCCCTTTTTCTTCCACACCAAGGTGCCCCATGTAGTAAAGATGAATCTGATTACTAAGGGAAAAAGCCATGGAGATGAAAAGGAGGGAAGAAGCTTAACATCTAAAATGCACTCCAGGTTGCCATAGATTTGGTGTTATTTAATCATTGGGAGATTAGTTGGAATAAAAGAATTTTCATGCTTTAATTTTTATCCTCTCTTTTCCTCTTCCTCTTCCATTCCTACCCTCATTGTGAAGTTTAAACCACTTAATACTTTAAAGAATTTGTCCTTGAAATGGCAGACTGAATAATCTGATTCTGAGAATTTCCTCTTCCTCTTCCATTCCTACCCTCATTGTGAAGTTTAAACCACTTAATACTTTAAAGAATTTGTCCTTGAAATGGCAGACTCAATAATCTGATTCTGAGAATGTTTTATCTTATGGTATTTATTTAAGAAACTTAGCAAATGGAGATACTATGCTTGATTTCTCATAAAAGTATTATTCTAGAATAGAATTTTATAATTGTGACAATGTAATGGAATTCTATGCAAGGTTGAAATATGATCATGATCTCAGGTCAAATGGAAGCTGTTTTGTTAACACCTAGTGTTATATTAAATAATCATGTTTAACTCCGAAGTATAAGACTAAGAGTATGTCAAAATAAACCTTTTAAAAGTTATTTTCATATCTTTTCCTTATACCAAATACAAAAGACCAAAGAAACTGTGGAGCTAAAAACTTGTCATTGATTGCAGTAAGTTTTAATTGCTTGCAGTATCATTTCCCTCACTTGTATAATGAAATAAGCTGAATTTTGACTTGTCTATCAGAATAACATTAAGATTATATATAATGCATATATATGCACATAAAATATAATGTGTATACATATACACACACACATACACACATATTTTTATATATATATATATATATATATATATATATATATAATGTATGTATACATAGTCATAATTCAAATGGAAAGAATGGTGTGCAGAATCCTCCTGAGTGACTGGATGACAAATGAAGAGATCTGCAGATGGACAGGATTAGAGGATGTATAGGGGACAGTTTACCTTCTGAGGAGACATTGAATAAATCATGGAGGAAGGAGCATGATCAATAAATACACCATATGATTTATAGTCTGAATATCAAGGGAACACTAATGACTAATAAGAAACCACAGAAACTTACTGAGATGAGTTCGTGGCTCAGGCATTCTGACAAAAATGTATGTAGTATGTATAAAATTGTCTATTTAGCTCTTTGGTAGAATTTCCTTTCATGGCACAGATCCATGAAATATTCAAATGAATAAATGGATTTCATTTTCTCAGACTAATACTTTAAAGGTGGTCGTCTGGTCTGATACATCATTTTACAAAGGAAATTTGGGCCAGGGAGGTAATGTGCCTGCCTAAGGACACAAATGTGGTAAGTATAAGAGTGAGAATTTGAACTCATATTCTCTTACTTCAAATCCATCCCTCTTTCTACCATACCAAACTGCCTCATGCAATCAAGGCAAATCTGCTCACAAAGGGAAAAAGCCAAAGAGAAGGAAAAGGGTGGACAGGATGTATCCCAGGATTCCCTATATTTGGTGTTATTTAATCATTTTCAGATTAATTAGAGGAAATAGTTCTCACTCAATTTTCAATGTATTTTTTATAACAAGAATTATAACAGCAGTAGCTAACATTTATGTAGCATCTACTATGCTCTAGGCACTGTGCTAAGTGATTTACATATATCATCTCATTTAATCTTCACAACAGTCTTTTTAGGTGTTATTCTCATTTTACAGATGAAGAAACTGAGGGAAACAGTAAAGTGACTTGATCAAAGTAACATACATAGTAAATATCTGAGGCCAGATTTTAGTTCAGCCTTCCAAAACCCAGGTCCTGCACTCTATTGACTGTGCCACTTAGTTACCCTCTGTAAAGCTTGCATTAACTATTTCCAATTTTAGGACAATAAATCTGAGAATCATGGATTTTATACCTTAAAGGGACCTTAGGGGATATCAAATCCAACCAAATCATTTTATAAATGAGAAGACTGAGACGCAGAGAGATTAAGTGATTTTCCCAGAGTCACACAACTCATCAGCTTCTGAGTTTGACTTAAGCTCTGGCCTTGTCTCCCAGTCTAGTGGTTTCCCTTCTGACACAAGAATAGGCAAACTTTCCGTGTTAGCACTGAAAGGAACACAGCCTAGGGTTTTTTTAGGGTGGATTTTTACTTGGAGATTACGCAGTAGTGCGTTTTGAACAGAGTAAAGTCAGGGTTACTATTGCTGTTCTTGGGCCTTGCTGAGGCACATATTTAAATCATAGGCTTCTGTACCCATCAGTTCTTCAGGTCCTGTGCTATTTCATGCAAATGGATTTGAATGTAATTACAAACTGGCAAATTACTTAAGTTTTCTTTTTTAATTTTTAATGGAAATATTGGAAAGAAGAATCAATAGTTCAAATATCAGGCACTGCATACCTGTTATTTCTGCTTTTTTCTCTCTGAGCTCTCAGACTAAGACAAATACCAGACAAATGGCCCACTTTGATTACAGAATACATGGGAATTGAAGATCTGTCATAATTTGTCCAATAAGATTACACAAAGCAAAATTCTCTACTCTGAGATAAAAGGATGAGCTCCCTCTGCCATCATTTCACTTTCTAGGATTAAGCTGTTTATGGTTGTGAGGTTTTAAATTAGAGTCTTCAAAAAGTACTACATTTTTGTCTTGTTTCTTCTTCAAGAAGAAAAACATTATACATGAAGCATTTAACTAGTCAAAGTTTATATGAATATGAAGTATTATTGATTATTAAATAGATTAAACCATCAAATAATAGAGCTCATAGATGATTGTTTCTAAATATGATTTTATAACTTACATCAGTAATTTACAAAGTGGGGTTGACTAGGGAATGATTAAATGATTGGAGGGTGAGTAGGGCTGCAATCTACCCACCTCATGATAGTAGTGGGTGTTGTTTCAAACACTACACCAACACTTTCCACTACTACCTTGCAGCTTTCCTCTACGGTGCATACTTATAACCCTCCTATTTCCTGATCCAAGTATTGGCCACTCACAGCAGCCATAATGTGATTTTAGGCACCCAAAATAGCAGTTGCAAGTGTCATTGGCAAAATTCTCACCATAATTATGCCCTCTTACTGGTGGCATCTTTGCCTATTTTGGCACTGTATATCATCTCACAAGTTCAATTAATTGATAAATCTTGCTATGTCTCCTTTTATAATATCTCTTGGACCTGTCCTCTTAGATCATACAACTACTTCCTTTTTCAGAACCTCATCACTTTTGCCTAGATTATTTTTAATTAGTATTTCTCCTCATCTCTCTGCACTCTAATCTACCCTCCACACAGCTACTAAAATGATTTTCCTGAAGTTAAAGACTATTATTATCCTTCTCAATCAATTTCCAGGGTTCCCAACATAAAACATTGTTGTATCTTAATCTAATCCTTTAAAAATGTCCCTTCTTTATAACTTTTGTAACATACACAAATATTATTAGTTCTGTAGAACACTACATGTAAATTATAAATACATATACATGTTAAGGTTGTGTACTCAAAGACATTTAGATACAAATACACAATCAAAATACTTTGGGATTACTGATTTAGGTAACAGAAATAGCAGAATAAGTATATGATCAATGAATATATCTAGCTTTGTTTTCTGATTGCTATGCTATTATACATTTGCTGAGTATGCAAAAAATCATTAACAAATCATTTATCAGTATAGTATTTCTGAAAGTGTGTGAACATTACTGTTTGTTATTCTGGAATTCTTAATAAAATTTCTTAAGAGTCCAGTTACATTAATTCAGAATTTAATACTTTTCAGAGAGCTGAAGTGAACTTGACCAAATGTAAAACTCTAAATGACCCTGTGAGATAGAGAATACAAGTATTCTGATCTTCTTTTGAGAAAAGAATAACCGTAGGAATTAAGGTACTTATCCAAGGTCAAGTGCTATTAAATTAAAGAATCAGTATAAGAACCCATGTTTTCCAATTCTTAGTGCCAGCTCATTTGCATTACCAATAACTCAATCATAATTATAAATTGGTAAAAGGTAAATCTAGGAGGCTGGTAGGTGGCTCAGTGGATAGAGTGCTGTGCCTGGATTCAGAGAGACCTGACTTCAAATTTGGCTTCAGACACTAACTAGCTATGTGACCCTGGGCAAGTGACTTAACTTCTTTTTGTCTTAATTCATTTGAGAGGAAAATGGCAAACCACTCCAGTATCTTTGCCAGAAAACCCCATGGATAGTATTAGTGTGTAGTCCATGGAATCACAAAGAGTCATATATGACTGAGTAACTGAAAAACAACAGAAGGGTAAATCCAAGAGTACCATACCCTCAGCCCAGTGAGTCATTTTTTACTTCCCACTTCAAGGAGCTAGTTATGAAAAAAAAAAATCTTGCATGTGGTCGCAAAACTAGTAAGTATTGAAGGCAGGATTCAGAGGTGGTTCTTCTTGACAATATAAAGTAAACTATTTACTAGTCCTTTCTCTACTCTTTCTCAACTTCCCCTCTGCTTCATAAACTTGTCCTTGATATCTGCTTTACCCACATCTAGGGGATTTTTAAATTTCTCTGCCCTTCCTTTCCTTCCCTAGACAAAAGGAGGAATAGAATATTGGCAGAACCTCTTCCTAGACAGCAGTGAGAGCTCAAGAGCTGAGGATTTAATAAAATAATGATGTGACAAAGAAGAGAAGAATGAGAAAAACTCAGCTTTTATCTCTCTCTTCTCTTCTTAGATCCGTCAAGACTATTCAACTTAATTCCTGAAGAAGTAGGCAGAGATCATTGTCCTTCTCTCCATTTCAGTAGAATGTCAATTGCTCCAACATTGACCGAGAGTATCTGGCCATCAGTTCTGTTTTATATTTTTTATCTTTGGTCAAAGAACACTGTGTAGCAATCAAGAAATAAATGCTTCAATTCTTGGATTAGCCTTGTGAGTTCAAAAAGGAAGAGATCCTGACCTCTCAGTCAAAGCTAACTGGTAGCAAGAGGACATTTGTATCAGAAAAAAAAATAACAAAAACAAACAAACAAAAAACCCCAAAGGAACAAAACCCTCAAAACTATGCAATTGCATGGACAGGAGCTCAACTCCTGAACTGGCTTGCTAAAGACTAAGAAGTAGATGAAGTTATTCAGAGATCAAAGATCAAGATGAAAAGCAAAGTAGCAATTTATTAAGCTCATAAACTACCATAAGTCTTCTTGTTTTCAGTTTCAACCTCCTGAAAAAAGCACAACAGTAGCTATGTTATTGCTGTTGTGTAATAGGTTTTCTGTCAGTAAGCCCTTGTGAGTCTTGTTTACATCAGGCATTTCTTTTATGTGAAAGAAATAGATATCCTATACCAGATTTATATTTTACATTGAGTAATTTCTTCTCCTTCCTATTGGAGAGACCCTTAGCCTTGAGCCTAGTTTAAACTTAAAATTATTTTTTTTTTCCCATTGGATACTACAGTGGAGTTGCAAAGAATGGTAACAAAAGTGTGAGTCCTCTCTTTGGGGCCTGCCTCAGATTCAGGCCTGTCCAGAATAATAGAAAAGGGAGATACTTAGTGTAAAGAAAGAAGGCATAGTGCCACAGATGCTGGGGCCCACTACTGGATGCTAATCATTAAAGCTATCACAACTTACAAGAGAGAATGTTCATTCTTCTCCAAGTTTTCTTTTATCGATGCTCCATCAACATGTTCTTCCTTTTTTAGTGAGAATCAGATTCAAAATGGAGCAGGCTGAAAGGGATGTTAAAGTTAATTTCATCCAACATAGGTTGAAAACACGTGCTCATTTGTGAAGATGATATTTTATAAACATACAAGCTATTTATGTAAACAAAAACTATACTAAAGCAAGTTATTATGATGATTGTATTAGTACTGATATTAATAATGAATTTTAAGTACATTGGATATATCCTTAATAGAGGATTTATGGTAAAATAGGCACAAGAATAACACAATGTGGAAAAGGGTCAATAAGATCTGCTCTCTACTTGTAAAAGGTACAGCTACATCAATGAGAACCTGAATCTAGGACTTATGAGTAAAACGTCTGCTATGAGACAATCTGGCACAGTCAGTCATGCAATAAAAACTTATTAATTGCCTACCTATTAAGTGCTTACTACACATCTATTTAGTGCCAGACACTGTGCTAAGAACTTAGAATGCAAAGAAAGGCAACAGAAACTTCTTCCTCTCAAAGAAATCACAGTTTAAGGTGGAGACAACATGCAAATGACTATGTACAAATAAGATGTATACAGGATAAATTAGAGATAAACAATAGAATGGAGGCATTAAAAGAAGTAAAAAAGCTTGCTGTAGAAAGTATGATTTTAAGTGGAACTTAACAATATTGAGGATGCAGAGATGATGTTCTGGGCATGGGAGATAGCCAGTAAAAAGCCAAGAACTGGGAGATGGAGTGAATTCTACAACGAATCGCAAGTAAGCCATTGTCTCTAGATCAAAGAACATGATGAGATGTAGTTATATTTATATGTAAGAAGAATAGAAAGATGGAATGAAGAGGACAGATTATGAAGAACTTTGAACATTAAGCTTAACATCTTATATTTAATCCTAGAGCTTATAGGGAGTTATTGGAATTTATTGAAGGGGCAGGAAGTGACGTGGTCAGACACGGACTTTAATAATATCAATTTGACAGCTAAGGGGATAAAGTACTGGAATGGAGTGGGTCTTGAGGCAGAAAGACAAAACATAAGGGAATTGTAATAGTCTAGGAATTAAGTCATGAGGACCTTACCTAGACAAGGTAATATTTACTAGAGATGCTATGAAAGTAGAAATGACAGGACTTGAGAACTGATTGGATATGGGGGTAGTTAACAAGTGATGAATCAAAGAGAGTCCTATGTTTTTTAGTCTGAATGAGTTGGAGTATGGTGATAGTCTCAAAAGTAATAGGAAAGTTAGGAAGAGGGAAGGGCTTGAGAGGGGCCAGGATCAGAAGCAACATAGGGGGAAATCTGGATTTAAGTATTTTGTTGCTCTTCATTAACAAATCATTTATCAGTATAGTATTTCTGAAAGTGTGTGAACATTACTGTTTCTTATTCTGGAATTCTTAATAAAATTTCCTAAGAATACAGTTACATTAATTCAGAATTTAATACTTTTCAGAGAGCTGAAGTGGACTTGACCAAATGCAAAACTCTAAATGATCCTGTGTGGTAGGGAATACATTGGGCCATTGGGCATAAGCTTACAATATTACATTCCCTCACGTAGAAATAAAAGTTTGCATATTCCCTAAAGCATATCTTTTTTTGATATCTCCATGGTATGGGTAGACACTACTTCTTCCTCATTTCATCCCAACTTCTAATCAAGGAGTAATATGAGATGCCAAAAGATATATTGACAGAGAATGTGAAGGGAAGAATAAAAATGAGAGGAGGATGGGTGAGAAGAAGAAAAAGGAGGAGGAGGAGGAAGAAGAAGAAGAAGAAGAAGAAGAGAAGAAGGAGAAGAAGAGAGAGAGAGAGAGAGAGAGAGAGAGAGAGAGAGAGAGAGAGAGAGAGAGAGAGAGAATATTTTAAGTGGTTACTATATGGCAGGCACTGTGCTAAATATGAGAGATAAAAATACAAGCAAATAATACAGTCCCTGCAAGGAGCTTATATTATAACAGAGGAAGAAAACACACAAAGTAAGGGTCAATCTGGGAAAGTTAGGTCAAAGAGGGAAAGGGTATTCAAAATAAAAGCAAAATGATAAATGGAGGAAGAGAAGTCTGGAAATTTAATGGAGTTAGGAATGAAGCAGGCATGGGTGGAATTCTTCAAGAAATGCTAGTCTAAGCTAAAATACTCTCATAAATCAGGAGATTTGGAATTTGAACCCATATTTCCTGATTCCTGCATGTAATGCTCATTTAATAGTATTAAAGTCATAAGTATCATAATTCAGGACTAAACTAAAGAATTAAGGTATAAGCTTTTGTTCACTCCTACATATTTTGAATAATATTTGGGGAATATCCTTTTTAGCAAAATAAATTTGAATTACATGAAGGTGGCTTCTAGGGGAAAACCAATCCCAATGAATCCCTTAAGTAAACTATGGGATTTTCCCCCCCCAATACTAATAGTCTTAGAAGGATACCAGTTCAAGCAGACTCATTCTTTCAAAGAAGTTGAAATATATGATATGTTCAGTGAAAACAAATTATTAAATTTCAGATTGCATTTGTCATGTTTAAATGTCAATCTTGAATGCTACAACGTCACAAAAAGATCAACAAGATTTCAATTTCCATGTAATACACACACTCAATTAATATACTCTTTATTGGAAATAGTACAAGACAATGTCTAGAGATCTACTCTCAGATATGTTATAGTATATTTCTTTCTGTTAAACTATACATACAGCTCCTATAAATCGGAACCTTTCTTTGGATCAATGTCACTGTTTAACACATTTTTATAGGGGTCAACACTCAATTCTTTAATGTTCTTTTTTGATGATTCTATTGATTTTTAGTGGATCTCTGGGTTTTTTTTTTTATCCTTAACTCAGCAATAAGATATCATTCATTTTGAATATTTCCACTTTCAAATATTTTCTGTTAAGGTTTTTTTCTCCTGACACAGATCAAAAAGCGGTTCATGCCTTGCAAACATTTTGTTTATTTTTCTTTTTCCAGCTACACAAAAGTGTGGTCAGAATTCAGTCTCTTCTGACAGCACATAAATGTCAGTGAAGGACAAAGGAGAAAGTTCAGGAAATTGTTTCTTCAGATAAACCTGTAGTTGACTCTGATGATGTATTTCAGAAGGAACAGGTCAGACTTGTGAAATGCCCTTCCCCCTTCCCACTCTCACACCTCCCAATTACAGCCTGTGAGCTTGGAATGTTTTAGAGGGTTAAGCCAAGAAAAAATGGCAGCTTTTGATAGTTCTCTAAAGGCCTGACTTAGGTCAAAAAGATAACTAAAATTTATGTGCTAGATTTTCAAACTTTCTAACATAGTGAATATTTCCTAGGAGTGCGAGTAATGGCCCATAGCTTCTTCAGCACTTTCATGCCTTCTGGGAGCTTCTCCAAGTTCAGAGCATCTGTTTAAATAACAGGCGTATGCTATGGAGTATGCTCTGAGAAGCTTCTTGGAGCATCTATGAGAGTTGGCCAAAGCTAAAAGAGCTATCCTTAAACAAAGTCATGAATAATTGTATAAATGAAATGAGCTGTCCACCTAAACAGGGATTACATCCAAAGCTAGCTTGAATTTTCAAATAAGTTTCATCAAGAAATGTTCATTTAATCCTAGTTCCCTTCAGAAGACAAAAGATTTTGAAAAGTAATGCTGAGACAAATGACATATGAAAGGAAATTAGGTTGCATCCTCTGACCTGTTTGCTGCTGAACAGAAATTAACATTACAAAACATAAGCTATAGTGGAATGAAGCGTAGGAAAGAACTCTTTAGCCTTTTTTCTTGCTGTGGTGTATGTCTCTACTTGTAGGGCAAACTGTTAACTATCACATTATAGACACTGAAAGCTAAAACAAACCATAGACTCAAAGGGTTCATGATGGCACCAATCTCAAATGACAAACCATTTTAATTGTTGTACTTTAATATTAATTGAAGCTGTATTGGGGAAGGGGTTGTGTGTCACATTATCAGCAAGCATGCCATGTCCCATGGCCAACAAAGGCCAGGCACTTTGGGAAATGCTAGGTGCTAGCCAGCAGACTTCTAAGCTAAACTTCAAATAAACACACACAATTCTGCATCAGAGAGAAGAGGGACCACCAAGCACATGGACCAAGAATGGGAACATCTAGTTCCTTCCAAACAAAAATCTACATAGGATTATTCATATGCAATGAGAAAAACTCCTCTGTTTCAATAATCCTAGACATTAGGGGTATGCAACTATTTCTGAAAGGCAGAGAGCATTGGACTAAAATGCAAGTCTGACAATGTCATCATTCTACAAAATAAACTCCAGTTGTTCTCTATCACCCCCAGGATCAAATATAAAATCTTCTGTTTGATATTCAAAGACCTTCATAACCTGCTCCCCTCATGACTTTTCTAGTCTTATTACATCTTATATAACCCACCCTCATATACTCTGCTCTCCAATAACAATTGCTTCTTTTCAGTTCCGTGAACAAGACACCCCATCTCCAAAATATAGGCATTTTCATTGGCTTTCCAATATGCCTGGAATGTTTCCTTCCTCATCTCCATCTCTTGTTTTCCTTGGCTTTTTTCAAGTCCAAGATAAAATTTCATTTTTTGTATAAAGTCTTTCCTGAGCCATCTTAATTCTAGTGCCTTCTGCCTTTGTTTGCTATGTCCATGTTTTCCTGTGTATATTGTGTTTTTACATAGTTTGTATGTTGTCTCCCCCATTAGACTGTGATCTCCTTGAGAGCAGTGATTGTCTTTTGCCTTTCTTTGTATCCTCAAAGCTTAGCACAGTGTCTGGCACATGGAATATACTTAATAAATATTTATTGACTGATTCACTGGACAAACTTTGACATTGTTACCATGCTGATCATTATCTCATGAATTCATGTGGAATCCTTTGCTGTGCTGACAGTTGGTATGTCTAAGCTAAGCTGATATAAGATGTACTTTACAAGCCTGTAAAAGCATATAGCTCTTATCTGGAAGCACCTAAGTGGCTGTACCTATAGTGTTCAATAAATTTCACAAGGATAAATACATTGTAAGAGCATTGTCTTTTTTATTTCTCTAATATAGCCATAGATTTTACATATAACCACTTATTTACATAGCATTTTCTGTAAATTTTGAAGAATGGACCTTTTTAGCCTCAGAAAAGTCATTGTTTAGCGTCAGACCATTATATCTACCAGAAAGAAAGAAAAGTAAAGAGAAAGATCATGGAAAAAATGACTCGAATCTTCACTTTTCATTTAGGCAAACAACAAAGTCCTAGTAAAGTCTGTTCTTTCCTGTACCAAGGATTCTTGTTCCCAAAAGTAGAAGATAATCTCTATATTCATATCTCCATAACATTTCACTGGGAGTAAAGATGCTATATCTGATCCCAGCTTTTCCAAAGAAGGAGTAAGTTTTTAATAAAATTCATTCTGTCCTATCAAAAACAAAGCAATCTTTTCAATCTTGCCTACAAAAGTCAAGATCTGTTTTCCTATTTCATGGCAAGGGGGGAAAAGTAAAATTATTGTCAACCCCATTATAATCAACTAGAAATAATCAGCACAACTGACCTCTGCGTACCATCCAATTTTGTTCAAAATATTTAAATAAGAAGCCATATATAGGCTTTTACATTTCATGTATAGAACATACACACACATACATAAATGTATGTGTATATACATATGTGTGTAATGTATGTATATGTGTGCATTCTATGCCAACAATTATTAATTATAATATGCCAACAAATTAACTTTCATGGAACATACATACATGTATAATAACATATTAACTATATATATTTAATTTGTTGACATATGGAATCAAGATTCAAGAATGGTTGTTGTGTATCCTTCATTTTTGAAGAGGAATAATGACATGTCTAACTGATGTAAATTGAATTTAAGTGAGGCAAAGTTGCATTAAATTATCAGCCTTCTTCTCTTTTCCAGAGTAACCAAAGTCTAGTAGCAAAACAAAAGACATGATGACTAGAAATTGCCTGATATCTGAAAGCACTTCATAATGCCTACTTCAGCCATCTTCATGGCCATTAGAACAAATTGTTCTCATCCACCCATTCTGCCAGGGGAAGTCTTCGCACACTTGGAGTAGACATGTCCCTACTTCATTGAAGGTTTTGAGGACTGTCAATTGGAGAGACAATTGGCTAAACATTTCCCTGTTGGGGGCCAGGGGTGGGGAAGTGAAAGGGAGTTGATGCAACCCAAATTTAATGTGAATCAATGGTGTCACTTAGACAAAAGAACTGATATCATCTAAGGTTGCACTGATAGAACTTTGGTGTCCAGCATCAGCAATGTTTTATTTCTATTTCACTTCACCATGATTGGACCATATCTGAAACACTATATTCAATTCTGGACTTCATATTTTATGAAATACATTTATAATGTAGTACTCATCCAGAATTGTGCTACTAGGCTGGTAATGGGATTGTTAACCATACTATAGGAGGCTTATTTGATGAATTAAATGAATTTAAACAGAAAGCAGAAGAGAATTAGAGAGGCAAAATTGCTGACATTAAATATGTAGGAGATAAATTATCTCTTAATTTATTAAGTCATTTATTTATTTATTTATTTCTATTTGAGGAGATGGTTGGTACAGTTTCACAAATGGTATTGGTTTCAGGAAACCCATGCTTAAGTCTTGGTTCTACCACTTTTTAATTTTGTTTCTCTGGACACATTACACCCTTATTCCTGAAAATCCTCATGCATTAAATGACGGTGATATGCCTTATACTACCTACTTTATAAGCATTTTATCAGTCTTAAAGTACTATGTAGACATACATTATTATTGGTGTTTTGGGCCCAAGATGATAGAGACAGGATATATGTGGAAATGTTATAGTAAGGACACATTCAATTAAGTAGGAATGTTTTTTTAATTTTAAATAGACTTATGCAAAAATTGAAAAAAAAATAGTCCAAAGACATTATATAGCCCACCAGTGTAAACATGGAAGTTAGATGATCTTCTGTTGGGGGAAAATAAAAGAGATTGATGTTTCAGATAGACCATTTTGTTTTCAGAAATAATGACCTTTACAATAGGGTAATGGTTCTCCAAAATTGCAAAGACCAAAACCAAAATGCTAAAAGAATATAAGATGGACCAGAAGAGAATTAGGTCAGAAGATAGCCAAGGAGTGAATTAAATCCTTATAAACAAAATGTTGTTAGCATCATATAAAAAAATCTTGAAACTAAAATAAAACTTCTCATTTGAAAGAACAAGTATTTGATGCTCCATGGTGTGTGAGGGATGAAGTTTGTAAGGCTTTATGAAGGATCTTGTGATCTTCTGTCTTTTAGCTTTGAGAGAAGACATGAAATCACAGGTTCTCTTCAGGAGAAGTCTATAGAGAGAAGGACTCCAGGAAAAATCTCACATACAGAAAAGCCTGTGTCTCAAGCATGTCCTTCTTCTCATCTTGCCATATCAGGGACTACACAAATTTTCTCTTCAAAAGAGATTGGGGATTTTCACTCACTTCTTTGAACTGAGTTATCTTGCTATCAGTTAAAGATAGCATTCACTCTGAGAATTGTGTGATATAGTCTCCTTTTTGTTAGTTTGTTATCTGATTGGATAAATTAATTTATTTATCATTCCCTGTTTCTGATATTCTCTGTATAACATCCACTTGCTGAGAAGGGAGTGAAGTTTTCAGAAATAGCTTGTACCACTCCTTTCCAGTTAAGGAACAGCAGTCAGGAAAATGGATTAAATCTAAAAAAAAAAAAATTTTCCTAAACTAACAATATTTATGGAGGAAGACAGTCTAGCCACTTCCCATTCTCAGTGGACAGTATAATGACCAGCCTCATGTGTCTAAATTTCAGCTCCCCCTCTGGCAAGATTCAGTATCCCTTGGAGAAGGGTGGGCGAAGAAGACTCAAAAAATATTGATTATTTAAGCCTCCATGAGAGCCATATCAAAAGAAACCATGAGCACACATATCATCTACATGGGTAATGCACACTTTACACTATTCCATCATTTTCAGCTTTAATTTTTTTTCTACTATATACCCTCCCATTTCTGAGTTCAGCTTGCTAAATGGACTGCTTCCCTTTTGGGTCCATAGCCTGACATATTATGAATTTAGTTGCTCACATATAGTCAGATAGGGTTGATCGTAATATTAGAAAGGGAAAGAGATTCTACCTTCCAAGTAAAAAGCTCATTTTCACTATTCAGAGTCAAATTGCTTTATAAATTTTTAAAGTTTCTGAGAGGCAAGTAAAACCAATTCTTTTCTGAATTTGCCTAGCAAGAAGGCAAAAAAGTTCTGAATCTTCAAAACCTTCATTACTTATGTACCGCTGAAAAAGGGAAAAAAATCAAAATATACCAATAAACATCTAAAAATTCACCTCAATTATCTTTATACCTTCATTGTAAATATGTATAGTTAAAAACAACAAAGGTGAAGCTATTGTTATCTAGGAAGATAGGCACATGTCCAATAATTTATAAATCATCTGAGTGAGTGCTGAAAATGCCGGACAGATAGCGATTACTCCAGTTACCTCTAACCTTGAACCTCTAGACATAAAGTGATTTTCAATGCAATTTTGCCCTTCTACCATTCATTTCTCATTGTGATTGTATTTAATTGAGATTTTCCCTATACTTTTTTTTTTCTGATGATAAATGGAATTTATTTTAAAGTTCCTCTGGAGAGGAGAAAGAAGATGGTTACCATCAGAATCCATCTGCTTACATCTTCTAGGTGAGCAGGTTCAGTTCAGGCCCACTTTCCAATCATGTCATTGCTTTGGGGACTAAAGTGAGTTTATTTTTTTTTCCTTACTAGGACTTAGTGCTTTTGTGAGATGGGAGACTTTATATCCAATAATGCTAAATCTAATTCACACCTCTAAATTATTTAAAACTCAGATACCTTAGTAACATATGATGTTTTCCACTTTCCCCTAGTATCCATGTAATCAACTTACCAATCCAAAAATATTAGGTTAGGCTGACAAAGACTAAGGGAAGTCATTATTGATTGTTTATGAAAATATGGATACATTTCCTCTCAACTCTTAACTTAATCCTGTTATTCATTGTAATATTCAATAGTGAAAATTGGCATTTTTTTCACTTACTTAACACTTTTACACGCAGAACAAGAAATTGAGAAGCCATGTTGTTTGATTATTCTCCCTCACCTTTATTGATTGATTTGCCTCTAATGAAGTAGAGCAACTTAGCAGATTTTTCTTCTTTTAGTAATTGAAGAATGCTCAAGGAAGAAGCAGCATGGAAGAAAGGAATTGGCAACTGGGAAATGAGTTCCATTTTTGGCTGAACTATAAATTGGTTACATGACATTGTGAATTATATTTAATTTAGTTACAGAATGCATGGAGAGCCAAAAAAATATGTGGTAAGTTTAGACACAGAATGAGAACAGCTGAAGTATTTGCATAACAAGCAAAGGAATGTGTATTTTATTGAAGTCACTAGAAGTCATTTAAGCTGTTTGAGTAAGGGTGACATGATAAAGGCTATTATGGCCAAAGCACAAGGGATAGATTAGAGGGAGAAAGGGCAAAGATTGAAAGACCTGTTATGAGGATATTGTTGTCCAGGCAGGTAATGGGAGCCTATAATAAAGTAGCAACAATGATAATAAAAGTGGGGGTGGATTTGGAGTTGAGAGTATTGCAAAAGTGGTCTGGATAAGTATAATTTAGATATGAGTCAAAGTTATGAATCAACAGAATGAGAAATTTAATAAAACCATGCAAAAATAATAAAAACAATGTATATCAGGTTAAGGAAAGAATATGAAAATTTCTGTTTGGGATGTGTGAAACTTCAGATGATGTTGGAGTGTCAGTGAAAATATACTTTCGGCAGTTGGAGATATAAATCTGGATTTTAGACAGGACATCAAGGCTGGAGACACAGGTCTGGCAGACATCTATATAAATATAGTAATTGAAGCCCAAAGAATGAAGGAGATTGCCAAAGGAGTTAGTGAAGTTAAAGAAAAGGAGATACCCAAGGACATTTTTATTTTTGGTGAAACAACTACCATTGGAATAATGATATAATTAATTAACTTTTCAGGCACACATATGCAAAAAGCAAGGTACATGTGTACATTTTCCTCTCTTTCTTTATAAGAAACTAAGTGAATCAAAGAATAATCTGAACAGCAAAGTATAGGGGAAAGTATTAGAATCAGAATATCTGATTTCACATTTTGTTCTACCATGTGCATTGGGCCTGCTTGACTTTATACATGTCTTAATCTCTGACTAGCAGTATATCTCTAAAGTCCCTTTGTCTTTAAATCTATTATCCTAGATAGGGATAAGGACTGAACCTATGATTTCACGGGTATATAACTCTCTCATCTAAGAAAACTCCCTGTACCAAAACAGAACATTCTCCACAATTTGTAATCTTAGAGAGTTCTCTATAGAAGCTTGAAGTTAGGTGTTTTTCCCAAGTTACAGAGTCAGTGTATTTCAGAAGGGAGATTCAGACCAAGACTTCCCTGACTCAGTGACTATTTGGACATCTAATATTCCATGCTGCATTTGTAGAGTTTTAGATGATGGCTTAAATATTTTATCAAGTGTATGAAGTGCAAGGAGGTAGATAATCACTGACAAAGAGGGCTAGGGAAAGTCTCACGGAGAATGTGCAGTTGTCACTGGGTGTTAAAAGATGGTCTGAAACTTATCAATTAAATGTGGAAGAGAACAAATTCTAGGGATAAGGAAGAGTACATACAGAGCCACAAAGATGGGAAATTTCAAAGAGTCTTCTAAGGGCAGATGATAGTTGTATTTGAGTGGGATATAGAGACCATAATGTTAAAGTGGCCTCAGGCTAGAATTTGTGGAAAACTAAGTGAAAGAGTATGTCATTTCCTATGTAGACAATAGCGACACTGAAAAGTTTTGAGCAGGATTGATATGATCAGATGACTCCAGTATAGCAAGAATGTTTTGGAGAGCAAGAGAGTAGAGGCAATACATATTGTTAGGAAGCTAAGTAGTTCATGTGAGCAGTAATGAAGTTCTAGACTAGGCAATAGGAATGGAAAGGAAAGTTAAAGGCAAGAGGTGCTGCCAAGGATGATGTAAAAGTTTGTAAGGATTTATGTTATGTGAGGTATATACTTGGTTGAAGAATATAAATCATAATTTTTCAAAAGAACTATAACAAATTTTATGAATCTTATCAACAAATATGTTTGTCATAAAAGGATGCAGGTTCAAATCCCAGTTTTAGTACTTATTACTTGCCTTACCATCAACAAGTCAATTAACATATTTCCCCTTATTTTCCTTATCTGTAAAAAGAGAGTTTTTAACTAGATAACATCTTAGGTAATAGTAATAATGATAATGATAATAATAATAATACATATGTTACATTTTTATAGGATGTACTATGTGCCAGGCTTTGTGCTAAGAACTTAACAATAATTATCTTATTTCTTTCTTAAAACATCCTTGGAAGGTAGGTTCTATTGTTTTAATTTTACAGATGAGGAAAGTGAACCAAATATGGTGAAGTAACTTTTGTAGCATCATTTGTAGTAAATATCTGAGGCTAGATTTGAACTCAGGTCTTCCTGACTCAATGGCCAGCTCTATCCACTGTGCCAACTAGCTTTCTTTTAAGGTACCTTTAAGCTTTAAATCTATTATCTAAGAATCTGTAAAACAGTTGTGTTAAAAAAAAAATGACAGTGATCTTAGGTAGTAGAGGGAGAATCCAATGCAGTAGAGAGTGCCTTGAAAAAGCAGAGCAAATCTAGAAGACAGGCTTGTAGCCAGCTGCATAAATGAATATATATTCGTTGGCTATATATACACATAAAAGTTCAGGAAAAAAAGTGTGGCAACTGAAGGATTATCATTTGGGTTAAAACTTTGCCCTTTTCTCCCTTTCCCTTTCCACTTATTTGCATGAGAGACAAAAAAAAAAAATTGGGCACAAAGAAGCAGGGGAGTCCAAGTCCTTGGCAATCAATCTATTTAGGAGAACAACCTCTAGAAGATACCCTGACTAGGCCATTAGAAATTAAGCTGATAGTTACGTGGATTTTCTGACCCTAAGTCAGGCATACAATTCTAAGAGACATTGCCATTAATTGTAGTGAGAGAAAAAATAGGTTTAAATTGAAAAACACTTATAAGTTGGGCACGGCTTCTACTTGACTTCTGGTATGAGGAAGCTGCAGTGAAAAGCTCATACTTATAGTGTTCTGAGAAATATTCCAACTTATTCCTTTTTTACCCCAGTTTCATGACTTGTAGTAGAGCTTTTGTTTTCAGAAAGAGCTGCAACAGAAAAAAAAAAGTCTAGGCAATTTAAGTTGAAATGAAGGTGACAGAGCCCACTTATCATGCTCTTACAATGAGAGAACATATAGGCTTAAGTCAAAAATGGGGTGAGAGAGAAATTATTCAACTTCAAACACAGGGGAGTCATGCATCTGAAGGCAAGTGACAGCAGCAACTTTGGGACAAATAAAGTATGCTGAACAACAACCACAAAAAGAGCAAGAAATAACACCTAGAAGAAATCACAGGTCCAGAAAATCTACACACCTAAAAGAGACTACAAGTCGTAAAGTAAAATAGTGAGTGAGCCCAGTAGTAGTGTAATAATATTGCCAAAACACTTCAGTTGTGCAGAAATATAGGGACTAGGGATTATGCCTCCAAAATGAAGCAGTGTGGTATATTGGAAGAACAATTAACACCAGAATCAAAGGATTTGGGTTCAAATCTAGAGTCTGACATCATGTTACATAATAAGTTCTTAATAATAATTTTGGTTAATTGTTCTTCCTTTGTCAAGAAATTTAGCCTCCCTGGGTCTTGGTTTTCTCATCTGTAAAATCAAGTGCTTCTGTTAAAAGGCTGTTGCAGTCTCTTCTAGCTTTAATCTATGAGCTTATGGTTCTACCATGTATAGTGGCTATAGTTATTGCTAAAGTGAACACTGTTATTTGTGTGTTCTCCATCAAATACACTGATGACATATGCATTTGTGAGAGACTATGCCTAAAGTTTGTGTGTGGAATATTTTGTTGCTCCTTTTATTACTTTACTGTTTAAATGAATGCCTTTTCTTTGCTCTTACTGTGTCCAATGGTAGGAGGGGGCATGGATCATGAGATCTGGTTGTGAAAGTGTGGAGACCTATCAAGTATGGATTAATATGGGTTAATATTATCAGGAAGACTCACTGTGAAAGTTGGGGTATTGGGGATGCTCACATATGCTGCATGTTAAATCAACTTCTGCTAATAAAATAAAAGATGTGATATGCCTTCCGATTAATTAAAATCATTTAATTTTACCTTAGTTTCCTCACACAATAGGAAGATAATTTGTGAACCTTAACTGAGTATCCTTGTGCTATATCTCAGTGCAGCAGTGGGGGGGGGAAGAGAGTGGAGGTACATCAACAGTCCTGAAATGGGAATGGTCATCAATCCTAGTACTGTAAGCTAGAAGAGAAAACTACACCTGTTAGCAGAAAGTTGCAAAAACAGAAACAACATCCAGCTAGGCATTTTTGTTTAAAGGCTTCTCTGGGTCCCTGAAGGCTTGTGGTTATGCTCACATTAATTAACTCAATGAAAAGAATCGATCTTACTTCCTCCTTTCCCAACAAATGTCATGTATCTCACCATTACATGTTATAGAACTATATTTCTGATTTATCCACTGTCAAAAGCATGTCTTACGTCCCTGCCTTCTCATAGGATGTGGGTCCCCAGTGCCTGGAATACACTCTTTCCTCGACCCAATATCTTAGAATCCTCATTCAAAGCTCTATCTAGGCACCAACATTTACTTCAATAAAAGCTTCCCAGAGGCTCTAGGATTTATTGTTCTCTTCCTCCACAGGTTGTCTAGTATTTAATTAATCAGTTTATATCCTGAGTAGAATATAAACCTTTGAGGGCAAGGGACTGCTCCTTTTACTTCAGTATTTCTGGAAACAATCGCAGTGTCTTACACCAAGTAAGTGTTCATAAATAATTATTGAACTGATTTTTTTTTAGAAGAGCCCTAAAAAGATGAGAGGAATCAACATTCCATAATCTTGTTTAAATTGGTCATCTACACAGTTCCAGATATTATCATCACTTATCAGCACAGTATTTTACCCAAAGAGATTGAGTACATGTCCTACCTCTTAAGGAGTAAAATGCACCAGGGTTCAAGAAAGAGAAATTCAATGTTCCCTTTGAAGTTAAGGAGATTTGCATGTGTGGAGGGGACTTGTGTACTAGAATAAAAAAAAATCTGACCCTCAGGAAATAGCTTTCTAGGAAGCTGTCTGTTTTCAAAGGTTCTTTTTATTAAGACAACCTAAATCACAGTAGTTTAATTGCTTCCATGCAATGCTTCTACCTGATGTATCTCAAGTGAAGTGTCGGCATTACACTAGAAAAGGAAAAAAAACAGCCATTAGCTGAGAATTTAAAAATGTAAGAGGAATAGAAAGGTTTGAAGAGAAAGAGGGAGGAGAGACTGAAGCACAGTAAAAGGCAGAAAAAGTGACTCTGAATGACTTCAAGGTAGCTTATTTAAAAAAAAAATTGACTAGGGTGTTATCTCATTTGTGAAGTGTCTTTTTATGCCTTCAAGCTTTTTTTTCACCTTTTAAAAAATAAAATTTGATGACTTCATCAGACCACTTCTCTAATACATGTATCATAGGGTATTTCACTCACAGACTTCTCATCATCAATAACATGGAGGATTTAAGAGGAGTCAGTCTTTGCTAGATTATCATTGTTGTGTTTCTAGGAATAGCAGATTATCTCTACTTGTTAGGTGGCAGAAACTCCCAAAATGATTTATAGAAATCTAGGGCTTATATCAATCATGCCATCATGGGTAAAATAAAGCAAAGTTGACTATTCTGGGCAAAAGTGGAAAACAAAAAAAAAAAAAGGAAAGAAATATTGAGGAGGGAAGAGGTCATAATAATAATAATAAAATCAAAATAAAAAAACATTTAAAGATACGGAATGAAAGAGAAAGCAGTCCAGAGGGAAACAGATGAGAAATAGCTTTGGAACCAATGTATTTAGTTTAATGTAAATATTAAAGGAGAAAAAAAGGCTACTTTGTACTCGGTGGAAATTTATATTTTCAAGAGCAATCATTTCTTCTTTTCTTGTTTTTTTGTTGATGAAAATACTAATTTCTGAATTCAAATAATATTTTCATAACTTTAAAATGCTTGTAGTCACTATTGTGGTGTCAGAGAAATAGTGAATATCAATAGAACAAGTGTTATAGATGAATAATTTAAAAGAATCAATTTTTACTAAAATTTTATGGTTTATGCTTGCAGATGAAATACACGTAGCATGATTCACATAAGAAGAGTGTTTTATTCTTCAAAGTGAACAGTTTCCTGTCTCCTGATATTACAATATAGAACATATTTGAGGCTGCATGTAGAATGTTGATCTCAGTGATTCAAACTCTTAGCTCTCAAGACAGATTGCAAATCTCCCCCTTTCTTTTACTCTCCATGCTCCCCCCCGCCATTGAATTTGCAGGTGGCAATGCCTCAAAGTATGCAAACCAGTCAAGCCTCTCAAATTTTTCAAAAAATGATTTTATGATTAGAGATTTTCCCCTATTTTCTATCCAAATAATAGCATTTCTCAGCCTCCTCTACTGTTTATATTCCAGATATAATTTATATATAAATAAGATTTTTCACTATTAGCCCTGGCCCCTGTCAAATGAGGCTCATAGAAAATTGTGCTTTTGGCTTGCTGACAACAAACATATTTGGGGAAGAAAAGCTGCAACTGTGCTGGCCTGTGTTGGAGCTAAACAAAATTCAGGGCTTCATGAGTAATCCCCTTTCATTAGGGGAAGTGAGAGAGGGGGAAGACAGGGAGTGGGGATTTGGTCCATATGCTAAGAATATTGTGATACTTAGCTTTCTCTTATAACCTAATAGTACAGATAAGCTAATTAGGGAGCCTTTTATCCCAACTAGTGTTAATTTTTTATTTAACCCCCATTGGAACATTTTCACAACTACATCTCAGTTATGCTAAGATATGCTGATGTTATGTCATTTGCAAAAATGAAGAACATTAAAAGTTATAACAGGATGAAGGGTAGGCATTCCCTTCAAATGGTGTTCATTTTTATTCTATGCCATGAAAGCTATACTCTTTCAAAATAAGAAGAAACATTAGTGTGTAATGTTTCATCTTTCAGACATTTAACATATAACTTGGATAATATGGTTGATTAAATTGATCTCTTACGCTAAATGTGATGCTTAATTACATCAAAAATCATCCCAGTAATATGGGCTGGTTAGACATTGATTGACATGAATGCAATTTACTGTTAAGTCCTATCCTCCTTCATGTGTCAGGTACCTCTAGTCAGGGGACTTCTGTAGCATTCATGTTCAGGCTTATTCTTCTAGGGTGGAATTTCATCAAAAAATTCATTCTGCCATCATGACAGTAAACAAATTTCTGAAGATTTGTCTGCAAAGTTAACTGCAAGAAGCAAATGACCAACTATATATATACACACACACACACACACATATATATATGTATACATATATGTGTGTGTATATATGTATATATGTGTATATATGTATATATATATGTATGTGTATGTGTGTGTGTGCATAAAACTTTGCTAATTTATCATTTTAATCTGAATCAAATGATTACATTTTGAAAGCTGATACCTTGCTTTCCATTTTGCAATTTTATTTACTTCTAGCAAATTTACTTCTGATTGTCTTAAAGAAAAAAAAATCTAGGGAAATTATTTAGTCAGAAGTCAGAAAATAGGATCATAGATCCAAAACTAGAATGGACCACTAGTTCTAGTACTGGAATTGACCATCGGCAATGGAAATGTTACATGAGTATTATGAATCAAAGGTGAGCCTTGAATCCAAATATTTCAATTCCAGAGTCAGTGATCTTTCCATTGTAGAACACTGCTTCCCATAATGCCAACACAAACAATAATTTGATGTCGGTGTATTTAAAACATGCAAATTTTATTTCTCTTAGTAATCCCAAATTCCATGAAAAGGTACCAAGGGGAAGGGGGAGGGGAGGGAAAACAAACTTGCAGTTTGAAATTTCACTTGATATATCCTAAGGGAAGTTATAATGACTTGAAGAACTCAATATAGTGCTGTTTTCCTTTTGTCACTATTTATGGTCTTTAAAAATTTTAACTGCCTTAAATATCTAGTTACCTGTATTAAATATACATCATAATTCATTGGTTTGATCTTAGCACAGTCTCTGTATTTTGGTGCTTATTAAATACTATTCCCTTCTTGCTTGATCATTTGTAATTCTGAAGAGCTTTGAATCCATTTTGAATGCACTCAACTTTCATTTTAAAGCATAGGAAACTGCTTGGGAAATGTTTTCAAAAGTAACTGCTCTTCAACTGCTGCAAATCAGTGTTCTTCATACTGTGACCATTTTATGGCCCAATAAAGTTTTCAGGCGGTATTTCTTATTTCCTTGGTTCTCTGCACCTCTCCACCCTACCCATCCACCTTGATGTACACTATAAAGAATTTTAGTGACTAAATGAGAATCCACACTATGTACAGATACTCTTACTGTAATGGGAAGAGAAATAGAGGATTTCATTGGCATAAGGAACTCTGGGTGAAAAAAGTCCTTTTGTTCATATAAATAGTCACCTTTTCTGTAATGTATAGCATTAGTGTTGCCTTTGGCATTGAGAGACTACATGCCTTATCTCAGGTCACAGAACAAGTGTGTGAAAGAGACTAAACTTGAACCAATGTCTTCTTGATTTCAAGGTCAGTTTTCTGTACACTCTACCACTCAGCTTCTCATATCTAGAAATAGCCTTTAAAATAGAGCATTCCTGCTGAAAATCATTTGGCTCAGAAAACTTAAATTCCCACAAAATCCTTGAGGAAAAACTCAGTGAAAAATATTTTATAACATACTAATGATTTAGAGTTCAGCATCTAAATAGGTAACTAATAACAGAATGAACACAAAGATTCACACTCAAGAAAAGAGAAAGTAGTGACATTGAGTTACTCATCTTTTTTTTTTATTGGTGAGACAATTGGGGTTAAGTGACTTGCCCAAGATCACACAACTAGTACATGTCACGTGTTTGGTCTAAGGCTGGATTTGAACTCAGGTTCTCCTGACTTGAGGGCCATGCTCTATCCACTGTGCCACCTAGCTGCCCCCACCCATCTTTCTAATAACGATTCCAGAAACTTTCATTTCATTTTAAAAATTAACCCTAAAATGTAAATTAAAATAACTCTGAGGTACCACCTCACACCTATAAGATTGGCTAATATGACAGAAAAGGAAAATGAAAAATATTGGAGAGGATGTGGGAAAATTTGGATACTGATAAATTATTGGTGGAGTTGTGAACTGCTCCAACCATTCTGGAAAGCAATTTGGAACTATGCCCAAAGGGCTATTAAACTGTGCATACCCTTTTATCCAGCAATATCACTAGTAGGTCTGTATCCCAATGACATCATAAAAAAAGGAAAAGGACCTACATGAACAAAAATATTTATAGTAGCTCTTTTTGTGGTGCAAAGAATTGGAAACTGAAGAGATGTCCAACAAATGGGGAATGGTTGAATAAGCTGTGGTATATTAAAGTTATGGAATACTATTGTGCTGTAAAAAATGATGAGCAGGATGCTTTCAGAAAAAAAAAACAACTTGGAAAGATTGAAAGACTGATGCAAAGTGAAATGAGCAGGATGAGCAGAACATTGTACATAGTATCAGCAACATTGAGTGATAATCAACTATGAATGACTTAGCTCCTCTCAGTAATACAATGATGCAATACAATTCCAAAGGTTTCATGATAGAAAATATTATCCACATCCAGAAAGACCTGATGGACTCTGAATGAAAATTAAAGCATACCATTCACAATTTCTTATTTTTTGGATTTTTTTTCCTTTTGATCTGTTTCTTCTTTCACAACATAACTAATATGTAATGATATTACTTCATTGTCTATGGTGCCTTTTAGTAGGATGTAGTCCCCTTCCTTATCTCTTTTAGTTAGACCTATTTTTGCTTTTGCTTTTTCTGAGATCATGATTGCTACCCCTGCTTTTCTTTTTACTTCATCTGAAGTACAATATATTCTAGTCTAGCCTTTTACTTTTGCTCTGTGTATATCCCTCTGTTTCAAATGTGTTTCTTGTAAACAACATATTATAGGATTATGGTTTTTAATCCATTCTACTATCTACTTCTGTTTTATGGGAGAGTTCATCCCGTTCACATTCACAGTTATGATTATTATCCATGTCTTTCTTTCCATCCTATTCCACCCCCTGTTTATGCTTTTATTTCTCCTTTCTCCCTTTCTCTCCTCACTAGAGATATGCTTTTGACCACAGCCTCCCTGTATCTGTCCTACCTTCTATCAGAGCCCTCTCTTTTCTTTACCTTCTCCCTTACTACTTCTTCCCTCCTTTCTATCCCCCCTTCCTTTTCTTTCCTCTTTCCCCTCCTACTGCCTTTGCATTTATCAAACACTAGGGTATTATGATCATTGACTACTGTTTCTTGTGTACCTAATCTATTTCACTGATCTGCCACCCTATTCCTTAGTCAGTACCAGATAATTTTGATGATTACTGCTTCATAACATAGTTTGAGATCTGTTGTTGCTAGACCACCTTCCTTTGTATTTTTTTTAATGAATCCCCTTGATATTCTTGTCCTTTCTACCAGATGAATTTTGTTATCATTTTTCCTAGCTCTTAGAAAATATTATTTTGTTAGCTTAATTGGTATGACACTGAATAAATAAGTTAGTTTCAGCAGAATTATTATTTTTATTATATTGGGTTGATCTACCCATAAGCAATTGATATTTTTCCAATTGTTTAGATCTGACTTTATTTGTGTGAAAAATTTTGTAATAGTGTTCATACGGTTGGTGGGTTTGTTTTAGTAGGTAAACTCCTAAGTATTTTATACAGTTAACAGGTACTTTAAATGGAATTTCTCTATCTATTGCTGATGGGCTTTGTTGGTCATATAAAGAAATGTTGATTATTCATGTGGTTTTACTTATGTCCTTTAACATTGGTAAAGTTTTGAATTATTTCAAGTAATTTTTTTAGTTGATTCTCTAGGGTTCTCTAAGTATACTATTATATCATATATTCTACTTCTGGGAGACAAAATAGAAAAGTAAGTATAAATTGTAGTAGCTCTCTCATACTCACCTACAAACAACCATAAAATAGCACCCCAGAACAAATCCTAGAACAACAGAGCTGCTAGAAAGATGAGGTGAAATAATCTTTTAGCCCAAGAAACTTGGAAAATAGGCAACAAAGGTCCATCTCATTTGAGTAAAAGGGGAGTGCACTCCAGGACAGGAAGCACCCTAGCAAGCCCAGCATCAAGATCCACCTCAGCAAATCAGTGGAAGATCCTGAGCCCCAGTGTGGTGGATCAAGGAAACACCAACATCAGGACTCCCCACATGCCTCAGCATAGACTGGGGAACTGGTAGACAACAGGCATTCTCCCTTGGCTGAACCTCCAGGCTTCAGTGCAACCCAGGGAAAATAGGCATTATCCAGAGGCCTGTGATTCAGCACATGCCCAAAACCACAACTAAGACCCCAGCTCAGCTTCAAGTAAACTGCCAAACCTTATAATCTCTAGCAGAGTCAGCTACCTCTCACACCACCCCTTTCAACACAGCACCAGAAAAAGGCTCCCCCATGGGCCTCAGAGCAACATAAGTGCAGTAGCAGGAATATAGCCAGGGCCTGTAGCACATGTTACAAGAAGCCTGAGACACAGCCCCTTCCACCCTTGGTGCAGAGATCTAATGTAAAGGAAAGGAAAAAGGCAAAAAACAAAACAAAACAAAACAAAAAACCACAGATGAGCAAAAAATAACATAAAAAAATCTGACCATAGAAAGTGATTATAGTGACAAGGAAGACCAAGACACAAACTCAGAAGAGGACAACAGTGTCAAAAAACCTATGGGCAAAATCCCCCGAAAAATTGGAAGTGGTCTCAGTCCCAGAAAGATCTCGTGGAAGAGCTCGAAAAGTTGCTTAAAAATAATATAAAAGATATAGAAGAAAAAATGGGAAAAGAAATAAGAGTGATGCAGGAGAATTTTGAAAAAAAATTTCAACAGCTTGGAAAACTGCTTAAAAAGTAAAATTGGCCAAATGGAAAAGGAGATAGAAAAATCCACTGAAGAAAACAGTTTCTTAAAGAGTATATAATTGGCCAAATGGAAAGAAAAAAAAAATGTACAATAGATAATTGAAGGAAACACCATTTTAAAAATTAGAATTGGGGAAGTTGAAGCTAATGACTCTAGGAGATGTCTAGAATCAATCAAACAAATTCAAAAGAATGAAAAAGTGGAGGAAAATATAAAATATCTCAGTGGAAAAAAAAACAATGGGGCAGCTAGATGGCACAGTGGATAGAGTGCTGGCCTGGAGTCAGGAGGACCTGAGTTCAAATCTGATCTCAAACCAGTAACTTGACACTTACTAGCTAAGTGAACCTGGCCAAGTCACTTAATCCCAATTGCCTCACTAAAAATTAAAAAAAAAAATTAAATTAAAAAACCCATAAACAAAACAAAACAAACAAACAAACAAAAACACTGACCTGGAAAATAGATCCAGGAGAAATAACATTAGAATCATTGGACTATCTGTAAGCCATAATGACAGCATCTTTCAAGAGAGTATCAAGGAAAATTGTCATTATGTTCTGCAACTAGAGGGGCAAAATAGACATGGAAAGAAACCACTGATCACCTCAAGAAAGAGACCCCAAAATAACAAACTCCAAGGAACATTATAGCCAAGTTTCAGAACTGTCAGGTCAAGGGAAAAAATACTAAAAGTGTCCAGAGAGAAGCACTTTAAATATTGGGCAGTCACAATCAGGATCACACAGGACTTGGCAGCTGCATGTAACATTAAAGGATCAGCCAAGATGGAATATGATATTCTGGAAGGCAAAGGAGGTAGGACTACAACCAAAAATCGCCTTAGGAAAATGAAGCATAATGGTAATTCAATGAAGTAGAAGGATTTCAAGCTTTCATAAAGAGAAGACAAGCACTAAACAAAAAAAAATGAGACCTTCAATATCAAAACCCAAGAGAAATAAAACAGGTAAAAAGAGAAAAGAAAACAAGGGATTAAATAGAGCTAAACTATTTACATCACTACATGGGAAGATAATACTTGTAATTTTTAAAAACTGTATCACTAATGATATAGCTAGAAAGAATATACATTGGCAGAGGGTATGGCTATAAGGTAAATTTGAAGGAATGACAAAAATTAAGGGATGAGAAAGAGGAGTACAATAGGAGTAGAAAGATGGGAAAGGTAGGATGGGATAAATTATTTTACATGAAGAGTCACAAAAGACCTATTAGAATGGAGGGGAAGATAGAAGGGTAGGTAATGGCTTTCACTTGAATCTTACTCACCTCAATACTGGCTTAAAGAAGGAATAATATAAACAATCGGTTGAATACAGACATCTATCTTATCCAACAGGGAATTAGGAAAGGAAGAGATCAAGTAAGAAGGGAATGTGTACTGACAGAAGGAAGAGCATATCAGAGGAGACAAAAGCAAAACACTGGTGAGGAGGGAAAGTAAACAAGAAAGAAAATAATGAGATAAATAGAATATTAGAAAGGTTAGATAGGACAGACCTTGGAAAAAACTGAATTAGGACCATGGGTGGTGGAGTCAAGGTGGCAGAGTAAAAGCAGTGACTTGCTTGAGCTCTCCCAAAACTCCTCCAAATACCTATAAAAAATGGCTCTAAACAAATTCTAAAGCAGGAGAACCTACAAAAACACAAAGTGAAACAAATTTCCAGCCAAAGACAACATGGATGGTTGATCAGAAAGGTATATCATGCCAAGTGGAGAGAAGAACGCAGTTTGGTGTGGGCATACAGGCCACAGCAAACCTGGAGCAGGTTCAGAGGACTGAACCGCAGGCAGCTGTGGCAGTTTCCAGAACTCTCATTCCATGAACGCCAAAGACAACTTAGAAGGTCAGTGGGAAAAGTCTGTTTCTGTGGTGAGAGAGAGAAGCACAGTGGCCTCAGCTCCAGCCCCAGAGTGTAGCCCTAAGGTGGTGGCTCCCTCATGAGCTTCTGCCCCACAGACTGAAGGGGAATTGAGTGGCTAATCAGAGGTGGATTACAGGGATCTCTTTGCTGGTGCAGGATTCTCTTGCTTTGCCTGTGCTTGGATCTGGGTCACATTCTGTGTGGTGGTCCTGGGGTGAGGAGGAGTGCTGGCATTGTGGAGCTTCTGGTGGTGGTGAAGGGAAAATCTTCCTCACAGTTCCAAGACAGAAACGAGTTCTTGTAGTCACTCATAGACCAGAGCACTGACCATGAAAGGAGTAAACACCTCACCCTTGATCATAGCATCTTGGAAGAACTGAAAATATACAGGTCCCTAGAAATATCTCTGAAAACAGCTGCAAAAAAACACTGAATCTTGAGACAGTACATTCTCCACACTGGAAGTAGACCCCTACCTTAACAAGGAGTTTATAACTCAAGTAATTGCTGGGATCATGAACAAGCAGAACAAAAAGAGTCAGGTTATATTATCTTACTTTGTTGACAATGAAGATCAAAACATACAACCAGAAGAAGACAACAAAGCCAAAGCTCCTACATCCAAAGCCTCCAAGAAAAATGTGAATTTGTCCCAGGCTATGGAAGAGCTCAAAAAGGATTTTGAGAAGCAAGTAAGAGAAGTAGAGAAAAAACTGATAGTGATGCTACAGGAGACCCCCCCAAAAATGCTGAAGAAAATAACACCTTAAAAAATAGCCTAACTCAAATGGCAAAAGAGGTCCAAAAAGCCAATGAGGAAGAGAATGCCCTAAAAAGAAAAATTGGTTAAATGGGAAAGGAAGTCCAAAAGCTTACTGAAGAAAATACTTCCTTAAAAATTAGAATGGAGCAATTAGAAGCTAGTGACTTTATGAGAAATCAAAGCACTGTAAAACTACTCCAAAAGAATGAAAAAATAGAAAAGAATGTGAAATATTTCATTGCAAAAACAACTCACCTGGAAAATAGATCCAGGAGAGAGAATATAAAAATTATTGGACTATCTGAGAGCCATGAACAAAAAAAAAGAGCCTAGACATCATCTTTGAAGAAACTATCAAGGAAAACTGCTCTGATATTTTAAAACCAGAGGGCAAAATAGAAATTGAAAGAATCCACTGATCACCTCTTGAAAGAGATCCCCAAAGGAAAACTCCTAGGAAAATTGTAGGGAAATTCCAGAGTTCCCAGGTCAAGGAGAAAATATTGCAGGCAGCCTGAAAGAAACAATTCAAATATTGTGGAAACACAATCAGAATAATACAAGATTTAGCAGCTTCTAAATTAAGGGACCAGAGGGTGTGGAATATGATTTTCTGGAGCGCAAAGGAGATAGGATTACAACCAAGAATCACCTACCCAGCAAAACTGAGTATAATCCTTCAGGTGAAAAAAATGGTCATTCAGTGAAATAGGGGACTTTCAAGCATTCTTGAGGAAAAGACCAGAGCTGAATAGAAAATTTGACTTTCAAATACAAGACTCAAGTGAAACGTGGAAGAGGTAAACAGGAAAGGGGAAATCATAAGAGACTTATTAAGCCTGAACTGTTTACATTCCTACATGGAAAGATGATATTTGTAACTTATGAGTCCTTTGTCAGTATTAGGGTAGTTAGAGGGGAAAAAAAAACATATATGTATGTATATACATAGGTAGATAGATAGATAGATAGATGGATGGAGGGCATAGGGTGAGTTGAAGATGAAGAGGTGATATCTGGAAAATAAAATTAAGGGGTGAGAGAGGATTATACTGGGTGAAGGAGAAAGGGAGAGGTAGAATGGAGCAAATTATCTCACATGAAACAGACAAGAAAAGGCATTTACAGTGAGAGGGCATGAGTGAATCTTATTCTCATTGGATTTGGCTTAAGGAGGGAATAAGATACACAATGGGGCATGGAAATCTATCTTACCCTATAGGAAAATGGTGGGGGGGGAAGGGGACAAGAGAGCAGGGGGTTGATAGAGGGGAGGGCAGATTGGGGGAAGGCATAATCAGAAGCAAATATTTCTGAGGAGGGACAGGGTTAAAAGAGAGAATAGAATAAATGGGGGCTAGGATAGGATGACAAGAAATATACTTAGTTTTCCACATGACTATTATGGAAGTGTTTTGCAGGACTACACATCTATAACCTGTATGAAGATGCTTTCCTTTTCAATCAGGGTGGGTGGGGAGGAAGGAAGGGAGAAAATTTGTAACCCAAAGTTTTACATGTTAAAAAAATAAAATAACATAAAAAATAAATTAAAAAAAACTGAATTGGAACAGAAAGGAATATACCCTTTTCACAGCAACACATGGCACTTACACAAAACATGACCATGTAAGAAGGCATAAAATCATCAAAATCAAATCTAAAAAGGCAGAAATATTGAATATATTCTTTTCAGATCATTATGTAATAAAAATTACATTTAACAAAGGGGCAGTAAAAATATACATTAAAATTAATTGGAAATAAAATAATCTAATCTTAAAAAAATAAGTGGGTTAAAGAACAAATCATAGAACCAATCAATAATTTCATTAAATAGAATGATAACAATGAGGCAACATACCAAAATTTATGGCATGTAGCCAAAGCAGTACTTAAGGGAAAAGTTATTTCTCTAAATTCTTATATCAACAAAATGAAAATGAAGGGATCAATGAATTGGGCTTGCAATTAAAAAAAAATTGAAGAAGAACAAATTTTAAAAAAATCCTAATTAAGGATCAAATTGGAAATCATGAAAATCAGAGGTGAGATTAATAATTTTGAAAGAAAAAAAGAAAAAGCTATTGAGCTAATAAATAAATCTAGGAGCTAGTTTTATTTAAAAAATAATAATACAGATAAGCCATTGGTAAATTTAACTTAAAAAAGAAAGAAGAAAATCAAATATTCAGCATCAAAAATGAAAAGGGTTAAGTCACCACCAATGAAAAAGAAATTAAAGCACTCATTAGGACATATTTTGTCCAATTGCATGCCAATAAATCTGACAATCTGAGCAAAATCAATGAATATTTACAAAAAAATATAAATTACCTCAATTAACAAATCAGGTAATAGAATGTCTAAATAACCCTATCTTAGGAAAAGAAATTGAAGAAGCCATTAATGAAAATTTCATAAGAAAAATTCCATAAGGCCAGATGTGAATTCTATCAAATATTTAAAGAACAATTAATTCCAATAAATTCCAATAAATTATTTGGAAAAACAGGTGAAGAAAGTCCTATCCAACCCTTTTATGAAACAATGTGGTGCTGATACCTAAAACAAGAAGAGCTAAAACAGATAAAGAAAATCATAGACTAATTTCCCTAATGAATATTAATATAAAAAATTTGAACAAAATACTAGCATGGTGATTACAGCAATATAATACAAGGATTACATCATGATCAGGTGGGATTCATAACAGAAATACAGCATTGGTTCAGTATTAGGAAATCTATCAACATAATTGACCATATCAATGACAAAACCAACAGAAATCATCTGATTATCTCAATAGATGCTGAGAAAGCTTTTGTCAAAATATAGCACACATTCCTATTAAAAACACTGGAGAGCATACTAATAAAGGGAACATTCCTTAAAATGGTAAGCAGCATCTATTAAAAACCATCAGCAAGCATTATCTGTAATGGGATAAGCTAGAAGTCATCCCAATAAGATCAGGGGTAAACAATGATACCCATTATTACCACTACTATTCAATATAGTACTAGGAATGTTAGCTATAGCAATAATATATAATAAATAAAAAATAAAAAATTTAGCATAGGCAATGAGGAAACAAAACTAACACTCCTTTCACTCTTCTTAAATTAACTTTTGATGAGTGGCCTCATAGCAACTGTACTAAACCTCACAAACCTCTTGAAAGCAGAGACATTCTTCTTTGTTCACTTGTGTCCCCAACATATAGAGTATGGTAACTATGTAATAGATTCTTTTCCTTTTTTCTTTTTTAATTCATTCTTTCAAAATAGTGGCCACTGAGAGCATCCTCTGCTTTTCTGTTCTATATCTCAAAACCTAGACATTGTCCTTTGCTTTCTCCTCCTTTGCTTCAGTCTCTGATTCTCTCCTTCTTTGCCCCAAGTACATCCTAAAGTCAACCTTCTCTGTGTGTCCTTATCCCACTTCCTCCAGTGTTCTCCAGTAGCTTGCCCCTGCAATACTTTTAAAAGCACAATTTCTAAGTTCAATGTACTGCCTCCTTCTACAGTCTTTGCAACCTGCCCAAGACACTTTCATTAAGAAAAAAAAGAATAATTCTTCCACATCTTCAAACTATCATCCTATATTCTCATTTCTTTTCCCAAGCAAACTTCTAAAAGGGGGAAAAATGCCTGCACTCTGCCCCTACTTCCTTTTCTCTTACTAACTTTTTGATCTATGACAATCTGAATTCTGACCTCATCACTCAACTCAGATGAGTTTCAAGTTTTCCTATATTCTCTTCATTGTCAAATCTGATGGCTTTTTAAGGTCTTTTTTTTTCTTACTTATTTCTATGAAACATTTGGCATGATCACTTATCTTCTTGAATCCTAAGCCTTTCCCTAATTTTCATGATGCTGTTTTCCCTGCTTTTCCTTCTTCTTGTCTGGCTGTTCCTTCCATCACCTTTTGTTTTAGTATAACTCATGTGCCCACTCTTATGTATGGGTAGAAGCTAGTATTCTACTCTAAACCTTTTTTTCTATACTATCTTATGACAGTATAGAACTTGATATCTTGCACTCCTGTCATTTCAACAACCATCTCTGTAGATTATTTATAGATCTTTATCTCTAACCTTCTTATCAATATCATATGTCTAAATGTTTATATCTCTAACTTAATCTATCACAAACTTAAGTACCCAAATCACTAAGTGTCCACAAAACAACTAGGAGTTCCATGAGCAAAGCAGAACTCACCTTCCCGCTTTACTCTTTCTACTTCACTATCTAGTCAATGGATAAGTCTTTTCAATTATACTTACAAAATATCTATTGAATTTGTCCATTCTTCTCCAGTTACATTTTAATCATTCTAATTCAAACTTTCATTGTCTTAATAAAATGCAAGCTCTTTTAAGGGAAGGGCTGTTTCATTTTTGGTTTTGTATCTTCAGGACTCAGCAACCTGTTATAGACTTAGAAATACAATTTACAATGATTCAATATTCTAGCCTTCTTGACCCTCTTTTATCCTATCTTAGCCTATCCTATTCTATCCTATCCTATCCTATTCTATCCTATATCCCATATATAACGTATCTTTAATATATGTACACATATATTTATATATAATGTTTACATGTATATGTGTATTTATGTATGTATGTATGTATGTATGTATGTATTCTTATCAGGTGAGTGTTAATGCTATTAAAAAAGAGTATCTTTTTAGTGGCAATATATGAAAGGTCCAACTAACATTTTAATACTATAAGCCATCAAAATAAGACTAGATTCTCTATGCTTAGAGACTCTCTTCTATGCTTTCAACCCCGATATTTATTACATATATTCCTAGAGCAGCACTTGACTATAGTTATTGGACTTCTCAAATCCATACCAGGTCTACCCTTAATATGAAATTCAAGGGCACTTAGGGCCTCTTGAACGCAGATCTATGCCCAGAGGGGGTACTTGATTTCTGTAACTGTCACTCCAGTTTGTAAACTTTGCTAAAGATTTCATTAAACTTGAGCACCATTGCTCCCTTCTGTTTCAAGCCTCTGATAGTATTCCATTTCAGCAGTGATTTGAGTCTGCTTACAAGTGTGGAAAATGAACAATCAACAGTGCTCAGTGGACTAGGGTAATGTCTTTTGTTCAAGATGGCTCTTTCATTAACATTTTGCCTTTTGATATTAACATCTGATTTTGCCTTCCCTTTTCATTTCCCACTTTTATGTAAATAAGGGTTGACCTCTGGCTCTCAACCTGTTATTAAAAATACACACTTGGAAGCACATGTATATCCTAATTAGGAAAATGCTTTGAGTGAACAGTACAGAACATTAATGGTGCTAAGCTCTTTCCCATTTCAGTATCATTGCAGAAGCAGAGACATGGAATTACTATCATTTGTTCAGTTGACCTATATAGGTCTCCTGGAAACTTCAAATCTCTACCAAAGATCCTAGCCAAATGACTTCATGAATTTATCTATTGAATCTGATCATGCTTAGGGCATTCTTTATGAAATTCCATTTCCAATTAATTTTGAATTGTTTCCTGCTCTAAAATGCAAAATGAATCTCTTTTTTTTATTATTAATTTAAAACACCAAGTAGAATAATTATGTATTTAATCTATTTATTTGTGAACTCAAGTAGATTTGCCCCTAGTAAATCAGCATTCATTTAGCATTTGGTGAATGTGCTTATAAATATTTTTTTAAAATTCTGCATTACTTTTAGTTCTGGTATACATGAGGATGATCACAATAAGCAATGTCAGGTAATTGGATTATTTTTGTTAGAACGGATGTTAAAAATCAATGTTTGTTTATAGTTTTCTCATTTTATTAAAAAATTCAAGGAACATTTATATGTTAAACAGCTACTAAATACTATGTTAGATGTTTAGAATAGAACAGTTTCATTATGTCATTTCGCTTTCATGGAAATTCCATGGGTTCTGGAGTCAGAAGAGCTGCCTTAAAATATAACTCACATATATTATTTGTATAATTTGGGGCAATCAAAAATCAATAAGTATTTACTAAGCATCCAATATGTAAAAGTTGTTCAGGGGATATGAAAATTAAAAATGAAGCAATTATTTCCAGCAGGCAACTCATATTCTATCAAATGTCAGAACTTTTCTGGGCCTTAGTTTCATCAACTGTAAAATGAAGGCATCAGACAAGAAGACCTTTGTGATCTCTTCCAGTTCTAGATTTATAATTTAATGATCTCTCATAGAATTCCATCAGGCTTAATTTAGAGAGGCAGCATGTAATAAAGGATAGAGAGTTGCATTACATCATGGAGACATAGGTTCAAATTTAATTTCAGATACTATGTGATCCTAGACAAGGCATGTAACCTATATATGCCTCAGGCATATAACTTCTTTCTTGTTTATTTTGTTGTTAGATTTATCTAGTTCTTAGAATGGGAGGTTGAGGTCTGCCACTAGTATAATTTTACTGTATATTTCTTCCTATAACTCACTTAACTTATCCTCTAAGAATTTAGACACTATACAGCCTGGTACATATATGGTTTAGTATTAATATTACTTCATTGTCTAGGGTACCTTTTTGCAAGATATAATTTCCTTTATCTCTTTTAATTGTAATTATTTTTGCTTTTGCATTGTCTGAGATCAGGATTGTGATGCTTGCTTTTTTTTTTTTGCTTCAGCTGTAGCATTGTATATAAAGTTCCCTGCCTTTTACCAGTATTCTGTGTGTATATCTCTGTTTCAAATGTGTTTCTTGTGAGCAACAAAGTACAGGATTATGATTTTTAATTCATTCTGCCATCCACTACCATTTTTGGGACAGCTCATCCCATTCACATTCACAGGTATGATATCTAGTTGTGTATTTCCCTCCATCCTAATTTTCCCTGTTTCTATTTTCTCTCTCCTTTCTCCTTGTTCCAACCACCCCAAAGTTTTCCTATAAACACCTGTCTCCCAATCTGTCTCCCCTTCTAACAGCCACTCCCGCATTTTCTTTCCTCTTTCCTCTCCTACTTCTGCTCACTCTTCTGCCCTCCCTTCCACCAGTCCTCCCTTTTTCTTTCCTTTCCCCTTTCCCTTGCTACTTCCCTATAGGGTAAGATAGATTTCTATTTTCAACTGAGTGTGTATGTTATTCCTGCTTTGAGCCAAATCTGATAAGAGTATTGTTCAAACTATGTATATTCTCTCTCTTCTTTCCATCTCCTGTAATAGCATTTTTGTGCCTTTTCATGTGATGCAATTTATTCTATTCTGCCTCTCCCTTTCCTCTTCTCTGAGAACAATCCAATTTTTTAATCCATTTTTTATATCATTACATCAAAGTCAACTTACAGCCATGTCCTCTATGTATACTCCTAACTGCCCTAATAGTTATATGTATTGGCTTCCCATGTAGGGAAAACAATTTGAATCTTATTGAATATTATGTTTCTTTTTTCTTTTCTCTTTACTTTTTTAAAACTTCTCTTGAGTCTTGGATTTGAAGATCAAATTTTCTGTTCAGCTCTGGTTTTTTCATCAGGAATGATTGAAAGTCCCCTATCTCTTCGAATGGTTTTTTCCCCTGAAAGGTAATGCCAAATTTTGCTGAGCTATTGATTCTCGGTTGTAAACCAAGCTCTTTTGCCTTCAAGAATATCAAATTCTAAGCCCTCACATCTTTTAATGTAGAAGCTGCTAAATCCTGTTTAATCCTGACTGTGGTTTCTTCATATTTGAATTGTTTCTTTCTAACTGCTTGCAGTATCTTTTCCTTGACTTGATAATTCTGGAATTTGGCTAGAATACTCCTTGGAGTTTTTATTTTGGGATCTCCTTCAGGGGTTATTAGAGGATTCTTTCAATGACTAACCCTCTGGTTCTGGGATATCAGGGTAGTTTTCCAAGATAATTTTTTGAAAGGTGCTGTACAGGCTCTTTTTTTTAATGGCCTTTAGATAGTTCAATAATTCTTAAACTATCTTTCTTGCGTCTATTTTCCAGGTCAAATTTTTTTCCAATGAGATATTTTACATTTTCTTCCATTTTTTCATTCTTTTCATTTTGCTTGATTGATTTTTGATGTCTCATAGAGTCATTAGCTTCTACTTGCCCAATTCTATTTTTTAATCAGCCAAAGACAAGGTTTATTAGAACACTGTCATATTGGGAAGACTCTTAAGGAGTCTGAACATAAGTAAACAGTGGCTAGATTACAAGAATCTAAGCAGTGGCTAGATTTTAGGAATCTGAGCATCTTAATGGAGACAAGAAGGACCTTATATACAGAAAGACTGTGGGAAAGATCTAGGAATGGCTCTGAATGGGAATGGCCAGTAAGCTGGGGTGAATAGAACTCCTGGGACCTGGACAATGGAGCCTAGCTAGGATTAAGTGTGGAAATTGGCCAGGGACCACAGGAAGGTAAGGCAACAGAGGGGAGATTGGGTGTAGCCACAATGAAAGGCCAGTTGATAGGATTATAGCCTCAGGCTAACACCAGAGATTTGGCCATGTGGGAATGTCCGGGTTTTTCCCTTTCTGGGGTCTAGATGCCAACCCCATCATTCCCCCCTCAAACAAATAGGACACAAATTCATTTTTGAGTGAGGGGCAAAGGTCTCAGATTCTGAAACTGCTTCCTGCTGGCAAGGGGCCTAGAGCTGTCCCTGCCTCAAAGGGGTCCCAGAGAAGAGGTTGACTGGAATTGAGCACAGGCTGCATCCAGGGAACAATGGGGGGGACATTGGCTGGTACTTATTCTTACCAACTGTAGGTGAATAGCCTGTAGCCTGGAAGACACAAATCTGACAGAAAAGACTGCAGAGCTATAGATATAAAGCAGGAACTAGATTTAGGGCCTAACTTTTAGAGAATAGAACATCCTTAGCTCTGTTTGGATTCAAATAATTCAGTTTTCCAACCATGCAGTATGAAATCCACTTCCTAGCCAGACTCAGGAATAGCCAAGTGGGTAACATTCCCTTTCAAAGCAACATAATGGGGAAACTGAGCCAGGAGGATCCCGTGTTAGACTGAGGCTAAAATTGTCCTCTCAGCTTTTCCCAATGCTGACTTCCCACCAGTATCATATTCTCTGAGTAGCTTGTGGCATTTCTCTCAAGATGGTGTATTATTGATTATCGATGGATTATGATCCATCAGACAACTCCAAATAAAATCCTGTGAGCTTTTATCTCAAACAGCAAGTTTCACTAATCACAGTTTGGGAAAAACTTTTCCAGGATTTATATTTCAAACTTATATTTGTCCTGGTGTAAAAAGCCAATCATTAGAGATTTCTATACACTTGCAAATTCTCAGTAAGCCATAACCCAAACAAGCTTTTCAGCTAATTTACACATGAAGACAACAACCAACAGTAGGCAAACTATTTTAGCGGTAACCAAATCATGAAATGTTGCTTGACATAAGTGATACAAAAAGTTCACCAATTTGAAACTTGAAACAAACCCATTACCCATCAGGTGACTTCAGTTTTGTCAAATGCATTTCCAAGTTACTTTACACGGAGAATCAACATCTCATCATTAACAGTTAAAACAAAAACTTTAAGAAGAGCATGCTTACCCAAATTCAGAGGCCAGCTTCTTTACCCTTAGCAGGATGTGCTGAACCTGGGTGATGCTTGCAGGCAAAGGTTGCCCTAGAGTCTTAGGCATTGCCAGCGGGGCCTACACTGTGGCTGCTGCCCCTCCCTCCTCCTTTCTTTCCCAGGTGGGGGGTAAAGGGTGAAACTCTCTTTTCCTGTGAAAGGGGTTTAACAGATACCCTCTTGACTCAAGGGAAGGGCGTGACCAGGTTGTGCAGGTGTTTCAAAACTCCTTAATTATCAATCACAAAACCTCCAGAATCTGCCAAGATATTTTTAGCTGTTCTAATTTTCCCTGTAACCTCTTTGAAGGAGGATTCAGAAGTGCAGAGGGAAGGGAGTAAGTAAGCCTCAGGGAACCAAAAAGCAACTACAGTTTTCCCCAATTCCCTAGGGCTGAGGGAATTAACAGAATTGAGCATATACTTGCAGATAGGGCATCTGTCCTTGCCTTCTATGCTGTGGAAGGTGTACCCAAGTCCATGGCCTTGAACTGACCCAGTGGACCAAGAGCCTGAGAGCATCAGGCTGAGTAGGAGACAGCCTCCTAACTGTCTGCATGAAAAGCACCTCAAAGCCTTGATGCTTGGACAGTGACCCTAACTGCAGAGCAAGAAAGGAGTGGAAGGGGGAGCTTACATACCTTCTAGTCTTGGCTAGAGAAGTTGGGGTTAGGCAGTTTCCCCATATGGGCCACCAAAATGATGTGGTTTAGAGGTTCAGGGGTGCTGGGACCCCAAAATCAGAACACACAGGTCTTGCCTGAAAGAATTTGACCCAAGCCTTCTTTCAGCCAAGGACAAGGTTTATTAGAACATAGACATGTTGGGCAGACTCTTAAGGAGTCTGAACATGAGTAAGCAGTGGCTAGATTATAAGAATCCAAGCAGTGGCTAGATTTTAGGAATCTGAGCAGTGGCTAGATTATAAGAATCCCAGCCATGGCTAGATTTTAGGAATCTGAGCCTCAATTCTATTTTTTAAGGAATTATTTTCTTGAGTTAGCTTTTGAACATCCTTTTCCATTTGGCCAGTTCTATTTTAAAGGAGTTGTTTTCTTCAGTCAATTTTTTTGCTTCCTTTTTTCAACTAATGGACTCTTTTTTCATAATTCTCCTTCATAACTCTCACTTGTTTTCCCATTTTTTTCTTCTACCTCTCTTATTTGATTTTTAAGATTTTCTTTGAACTCTTCCAAGAGGACTTTTTTATGTCATATTTTCCTTTGAGGCTTCACATGTAGGTATTTTAATGTTGTCTGCTGATTTTGTGTTTTGATCTTCCCTATTGCCATAGTAGCTTTCTATGATCAGGCCTCTCTTCTGTTTCTTACTCATTTTTAGCCTATTCTATGACTTTTAAAGTTGACCTTTGCTCCTAGGGCACAGGGGCACCCTTCCAAAATCCTTTAGCTGGTAATCAGGGGTCTGGTGACTGGCTTTCCATTCTGAGAACTGATGTGATTTCCACTTGCCCTCTGTGCTGGGAGTGACCTTGTCTATTCATGCCTATTGTGCATGGTTTCTGGGGATCACAATTTTCCTTCTTCACTGAGGCTAGAGGCCCCATAGCTGGCCTGCTGAGCCAGGACTGAGGAGCCCAGGTTACTTATCTCTCCTGTGGCTAAGAGACTCTTGCTGGCTTACCTGGACACCATCTATGTTAGACTGTGCTCCCCTTTGACCCAAGTGAGAGAGACCTTTCCTGAGTTCCTTCTAAGACATTTTAAGTTAGAAAATTGTGCCACTTTTTGTTGGTTTTGTCACTAAAGAATCCATTTAGAAGCTTGATTTAATGTTGTTTCTGAGGGAAACTGCAGAGAGGGTAGACAACTTCTAGCTTTTCTCCATCATCTTGGCTCTGCCTTGCTGGGATATTTCTTAAAGAGCTCATAGATGACTTATTCAATGTCTTTTTTCTAAGATAAGGTTATTTAAGGATTCTATGTATTCTTCTGTCAATCTTGGTAATTTATATTGGTAAATATTCAAACATTTCACTTAGATTGTTAGGCAATTTAATTGAGCAATCAAGTTGGTGAAAATAATTCATAATAATTGATTTAATTTCACCTTCATTGGTGGTGCTTTCACCCTTTTTAATTTTTGATAGGTAATTTGGCCTTTTTCTTTCTTTTTTTTTTAAATCAAATTAACCAGCATCTACCTAAAACCATCAGCAAGCATTATATGTTATGGGGAAAAGCTAGAACCATTGCCAATAAGATCAAGGGTGAAACAAGGATTCTCATTATCACCATTATTATTCAATATGGTACTGCAGATGTTGGCTTTATCAATAAGAGAAGAAAAATGAATTGAAAGAATTAGAATAGGCAAAGAAGAAACAATGCTATCCCTTTTTGAAGATGATATGATGATATGCTTAGAGAATCCTAAAGAATCAAATGAAAAACTACTTGAAAAATAAACTTCAGCAAACTTGCAGGATATAAATAAATCCACACAAATCATCAGCATTTGTATATGTTATTAACAAAGCCCAATAGCAAGAGATAGAAAAATTCCAATTAAAGTTACTGTAGACATTATGACATATTTGGGAGTCTACCTGCCAAAACAAATCCAGGAATTTTATGAACACAATTGCAAGACACTTTTCACACAAATAAAGTCAGATCTAAATAATTGGAAAAACATCAGTTGCTCATGGGTAGGCCGAGCTAATATAATAAAAATGACAATTGTACCTAAGCTAATTTACTTATTCAGTGCCATACCAATCAAACTATCAAAAAATTATTTTATAGAGCTAGAAAAAAGCAATAACAAAATTCATCTGGAAACAAAAGGTCCAGAATAGCAAGAGAATCAATGAAAAGTAGTGTTAGGGAAAGTGGCCTAGCTGTACCAGATTTCAAATGGTATTATAAAGCAGCAATCATCAAAACTACTTGGTACTGGCTAAGAAATAGAGTGGTGGATCAGCGGAATAGGTTAGATATACAAAACACATTAGTCAATGACTATAGTAATCTACTGTTTGTTAAACCCAGAGACCCAAACTTCTGGGATAAGAAATCACTATTTGACAAAAACTGTTGGGAAAATGGAAAAATAGTATAGCAAAAACTGGGCATAGACCAACTTCTTACACTGTATACCAAAATAAAGTCAAGATGGATACACAATTTAGATATAAAGGCTGATAGTATAAGCAAACTGAGAGAGCACGGAATAGTTTACCTGTCAGATTCATGGAGAACTGAAGAATTCATGACCAAGCAAGAGATAGAGAGCATTCTGAAATGCAAAATGAATAATTTAGATTACATTAAATTGAAAAGTTTTTGCATAAACAAAGCCAATGCAACCAAGATTAGGAGGGAAACAGAAATTAGGGGAAAATTTATAACCAGTGTCTCTAATAAAAGTCTCATTTCTAAAATACATAGAGAATTGTATCAAGTTGATAAGAATACAAGTCATTACCTAGTTGATAAATGGTCAAAGGTTATGAATAGGCTTTTTCAGGTGAAGAAATTAAAGCTATCTATAATCATATGAAAAAAGTCCTCACTATTGATTAGAGAAATGCAAATTAAAACAACTCTGAGGTACCACATCACACATATTAGATTGGCTAACATGACAAAATGGGAAAATTATATATTCTGGAGAAGATGTGGGAAAATTGGAACACCAACACATTGTCGGTGGAGTTGTGAACTGATCTAACCATTCTGGAGAGCAATTTAGAACTATGCACAAAGGGCTATAAAAATGTGCATACCTTTTGACTCAGCAATACCACTTCCAAATCTGTATACCAAAGAGATCATAAAAATGGGAAAAAGGATGCACAGGTATAAAAATATTTATAGCAGCTCTTTTTGTGGTAGCTAAGAATTAGAAATTGTGGGGATGCCCATCAATTGAGGAATGGCTGAACAAGTTGTGGTATATGAATGCAATTGTGCTTTAAGAAATGATGAATAGGCAGGCTTCAGAAAAACTGGGAAAGACTTATATGAACTAATGCTGAGGGAAGTGAGCAGAAGCAAAAAAACATTTTACATAATAACTTCCACATTATATGATAACTAACTTTGATAGACTTAGCTCTCCTCATCAATGCAAACATCTGAGACAACACCAAAATATTCATGTTGGAAAATACTATCCACACCCAGAGAAAGAACTATGGAGTCTGAATGCAGATCAAAGCATACTATCTGCTCTCTCTGTCTTTTTGTTTTGTTTTGTTTTGTTTCTTCTTTCTCATGGTTCCTTCCATTCATTCTAATTCTTCTTTACAATGTGACTTACATGAAATTATATTTAATAAGAATGTATATGTAGAACCAATATCAGATTGCATGCTGTCTTGGGGAGGGAAAAGGAGAGGGAAGGAGAGAAAATTTAAAACTCAAAAGCTTATGGAAGTGGATGTTGAAAACTAAAACTAAATTAATTAATTAAAAAGATTAAATTAACCAATGGCATATCTACTTTATTAGTTTTTTTCCCCCCATAAAACCAACAGCCAGTTTTATTAGTTCTTGCTTTTTTTATTTAAATTTTGTTGTTTTCTCCTTTAATTTTCGGGGTTTTCATTTTGACGTTTAATTGAGGGTTTTTAATTTGTTCTTTTTTTCATAATTTGTTAGTTGTATTGACAATTTCATTGGTATACTGTTTCTCATATATATATGTATATATGTGTGTGTGTGTGTGTGTGTGTGTGTGTGTGTGTGTATGCATTCAGAGAGGTAAAATTTCCTTTAAATACTGCTTTGGTTGGATCCTATAATTTTACATGTTTTCTCAATGCTGCTCTTCTCTTTAATTAAATTAGTGATTGTTTCTATGGTTTGTCTTTTAACCAACTCATCTTTTATGATTGGATTACTTAATTTCCTTTAATTTTAATCTGTTTTTATGCCCTTTTATTGAATGTAATCTTTATTGAATTATGGTCTGAAAAGAGTATATATAACATTTCTGTTTTTTATCATTTGTTTATGGGGATTTTATGCCCTAAGACATGTTCATTTTCTTGAAAGTTTCATGTACATCTAAAAAAAATAGTTTCATGTACATCTATTCCTATTCAATTTTCTCTAGAGTTTTCTCATATCTATCTTTTCTAATATTCAGTTAACCTCAACTTCTTTCTTATCTATGTTATGGTTATATTTATCTAACTCTAATAAGGTAAAGTTGAGGTTCCCCACTAATATGGTTTTACTTTCTATTTCTTCCTGTAGTTCATTTAACTTTTTCTTTAAGTATTTGTTTGCTAAGATGACAGAGAAAAGTCAGAGACTCACCTAAGATCTTCCAAATCCCCCTCCAAACAACTTCAAATAATGCCTCAAAAAATCTGGAGTGGCAGAACCCACAAAAGGAAGAAATGAAAAAAAAAATTTCTAGTTCAAGGCAACTTGGAAGTTCAGAAGGAAAGGTCTGTCTGGCCATAACAGTACAGGAAACCAGCAGAAGGCCTTATGGACAACTGAATCAGCTGAAGTACTGGCTGGCTCTGGAGATCTCAGGGGATCTGACAATAGGTTTGAAGATTACAGGAATCCATGTGTTGGCACAGAGTGCAAGACTCTGTTGCATTACCCATACTCAGATCCAGTTGGCAGTTCTAGGTCATATTCCTACAGCAAGGAGGAGGAGCACTAGCACACCAGATATTGCAGCCACAGGGGAGGAGAGACTCTGGTCACAGTACCATGGTGGAAAAGTACTTGTGCTGTCTCCCAGACCAGAGCACAAAGCAGGAGAATAGTAAAAACAACTCTCCTTAGATCATACCACCTTAAAATAGCTGAAAGTTTAATGGCCCCCACAACTATCTCTAAAAACAGCTATCCCTTCCCCCTAAAAAAACCAAAAAATAAAAAAACTGAAGTTGGCGACAGTTGCCTCTTCCAACCCAGGAGCAGAAACCCACTTTAATATAAAACTAAAAGTCAAGAAATAGATTAGAGAAATGAGCAAACAACAAAAAAAAGATCCTGACCATAAAAAGTTACTATGATGAAAGCAAAAATCAAAAGACAAACTCAAAAAAAGACAACATAATCAAAAGTTACATCCAAAGCCTCAAAGAAAAATGTGAACTGGTCTCAGGTCCTAGAAGTGGTCAAAAAGGATTTTAAAAATCAAATAAGAGAGGTAAAGGAAAAATCAGAAAAAGAAATGGGAGTTGTGAAAGAGAATCATCAAAAAAAATAGTCAACAGCTTAGTAAAGGAGGCACAAAATAAATATTGGAGAAAATAACACCTTAAAAAATAGAAGAGGATAAATGGTAAAAAGAGGCACAAAAACCGATGAAGAAAAGAGCATCTTAAAAAGTAGAATTAGCCTATTGGGAAAAAAAAATATTCAAAAATTCCCTGAAGAAAAGAACTCCTGAAAAATTGAAATTAGCCAAATGGAAAAGGATGTATAAAAGCTCAATGAGGAAAATGACTCTTTAAAAATTAAAATCAAGGGGCAGTTAAGTGGCACAGTGGATAGAACACTGGCCCTAAAGTCAAGAGGACCATAGTTCAAATCCAGCCTCAGACCAAATACTTGACACTTACTAGTTGTGTGACCCTGGGCAAGTCACGTAAACCCAATTGCCTAAAAAACAAAATGAAATAAAATAAAATCAGGCAAGTGAAAGCCAATGACTCTATAAGACATCAAGAAGCAATAAAACAAAATCAAAGAATGAAAAAAATAAAAGAAAATGTGAAATAAATCATTGGAAAAACAACTGACCTGAGAAATACTTACCCCTTCCACATAACAAGGGTTGGGGTGTTAGTGCTCCCATGAACTGGAAAATCCATGTGAAAAAAATAGCCTCCCTTCATACCAGAGAAGTCTGAATTATACTATTAAAAGATAAAATGTGAAAATATTGTAGAATACGATCCATATTTTTTATGTATTTCTGAGTTTATAAAGTTTTTGTGGGTCATCTACTGGCCTTCTTGTGCCAACTGTGGCTTCTGCAAAACTTCCCTAAAATCCCCATTCAATTTCTTATGCCAACCTGAGATATATCAGAACTGCAATCTGAGAAATCATGATGTGGAAAGAATAATTGTAAATCAAAAAGGGAAAATTTAAGAATTATTGGACTACCTGACAGCTATGATACATACATACATACATACATATATACATACATATGCATACACAAACACACACACACATATGTGTGGGTGTGGGTGTCTATATACACATCTAGACAACATCTTTCAAGAAATTATCAAGGAAAACTGCCCTAATATTAAAAAACTAGAGGGTAAAGTAATTTTTTAAATCACTAATCACCTCCTGAAAGAGATCCTAATATGAAAACTCCCAGAAGTATTATAGCCAAATTCCAGAGCTCCCACGTCAAGAAGAAAATATTATAAACAACCCTAAAGAAAGAACTCAAATATCACGAAGCCATAGTCAAGATAAAATAAGATTTAGCAGCTTTGACATGAAAGGCTTGAAGGGTTGGAATATGATATTCTGGAGGGCAAAGGAACTAGAATTATAAATAAGAATAGCTTACCCAGAAAAAATGAATTTAACCCTTCAGGGGAAAAATGGATATTGAATGAAACAAAGTACTTTGAAGCTTTCCTGATGAAAAGACCAGAGCTGAATAGAAAAATTTGGATTTCAAATACAAAACTCAAGGGTGGACAAGAAAGAGAAATCATAAGGAATTTAATAAAGTTGAACTGTTTACATTTCTATATATGAGGATGATACTTATAACTCTTAAGAACTTTCTCATTATTTGGACATTTAAAAGGAGTATGTATAGATAGAGAGCATGGGTATGAGTTGAATATAATGGGATATCTAAAAAAAATAAATTAAGAAGGGAGAAGGGGCAAGGGAGAGGTAGAATGGAATAGATTATCTCACATAAGAGAGTCACAAAATAAGTTTTATAATGTAGGAGAAGATAGGGGAGGTAGGTGTGACCACTTGAATCTTAGCTCATCAGAATTTGTTTAAAGAGTGAATAACATACACACTCAGTTGAGTACAGAAATGTATCTTATTTTATTGGAAAGTAGGAGGGAAAAGGCATAAAAGAAGAAGAAAGTCTGGTAGAAGGAAAGCAAAATTAAGGAGGGAGGAAGGTGATAGTCAGAAGTAAAACGCTTTTGAAGATGTACAGGGTGTAAGGAGAGGGAGTAGGAAAAACAGGGAAAATGGGATGGAGGCAAGCACAGTTAAATGTAACTGTGGGAAAAAAAATTACAGAAAGTATCACTGATAAAGGCCTCATTCCTCAGATATGTAGAGAAACGTGCTGTTTCCATTTATGATTTCTTTAAATAATGATTTATGATTCCATAATGATGTCCTGACCATCTAAAATAGGAGTTTTTGACCTTTTATTGCAGGCCTGCACAATGTAGAGCCCATGGGCCACTTATGGCCTGCCAAGTATTTCATGTAACCTGTGAAAAATATAGAGGATGTAAAAGAAAGTAAAGATGTAATAAGTGCTTTGCCCATGCACTGCTTAACCCACCTTCCACAAGTCACTATTGTGCCCATCATGGAAACTGGCAGGTGGGTTGCCACCGCTCCCTCCCTCGTGTTTATCACATGACCCACAGCAACCATTATCAGTCTGCTTCTAATCTTAAAGGAGTAAGAGTCATATTTTTTGCTTTGTTTTTGGTTGTTACTAATTGTAAACAGTAAGAAAAAAGTAGCAAAAAAAAGTATCAAAAAAATAAAAGTATCAAAACTTTTAAAAATAAAAATCTTAAGTAATAAATGTAAATAATTGACATAAATTGAAATTTCCCTTTTTCTTAATATGGTTTATTTGCAAAATACTTTCATCATTAATTATGCCTTTACTTGGAAAGTGAGCCACTAAAAACCTTTCTGTGGCCTGAAGAAGTTCAGCCTATTTTGATTTTGGCCCCTACCCACTGTCAAGTTGTGCAGGTCTGTTTTATTTTGTCATGGACCTCTTTGCATTTTTTGGTGAAATCTAAGACTTTGGGGCAGTTAAGAGGCACAGTGGATAGAGTGCTGATCTTTGAGTTAGAAAGACTCATCTTCCTGAGTTCAGTTCTGGCCTTACACATTTAGTAGCTGTGTGACCCTGGGCAAGTCACCTAACCTTGTTTGCTTCAGTTTCTTCACATGTAAAATGAGCTGATGAAGGAAATGTCAAATCACTCCATTATCTTTGCCAAGAAAATCTGAAATGGGGTCACAAAGAGTTAGAGATAGCTATAAAAGCCTGAAAAGAAAGGGCTGCCTCAAAACAGTATCTTTAAATACATTAAATCAATAAAAAAAAGACAAAGAAAACTAATTATATTTAAATAATGATAAATATTTTTCCCTCTCAATTTCATAGGCCTCCCCTCCTAAAACCTATCTAGAATCCTTTAGAAAGCTACTGACCCTTGGTCTAAAAACATGTCTGAGAAAATAATAAGTGGATGAAAAGGATAAGAATTGTGATTTTAATCTACTATGTTTAGCTCTCAGTACAAATATGTATAAATATGAATATATACATACATACTATATATACATACATGTCATTTTTCATTATCCTAAAGATTACCACCAGATTCATTTCCCTGTGGCTGTCTCTCTTAAGGGGCTGCCACCCCCTCCTCCTTAATCTGGGGTCTCCCTTAAGGGGTAGTGACCTCTCCTGAAGAGGAAGCTTGCCTGGTGTATTACTGGAATAAATGCCTTTGCTTGATTTGGAGGCAGCCTGAGCAAATTCTTTAGAGACAGTCCTGTCACACATACCTTGCACCGAATCATTTGCACCTTTAACCTCAACACTAATATTTGTGTAACATATTGAAACAATATTGAAACAATAATCCATTATGAGCTTATGGAGCAATATAATGGTCCCTAATATCTGCTTGTTTCTTGCCTCTTTGGCTTTAAGAATATTATTTCAGCTGAAAAGTTGTAGGTTTAGTCACAATTGTTCTAAGTCCTCAGTTAGATGATTTCCTAATATCTAGACAGAGGTTAGTCTCTTTGCCTAATCTAATATTTATATCTCTCTATCGTTAAGCTTTGACTTCTTTGTGGTGAGAGAAATGATTATTAATAACTAATATCTTGGGGAGATTCAGAGCTTTTCCCTCCTTTAAAGTCCTCATTTTAAGTTCAGTCTCTTGAAGTACATTGCTGATAATGAGATTGGACCAAGTTTTCTATTCAAGACTTATCCTGGTGGAAGCTATTGTGTTCTGGGCTTAGGTGGGGTATACATTCTTTGAATAGATAGCCCAAAGGTATGGGTGCTCTGGTATAGAGATAGTTTCCCTATCCAAGGGTGACATGTCACTCTCAGCCTTTCATTTTAATATAGCTCACCTTCCCTTGGGTTATCCAATCAGAGTTAATTGACACCCCTCAGGAATACCCACTCTTTTTAAATTTCTTTTAAAATTTATTTAATTTTAGTTTTCAACATTCACTTCCACAAGATTTTGAGTTCCAAATTTTCTCCCGATTTCATCCCTTCCCCCGCCCCAAGATGGCATGCATTCTATATATCCCTTTCCCTAATGTGCCCTCCTTCTATCTCTCCCTCTCTTCTCTTATTCCTTCCCCTTCTATTGTCCTGTAGGGCAGGATAGAGGTCTGTAGCCCATTTCCTATATTTCTAATTTCCCACTTGCATGTGAAAACAAAATTTTTTAACATGTGTTTTTAAAACTTTGGTTCCCAATTTTCTCCCTTCCTCCCTCCCCACCTACCCTCATTGAAAAGGCAAGCAACTCAATACAGGTTATACATGTGCAGTTATGCAAAACACTTCCATAGTAGTCATGTTGTGAAAAATTAACTCTATTTCCCTTAATCTTATTCTGCCCCCCATTTATTCTATTCTTTCTTTTGACCTTCTCAGAAGTGTTTGCTTCTGTTTACACCCTCTCCCAATCTGCCTTCCCTCTATCATCCCCATGGTCTCTTAACCCTTTCCCCTCTATTTTCCTGTTGGGTAAGATAGATTTCCATATCCAATTGAGTGTGTATGTTATTCCCTCCTTAAGCCAAATCTGATGAGAATAAGATTCACTCATTCCCTCTCACCTTCCCTCTCTTCCCCTCCACTGTAAAAGCCTTTTCTTGTGTTTCATGACAGATAATTTACCCATTCTGTCTCTCCCTTTCTCCTCCCAATATAATCCTCTCTCACTCCTTAATTTTATTCTCCAAATATCACTCCTTCATCTTCAAACTCACCCTGTGTCTGACTATCTATCTATCTATCTATCTATCTATCTATCTATCTATCTATCTATCTATCTATCATCATATAATTTTTTTCCATCCCACTACCCTAATACTGACAAAGGACTTATGAGTTACAAATATCATCTTTCCATGTAGGAATGTAAACAGTTCAACCTTAATAAGTCTCTTATGATTTCTCTTTACTATTTACCTCTTCATGTTTCACTTGAGCCTTGCATTTGAAAGTCAAATTTTCTACTCAGCTCTGATCTTTTCATCAAGAATGCTTGAAAGTCCCCTATTTCATTGAATGACCATTTTTTCCCCCTGAAGGATTATACTCAGTTTTTCTGGGTAGGTGATTCTTGGTGTAATCCTATCTCCTTTGTCTTCTGGAATATTATATTCCATGCCCTGTGGTCCTTTAATGTAGAAGCTGCTAAATCTTGTGTTATTCTGATTGTGCTTCCACAATATTTGAATTGTTTCTTTCTGGCTGCTTGCAATATTTTCTCCTTGACCTAGGAATGCTGGAATTTGGCTGCAATTTTCCTAGGAATTTTCCTTGGGGGATCTCTTTCAGGAGGTGATCAGTGGATTCTTTCAATTTCTATTTTACCCTCTGGTTCTAAATTATCAGGGCAGTTTTCCTTGATCATTTCTTGAAAGATGATATCTAGGCTCTTTGAGCATGGCTTTGAGATAGTCCAATAATTTTTAAATTCTCCCTCCTGGATCTATTTTCCAGGTCAGTTGTTTTTCCAATGAGATATTTCATGTTGTTTTCTATTTTTTCATTCTTTTGGATTTGTTTTACAGTGTCTTCATTTCTCATAAAGTCACTAACTTCCAATGACTCCATTTGAATTTTTAAGGAAGCATTTTCTTCAGTAAGCTTTTGGACTTTCTTTTCCATTTGGCCAAATTTGCTTTTGAAGGCATTGTTCTCTTCAATGGCTTTTTTGACTTCTTTTTCCATTTGGGTTAGGCTATTTTCTAAGGTTTTATTTTCTTCAGTATATTTTTTGGGTCTCCTTTAGAAAGCTGTTGACTTGTTTTTCATGATTTTCTTGCATCACTCTCAGTTTTTCCTCTACTTCTCTTACTTTCTCCTCAAAACGCTTTTTGAGCTCTTCCAAGGCCTGGGACTGATAGATATTTTTCTTGAAGCCTTTGGATGTAGGAGCTTTGATTTTTTTTGTCTTCTTCTCATTGTAAGTTTTGATCTTCTTTGTTACTAAAGAAAGATTCTATGGTCTGATTCTTTTATACTATGTGCTCATGTTCCCAGCCAATTACCTAAGTTTTAAACTCTTTGTTAAGGCCAGGGTCTACTTCCAGTGTGGAGAATGTATTGTCCCAAGCTTCAGGGGTTTTGTGCAGCTGTTTTCAGAGATACTTCTAGGGACCTGTAAATTTTCAGTTCTTCCAAGGTGATACGAAAAGGGGTGAGGTGTTTACTTCTTTCCTGGCCTGTGCTCTAGACTATGAGTGACCACAAGCACTCTTTTCTATCTTGGAACTGTGAGGAGGATTTTCTATTCACCACCACTAAAAGCTCCACCATCCCAGCGTTCCTCCTTGCCCCAGGACTGCCACCCAGAACTATGACCCGGATCCAAGCACGAGCAAAGGAAGAGAATCCTGCACCAGCAAAGAGATCCCTGCTATCCCCTTCTGATCAGCCACTTGATTTCCCTTCAGTCTGTGGGCCAGAAGCTCAAGAGCCAGATGCCAACCCTGGGCCAGTTGTCTTTGGAGTTCATGTGTTAAGAGGTCAGGAAACCATCACAGCTCCTGGTGATTCAGTCCTCTGCGGCCTGTTCCAGGTTCTCTGAGGCCTGCAGACGCACAATGAACTGCTTCTTCCAGCCCAGCATGATATACCTTTCTGATCAACCATCCAGTTTGTCTTGGGCTGGAAATTTGTTTCACTCTTTTTGTGGGTTCTGCTGCTTTAGAATTTGTTTAGAGTCATTTTTTACAGGTATTTGGAGGGGTTTGGAAGGGAGCTCAAGGAAGTCACTGCTTTTACTCCACCATCTGGCTCCACCCCCTCAGGAATACCCACTCTTTGAAGAATATATAAATTGTGAGTATATCACCATGACTAGTCTTTGGTTTGAGAGATAGCCAAATGAATGTTATTTTATTAATAACCTGCTGTCCCTATTAATAAAATTATTAAATTACCCAGAAACTGTCTCTTGAACCTTTTTTTAATCATCACAATTGTTCAGATAAAGTTCAGGTTGCTAAAAAAAAATAAACAAAATACTTGGGTAACAAAACATTAGACTATGTATCTGTAGAAAGACAGGCATGTGGAGAGGAAGGTAAGGCACAGAGAAAGTTCTTCTGTGATAGAGAATGAAATTCCACATGATTAGGAGTAATAGGAGATGCAGAAAATTTTGTGTGATGGAAAGCATAAGAATATATATGCCATGACAGAGAAACAATATTTTCCTTAATTAACAATTTTATAATTAAAGAATCCATTCACACTTTTGAAACAAACATAGGAAAACTGGCTTAAATGGGTACTACATAGTTGAAAAACATCTGATAACATAAAGAGGGACTGCTTGATGACCTTTTCCCCTCTAGTGGCTAAGGGGAAAACATTTTGCTATTGGGATGCCTGATGTCCAGCAATCTAGGTATGACATGGAACAGTTCTCTACGAATATTGAGGGGAAGAGCTTTAAAAATGGTGAAACATCAAGTTTAGTATGTTCTACATTTGTTGTATCTACCTATCAGTGGAACAATGAGAAGTCATATGGCTTTGTTTACCATGTAGATGTTAAATTTCTGAGAGAGAGTTCTAAAGACAGTAATGTTCTATTTGGAAAAGTAGTAGACAAAGAGAATGGAGACAGTAACAGATTGACATATATAATATATATATACATATATGCCATCACTTAGAGAAAATAATGGGAAAACAAACTTCTGTTTTGTATTTTACTTTGTCTCTCCTGAATATCTGGTTATCAAACTCTACAACCCTTCTAATGAAGTAGACCTCAGATCTTCCTTATGATCTAAGATGCTCCCTTGTCCTCAGGTACTTGTTTTTGTAGAGTTTGATACCCAGATATTCAGGAGAGACAAAGTAAAATACAAAACACATCAGTTGATAGACCTTGTTTTTGAGGATCAAAAATGATGTATAAGCCAAAAAATGATGTATCAGCAGGGGGTTATATTGGTTGAGCAAAACACAAAATATCTATGCTAAGTAGTCATAAGATGTGCAAAGCAAGAGTCATCTCCAGTGATTAAGTAGTCATAAGTTAGTGTGCTCACATTTGACATGCAAGGGAGGTCTAAAGGTACAAAAGAAGCTGTCGGATATTCCATGCAACGTCACCCACACTAGGCTTAGACATAGGGTTTGAACACAATAGGATGGAGATATCTTGTCAGCATTCTTGTGGTGGCACAAGTGAGCTTCATAGCTGGTAAAAAAAAAAGTGTGAATACTGGATTACAGTTTGAGACCTACTATAAAAGCCCACTGTAAAAATTTATCTTATCTAATTATCCTAATAATTATGTTTATTCTTGTACTATTAGAAACTGAGTAAATGTGTATTCCTAGATGAGTATATCCCTTAATAATTGCTAATAATCATTACTGCTTATGTAATTACACTGAACTGATGAATACTAATTGGAATAAAATAGGGGTCTAATTGATCATATATTATAATTAGTAGTAGTGATAAATCCCTTGTACAGATTTATAATGGCAATGATTTCTCAATGTCTTTGTTCCTTTGACTCAGGTTCTGTTCTTGTAACCTGGTTTTCCCTTATAAAAAAGTAGTGATTTGTTTCTATTCTAGGAGGTTCTTTCAATATGATAATACTCTATAGCAATATGCCTCTAGGCATGCATCCTCCAGCAACTGGACATCAACTTGCTCTGTTGCAGAGGGCTTGGAATTTGATATTCTGGAAGGCAACTCAGCAAAAGTGAGCATTATCTTTCAAGGGAAAGGATGAACATTCAAAGAAATATGGGACTTTCAATCATTCCTAATGAAAAGAGCAAAACTGAACATAAAATTTGATCTTCAATCCAAGACTCAAGAGAAGATATAAAAAGGTAAACAAGAAAAGAAAAAAAAACATTTATTCAATAACATTTAAACTATTTTCCCTACATGGGAAGCTGATACATGTAGCTCTTTAGAATTGTATCTCTATTAGGGGATTTAGAAGGAGTGTACATAGATAGAGGGTGAGGGTATAATTTAACATAATGTGATTAAAAATTAATTAAGGGGTGAAAAAAGGATTGTACTGGGAGAAGATTAAAGGAGGAGGTAGAAAACTTTAAGCAACATCACATGAAGAGGTACAAAGATGTATTACAGTAGAGTGAAAGAAAGGAGGGATATGAACCTTACTTTCACCAGATTTGTTTCAAAGAGGGAATAACATACATACTCACTTGGGTATAGAAATTTATCTTACTCTATAGGAAGTAGGAGGAAAAAGGGGAAAGAAAAATGAGGGGGACAGAGAGAAGGGAGGACAGATTGAGGAAAGGTGATGGTCAGAAGCAAAATACTGGTGAAGAAGGAAAGGGAGAAATGAGACAGAAAAGCATGAATAGGTAGGAAAATAGGATAGAGAGAAAGACGTAGTTTGTAATCATAACTGTTAATGTGAACGGGATGAACTCTTCCATAAAATGGGAGTGGATAGCAGAGTGGATTAAAAACCATCATCTTACAATATATGGTTTACAAGAATCACATTTGAAGCAGAGAGAAATTCACACAGTACAGATAATAGACTGGAGTGTAATATTTTATGTTTCAGCTGAAGTAAAGAAAAATAAAAGGAAAGGGTAGTAATCCTGATCTCAGACAAAACAAAAACAAAAATAGATATAATTAAAAGAGATAAGGAAGGAAAGTACATCCTGCTAAAAGGTACCATAGACAATAAAGTAATATCAATACTACACATATATGCACCAAGTGGTATAGAATACAAATTCTTAGAGGAAAAGCTAAGCGACGTATAGGAAGAAATAGACAGCAACTATGTAGTAACTGCAACTATGAAGTGTAATGAAGTCAAGATTACAACATGCATTTAATAGCCACTTATTATGTGCCAGGCACCACAAAACAATTGAAATTTATTTTTATGAAATGAGAAAGAACAACATTGGTCCTACAAAGATGTTATGAAAATATACTTTCCCTTTGTACCTTAGCATAAGTAGTGGTCTATGGACATGAGACATTGCTTGAAACATCAAATTTGTTTCTGAGTTATTGATTGGTTTTGCTGATTTTTTTCTTATTACTCTTTATTTTTATTTTTTGGAATTCTTTGTTTTAAAGATATCTTTAGGAGAAAGGGGGAAAAAAGATAGCAAAGGCAACTATAGGTGATATAAAAACAGAATATAGCAATAAATAATGTATTAAAAGAAATTAAGGAGGTAAATAAAATTTTAGGGGCAAAAAAAACCTGATATGGTAGACCTCTGGAGAAAATTGGACAGGGATAGAAAGGAAAATACTTTTTTTTTTTCTCAGCAGCAAATGACACCTGCACAAAAATTGGCCATGTACTAGGGAAAAAAAACCCAACAAAAAACCTCACACTTCAATGCAGAAAGTCAGAAGTATTAAATACATACTTTTTAGAGCATGTTGCAATAAAAATTACATGCAATAAAGGGCCATGGAATAATAGACTAAAATTTAATTGGAAACTAAATAATCTAATACTAAAGAATATGTGGATCAAACAACAAATCATAAAAAAACACCCCTTCATCCAAGAGAATGACAATACTGGGACAACTTACCAACATTTGTGGGATGCAGCCAAAGCAGTTCTTAGGGAAATCTTACATCTCTTGAATGCTTACATGAATAAAATAGAGAAAGAGGAGATCAATGAATTGGACATGCAAGTAAAAAAAAAAACTAGAAAGAGAAAAAAATCCCCAATTAAATACCAAATTAGAAATTCTGAAAATCAAAGGAGAGAATAATAAAAGTGAAATTAAGGAAATTATTAAATTAGTAGATAAAACTAAAATCTGGTTTAATGAAAAAAAAACAATAAAAAAGATAAACCATTGTTTAATTTGATTAATAACAACAATAATAACAACAAAAGAAAACAAATTTACCAGGATCAAAAATGAGAAGAGTAAATTCATAAACAATAAAAAGGAAATTAAAACAATGATTATGAGCTATTGTGCAAAACTGTATGTGAATAAATCTGAAAATCTAAATGAAATGGATGTATGTGTATTATGTATATATATGTATATATATATATTATATGATATATTGAAATATATGTGTGTGTGTGTATATATCTATATATCTCTCTCTCTCTCTCTATATATATATATAGATATATAGATATATAGATATATATCTATATATAGATATATATATATAGCCCAGATTAGCAGAAGAGGAAATAAAAATAAAATACTTAAATAATTCCATTTCAGAAAAAAAGGAATTGAACAAGTCATCAATGAACTCTCTAAGAAAAAATCTCCAGGGACAGATGGATTTACAAGTGATTTCTACCAAACATTTAAAGAACAATTATTTCCAATACTTGGGAAAATAGGCAAAAAAGGAGTCCCATGAAATTCTTTTTATGGTACAAATATGGTGCCGATACCTAAACTTAGAAGAGCCAAAACAGAGAAAGAAAACTATAGACCAATCTCCCTAATGAATATAGGTACAAAAACTTTAAATAAAATATTAGGCAAGAGATTACAGCAGCTTATCACAAAGTTAATGCACTATGACCAGGTGGCATTTATACCAGGATAGCAGGACTGGTTCAATATTAGTAAAACTATCAGTGTAATTGACCATATCTATAACAAAATTAACAGAAACCATATTTTATCTCAAAAGATAAAAGCTACTAAAAACCCTAGAGAGCATAGGAATCAATGGAGTTTTCCTTAAAATGACAAGTAGCATCTATCTGAAACCATCAGCAAACATATGTAATGTGAATAAGCTTGAAGCATTTCTAATAAGATCAATGGTGAAACAAGGATGTATATGATCACTACTGTTATTCAATATTGTACTAAAAAATGTTAGCTTTAGCAAGAAGAGAAGAAAAAGAAATTGAAGGAATTGGAATAGGCAATGAAGAAACAAAATTATCATTCTTTTTAGAGTATATGAAGAGATACTTACAGAATTCTAGAGAATCAACTAAAATAAAACTACTTGAAATAATTGATAACATCAGCAAAGTTGCAGGATTAAAATAAACTCACATAAATAATTTCTATTTCTAAATATTACAAACAAAGCCCAGCAGCAAAAGATAGAAATACTTAGCAGTCTACCTGCCAAGACAAAAATAAATATGATAACAAAACATTTTTCACACAAATACAGTTAGATTTAAATGATTGGAAAAATATCAGTTTCTCATGGATAGGCTGAGACAATATAACAAAAATGAAAATTCTACCGAAATTAATTTACTTATTTAGTGCCATAGCAATCAAACTACTAAAAATATTTTATAGAGCTAGAAAAAATAATAGCAAAATTCATCTGGAAAAACAAAATGTCCAGAATATCAAGGGAATTAATGAAAAGAAATGCAAGGGAAGGTGGCCTAGCCATACCAGATCTAAAACTGTATTATAAAGCAGCAAAGTAGCCATAATCAAAACCATAGAATAGACTATTTTCCAGGTCAGTTGTTTTTACCAGTGAGGTATTTTATGTTTTCATCTATTTTTTTTTCATTCTTTTGTTTCTGTTTGACTGATTCTTGCTCTCTCATAGAGTCATTAGCTTCCATTTGCCCAATTCTAAGTTTTAACAAATTGTTTCTTCTATTAGATTTTGTACCTCCTTCCCCATTTGGCCAATTGTATTTTTTAGGGGCTTGCTTCCTTTAGTGCACTTTTTTTCCCAGTTGGCCAATTGTATTTTTAAAGGACTTTCCTACCTTTCATTTGATTTTAAAATCCTTCTTGAGCTCTTCTAAGAAGGCTTTTTGGGCTTCAGACCAGTTCATATTCCCTTTTGAGGTTTCAGATGTCAGTTTCTTGACAATATTGTCCTTTTCAGAATTCCTGCCTTGATCTTCACTGTTCTCATAATACGAATCTATGGTACATTTCTTTTTGCTCATGGTGTTTGCTTTTTTCCTGGCCTTTAAAGAGACTGAGCTCTCCTGCTGGGGAGCAGAGGGCACTGACCCAAGCTTCTTGTGTTGGGAGCCTTGGGCCTGGTCACTGGCTTTGTGTGCTGGGTTCTCCAATCTTGGTAGTTGGAGGCTGTAGGGTTCTGGCAGCTTACCTGTTGTTGGGCTGGAATCAGCAACGCTGGAACTCTAGGGGTAGGATTGAGTAGTCTGGCCCTTGGAAGCTGCCTGATTTTTATTTCCTTTCACTTTCTTCAGCTCCTTTCAGATACATGTTGCAGGGTGTATATCTGCCTCAGATCCCTTGGAGAGCTTCACAGAGTTTTACTGAGGCACTGGGAGATTGCTGTAGAATGCTGAAGCACCTGGTGGTTTTCTCAGGTGGTTTCCACCAGTTCCCCACCCTCACTGAGGCACTCAGGGGTCCAGGTGTTAGTGTTTGCTCGCTGCACCACCTGGGTTTCAGAATCTCCTCCTGGTATGCTAAGGTAGGGTTTTCAGCCAGCTTGCTGGGATGCCTCCCATTCCATACTTCTCCCCCTCCCCCAGGACAAGAAAGGCCTTTCCTGTTAATCCTTCAAGCTACCTGGGCTACTGAACTGCTGCACCCCATCTTCTGGTTCAGTTGATCCAGGGTTTTTCCTGGGGTGATATTTTCAGGGCTTTCAGAGGTTAATAAGGGAGGGTGAGAGTGACTTACTTCTTACTCCGCCATCTTGGCTTCCTGAAGCCAAAAAGATTTTCACAAACAAAATTCAGGCTCTTAGGATAAAAAAGAAAGCAATTAGCTGGGGGAAGGTTTTTATCAAACTTCTTAGATAAAGATTTCATATAAAATTTATATAACTAACAAAAAATTATATCAAAAAAAGCCATTTCCAAATAGTAGGTTTTTAAAGGATATGAACAAGGAGTTTTCAAAAGAATTGCAAACTATTAACAATTATATAAAATAAAGTTCCAAATAGCAGATAAGAGAAATACAAATTAAAAACTAGCAACTTTTTTGGTTTTTGTTTTTGTTTTCCTTATACCTAGGTCCCTGAGATGACAACAGCTGGTCATAATCATTATTAGAGGAATCGTGGAAAGATGAGCAAACCTAATGTTTTGTTGGCAGAGCTATGAATTAATACTGATTCTTTAAATCAGTTTAGAATTAAGTAAATTAAGTAACTAAAATGGCTGTATTCTTTGACCTAAAAATTTTACAAATAGGTACATATTCTGACATCATCATCATCATCATCATCATCACCACCACTACCACCACCACCACCACCACAACAATTTTGTTATAGCAAAGAACTGGAAATAAAATGGATACCCAATGATTTAAAAATGACCAAACAAATAGTGCTATATGAATAAAGTTGAATATTGTTATATAAGGTAAAACAAATGTGATGTATACAGAGAAGCACAAAAGCCTATGTGAACTGCTGTAGAAAGAAGTAAAAAGAGTAAGGAAACAATTCATGTAGTAACTGCAACTATGAAGAGTAATGAAGTCAAGATTACAACATGCATTTAATAGCCACTTATTATGTGCCAGGCACCACAAAACAACTGAAATTTATTTTTATGAAATGAGAAAGAAAAACATTGGTCCTACAAAGATGTTATGAAAATATACTTTCCCTTTGTACCTTAGTATAAGTAGTGGTCTACGGACATGAGACATTGCTTGAAACATCAAATTTGTTTCTGAGTTATTGATTGGTTTTGCTGATTTTTTTCTTATTATTCTTTATTTTTATTTTTTTGGAATTCTTTGTTTTAAAGATCTTTGGGAGAAAGGGGGAAAAAGATAGCAAAGGCAACTATAGGTGGTATAAAAAACAGAATATAGCAATAAATAATGTATTAAAAAAAAAAAAAGAAATGCACCCACTTGTCACATGATCTTCCTAAACACTGAGAAGTCCTAGAAGCAACCTAGCCATAGCTCCACCCCTGAGACTTCACAGTTCAAGACATCTGCCTGAGACATCCTTTATACTTTTCTGCTTAGGAAAAAAACGCTGCTGTTTTATCCACGAGTGCGGTAAATCAATCCTTGTCAGAAGATTGAGAGTTCTGCCTCAGGTAGAAATCCTGTAGTTGTCAATGTCAGCAATCTCCAGATGAAAAATAAGGAAGCATATATGAAGAAATATATAATATAGAAGGAACCGTGGATTTTACTTTTGAATTATGCTCAATTCATTCTAATGCATTTTAAAATGAACTTAATGCTAATGAAATGGGTGAGGTCTATTCTAGAGAATGAATTAGGCTTTGTAAGGTAAATTGAGTGTTAGATGAGCACTCTTTGTTGATACAGGTTAGGCAGTATCTTTGAGGTTATAGCCTAATTCAAACTCCTCATGTTTTCTAGTCTTCAAGAGCAAAGTTAATTTGATAACATATGAGTTAAATAACAGTAACATAAAAAGCACACTGGTATAAATTATTCTCTGGTAATGTGAACTATCTATTTGGGCTGCCAACAAGACTATCCCATAATAAAACTGAGTGTAAGCAGGTTTTTCAAGGACAAAGTTTGCCTAGACTTCAAAGCCTGAGTGAAAACAGCTTGGTTGTGAATGAGAGATAACTAATAAAAATATCTCTAAGATCAATTCCAAAAAGTTGATTCTGTGATACACCTGTAAATTACTAAAAGAAATTATAATAATAGGTCATTGTTTTACTACTCCATGTGATAGATGTTTAATAAGTGTTTTACAAAAAAAAATGACTTTAGATCCTTATCTCAACTTTAGGTAGGAATAATTTCTAAGAAATTTTTGTTTGAGAAGTCCTTGATAGTTTGATTTGGAAATAATTAAATTAAGGGCTTTTTTAAAATAATTAGTTAACTAGCATTTATTAAGCACCAACTACGTGTCAGGAACTGTGAAGAAAGTTCAAAGACAATCCTGTTTTCAAGATGCTTAATGAAAATCATAATAACTTCTTAGATATGTTCCTAGTGATTCAGGATACCCAAAACATAGGCCTGGCCCGGGATAGAGAGATAGGAGAAACCAAACCTAGGACTTTAGGATGGCAAGACAACTAGAAGTTTGGGAATAGAGTGGAAAACAACTCAATCTTCTCAGTTATGTTTGAATGAATTATATGAAATAACAGGGTAGGATTTCTAGGTGAGCTAATGATCACCATGTAACAGATATTGACTATCATTCTATGGTCATTTCCATACCGATTCCCATTCCCATAGTGAAGTGCCCCACATGGTGACTACACCTTCATTTTTCCCCATCAGACCTTTACTTTCAACAGGGCAAGGTGCTCTGTAATGAGGAAATTTCTCCTACCAATGCTAACCATCAATTCTTTCCGCTGTGTCATGGATGATGGAAACAAATCTACTATGAACTTCTATGGAAAACTTTGCCTATAGAGAAATTTGCAGTGTGCTTTAAGGAAAGAAATCAACTCAGGAGAAGGAATACACTGAATAGAGAAATTAAACAGTATTTCTCTGAGTGTCAACCATCACAGATATAAACATATAAATTTAACTTAATAAAAAAAATGGAGTTTTCCTAATTAGTACATCCAGATCCTAAAGTACTCATTTAATTATATTTTAAAATGTGTCTCTTTCAGAAACAGTTCTATGTATTTTCAAATCACAATATTCATTTAATATCTTTGTAGTTCCAGTTTCTGTTCACTGTGTTCATTTTCTGGTTTTTCTTCTTCCTACTTCTGTGATCATAGGTAATTCACTTAGATTTTGAGGCCTCAGGTTTCTTCTTTTGTTAAGTGTAGGGGTTTGAATCCAAGCTCTCATAGGGACCTTGTATCGTTCATCTTTCATTTTTGAAGAGAGCCAATGACACTACTGGTAATATCTTGACTTGTACATGAATTGGATTTATGAGATGGCCTAGGTTACTATGGATGAAGTCTTCACATGCTTGAAGTAGACATCCCTCTAAATTAGGGATGTCCTGTTGTCAGTTACATTGAACCTAATTTAACTAATCTGATGGCTTTACCAAGGCGTATTGACTGAGAATGCTACAGTTTCTTTGGAGCCAATGTGAGTGGCTAAGTAGCTCTGAGAAGGGCTCAGCAAGCCAACAAACAAGAGGTTCAAGTCCTCCCTGAACACCCTATGTATCTCTTATATCTTTAAACATGTCATCCTATGATTCTATAATTATTTTCTCCTATATATCCTCTTACTCTTCAGCTTTCCATTTGTGATATCTTCTAGATCTCCTTCTACAATTCAAACCCTTCTGAATACTGACTTTTCAGGTATTCTTAACTAGATTATTCATTCAGTCAACACAATGTAAATATGAATACCCCCCAAAACCTTGTGCTTTTGTAATTACCATCTGTTAAATTATCATATATGTGTTATATTTGTGAGGTGACAGATGATCTCTGAGAAGTGAAGCCTCCTCGGGGGATCAATAGCTCTTGTTAATATTTCTTGATTGTTGCTTCAACACCCTCCCCCACTCAGACTGTTTTTTTTTTAAGGCTTAGCAGAAAGAAAAGCCCCGCCCCCAACCTGAACTGCTTGCCCTTTGAAAAGCTTCCTTCCTTTTCTTGTCTCTGGGATAAGGGGGAAAGGGGTAAGGAAGGGGAAACTGCAGTAAATTTCGGTTTCCTAAGAATTACCTAACTCATGGGAGTTCGGCCCTAAACCACCTCCTGATCACCACACCACTGCTACGTCAGCATTAGGTTTACTAAATAAGGACATATATGTTTGGATTGGCTATACCCTGTTTCCTTGTTCTTTGTCTTTGAATTTTCGTGCCTAAGAATGTAAGCCCGCCTCCCCAGCCAACGGGAATAAGGGATAGTGGTGGGTGGAGGTTTGTTTGCATTAGGGTATATAATCTCATTCACTTTCTGTGCCTTGCCTCCCTCCTCATGGAAGTGTGCCTGGGGAGCAGACGCCCCTTCTCTCGAGATTGTAATAAAAAGTAACCTTTGCTTCCACCTTGAGAAGTCTCTGAGTTCAATTGATTTAGAGTTGCTGTTGCCCAAAGTGAGTCTAAGTGTGTGTATTTGTGTGTGTGTTGCTTAAGACTAATGATCAGGTAAACTTTCCTCTTAACAAAGTCCACCATTTTGATCTGATTAACTTGCTTTTCAACATGGCTTTTGCAGCATTTTTTCTTCTACTCTCTCCCATCCCCCTAAAGCTGAAATCTCTCTCTCTCTCTCTCTCTCTCTCTCTCTCTCTCTCTCTCTCTCTCTCTCTCTCTCTCTCTCTCTCTTGCTTTTTGGTGAGGCAAAGTTAAGTGACTTGCCCAGGTCACACAGCTAGTAACTGTCAAGTGTCTGAGGTCATATTTGAACTCAGGTCCTCTTGACTCCAAGGCCAAAGTTCTATCTACTGTACCACCTAGCTTCCAATTTCTCTTTATCCCCTGGCTCCTTCTAAGCAGGGAAAGAAAGAGAGAAAGAATAAGAGAAAATATATCTCTATTTCAAAATGATTGATCTTTATAATGCTCTGTAATTTACACTATATATTTAAGTATATTGTTCTTAAAAGAGTTCTATAGCATTCAGAAGATTGGCCAAAGGGATCCATGGTGTAAAAAAATAGTGTTAAGGACTTTTGCATTCAAGTCGTTTCACAATCTGGCTCCTGCCTATCTTTCTAAATTTATTTTGTATTGATGGAGATCAGTGCCACAGGATTAAAGAATACCTGTCAGGAAGCAGGGTGTAAGAAAGGTATGAGTGGGGTAGGTTATGAAGGACTTTGAAATGTCAAACAAAGAACTTTGTATTTATCCCTGGAGGCAATAAGAAGACACTGGAGTTCTTTGATTAGGGGTGGGAGTGAAACAATCTGACTTGCCCTTTAGGAAAATCACTTTAATGGCTGAATGGAAGATCAATTGGGGTGGAGAAATACTTGAACCAGGTAGATACACTATGCAATAATCAAGGCCTGAAGTGAGGAGGGCCTATACTAGAATGGTGGCAATGTCAGAGGAGAAAAGGAGATGCCTCAAAAGATGAGATCAGCAGGCATTGGTAACAGTGTAGATATGGTGGGGAAGGAGAAGTAAGAGATAATAAGTATTCTAGAATGACTTCTAGGTTGTGAGCCTGAAAGACTGTGAGGGTGGTGTTGCCTTCTACAATTATAAGGAAAGTGGGAGGTGGGAAGGGTTTAGTGGCAATGATAATGAGGTATACAAAAGAGTAACAAGAATAATGAATAACAATGTTGGAAAACAGCAGGCTATTGAGACCTAAAGGTGTTCACATCCCCCATGAAAAAAGACATCAGTAAAACTCTTAAAATACACCAGATTAAAAAAGAAGAAGAAGAAGAAGAAGAAGAAAGAAGAAGAAGAAGAAGAAGAAGAAGAAGAAGAAGAAGAAGAAGAAGAAGAAGAAGAAGAAGAAGAAGAAAATCACCTATAAACTCCTCTACTTGGTCTAGGAATTCACAAAAAGACTGCCAGGATGAGGAACAAGCCAGGGTAGGCAGAAAGTGGAGAAGAGTAAGAAGTAGGCTAGACTCACCTACAAAGAAATGGTGGAGCTTTATAAAAGCCATATAAAGGTGAAGAAAGGAACCAGAAAGAGCCCCAGCAGTGGTGCAGCATGAAAGTCCTTGGCAGTGGAAGAAAGACCCTGAACAAATACTAGTATAGGGACAGCCCTACAGCAACAGGAAAAAGAGGCCTTTGTTGCAGTGTCACTGGAACGCAGCTGCAACACAAGGAAGCTGGGAGAAGCACCTAACAACTCTCCCCAACCTCATTTAGCATCCAGGCATTTTTGATATGAACCACAGCAATAAGCAAGTGATATCTGTAGAAGGTAGGGCTTACTCCAAGGAAGAACACTCAGAATAAAGTAGGGCTTACCCATACCATCCATGGTCATAGACACCCTGAAATCTATCTGTAGAGCCCTTGGAAGTCTACAGACTCAAAAGAAACACTTCTTTCCTAGAGTTGTAGAGGTATTAAAATTACTTGACTCAAGGAATGACATGCTTAGATCATTTAGCACAGTGACCTACCCAAAGTACGTGCTTAGATATTTTTTATTGTCATATCAATTTAGCAGCTTGGTGAAGCATGAATTAGAAACAAGAGAGATATTTGAAGTTGAGAAACCAAGAACCAATCACACAATAGCAATTTACTGAATGCCTAAAGGGTGACAGGTACCATACTAAGTGCTTGGGACACAAGACAAAAGCTGAAGATTTTATCTTTCCCAATTGCCTATATTTCTTGTTTGATTAGGGAGTTTATATGCTAATGCCTAATGCAATATTTTAGGGAAGAGGTGATGAATACCAGAACTAGGGTGGTGACTATATGGTTAGAGAGATGTGGAGTACAGACTTTATTTTTTGCTCTCTCCTTCTCTCCTCTATTGTATAACTTCTATGCAAGTTTCAGAAAAGTCTTAAGTTCCTTCTTATGTTTTCTTTGTGAGGGGAAGTGAATAAGCATTTATATATTACCCATATGTGCCAGACGTGATGCTAAGTACTTTTTTTTCCTTTTTTTCCTATTTGATACTCAGAACAACTCTGGGAAGTAGGTGCTATTATTAGCTCCATTTAACAGTTGAGAAAACTGAGACAAGGTTAAGTGACTTACCCAGGGTCAATCAGTTAGTGTTTGAGGCTCAGTTTGGCACTAACTTCTTGACTCCATATGCATTAATATATCCACTGTCCCAACAGAGATATCTAAATATTGCTATTTATTCTGATATGCAAATCTGGTTATATCATTTAAAGAGATACATAAATGAAAGAATTCACATCAGATATACCTGTTTATTAATGAAGTAAATATATTTGTCCCTCCTTCCAGGAAAACACTAAAAGATACCTGCATAGTGTAAACAGCTAATTCAAATGCAGGAAGGAGTAGAAAATATTTGTGAAATTTTTTTTTTAATAATTTCAATAATCCAGATAGAGAACATGTATGTACTCATCTGCCAATGAACAGGATAGAATTTTTTAAAAATAAATTTTATAAATTAATACAAAAGACTTAGTAGTTCCTTGGCTTTAATGATCATTCAAAGGGCTCGCATCAGGAAAAAGGAAAATTTGGAAATTTTCTTCTTAGAGAAAATTCCTAAAAAAAAATATAGTAATATTGTCATTGGGAATTTACTAGAGTACTCCCATCATTAATATCAATAATGGTATTTTTGAGCTAAGAAAAGCAATTTTCCATTTCAAAAGCTATTATAATTTAGCTTAAGATATGACTGAAAGACAATAACAAATAATAATAAGCCAGAGAAAGTCCTGCTTTTGTTGAAAAACCTTTTCAGTTCTACTTCTGCAATGTATCTATTCTAAGTTCTACTTGATAAGTCCTTAGAAGCTTAATCAAATACGTGATTTAAAATCACATTATTTCCAGATATAGGTCCAATAATGTGCATTAAATTACCCAATAGGTAACTGAATTGGAATAATTACATAGATGAAGGAAGGAAGGAAGGAAGGAAGGAGGAAGGAAGGAAGGAAGGAAGAAGGAAGGAAGGAAGGAAGAGAGAGAGAGAGAAAGAAAGAAAGAAAGAAAGAAAAAAGAAAAAAGAAGAAAGAAAGAAAGAAAGAAAGAAAGAAAGAAAGAAAGAAAGAAAGAAAGAAAGAAAGAAAGAAAGAAGGAAAGAGGGAAGAAGAAGAAAGAGAGAAACTTAGATGAGTTAGAAACCACCAACTACAATCCTTCCATTAAGATGGAGGACCATCAGCCCTTAACATCTGTACTTCCTCTAAAACCTAAAGACCTCTGGGAATTTTATCACACCTGCTGATGCATCAGAAGGAAGCCTGAGTCTTACCATCCAACCAGACTTGACAATCTTAAGACTTCTGAGCCTGTTCTTTTGCACTGCTGCTAAATATACATTGTCACTTTAATTATAGTGTAAACTCTTTGAGAATAGGGCTTGTCTTCTTTTTTATGTGTGTATACCAAGGACTTTGCACATTTGTTGGCATGTAATAATGCTTAATAAATACTTTTTCATTCTGTATTACTTTAAGATACATGAAATTTTTATTTTTATGGTTGATTTTTAAAGGTCTTTATAGAATTTGGTGGCACAAAAGTAAAATGCAACTCCATTAAATTTCTTCTCGGATGCCTTTTTCCTTTTCTGTAGTTCATTTTATTTTCTTCAAAATCTTCTGCCTCTTCTGCAGTAGAGAGTAAGGTCTCATATATGGAGCCTTATTTTTAAAATTTTCTTTAACTTCATTTCACTTGATGCCTAAAAGTTTAATCTCTAAATGGACATTTTAGATTCTGTCTATGTGAATCACTTAAATTTGCTTTTCAAATGATTGTATCAATTCTTAACTCCAACACCAATTCATTGTTGTGTTTTCTTTTCATAATCCCTACATCATTAGCCATTCCCATCATTTGACATATTTCTAATTTCCTGTGAAGTAAAATCTCAGTTGTGTTTTCATTTGTATTTATCTTATATATTTGTGATTTGTAATATTCGTTCATACAGTAGCCACTAGTTCATAATTCTTTTGAAAAGTGTTTTCAAATGCTTTGATGATTCATCTACTGTGAAATATCCTTTGGTTCTACATATTTATATTTGGGGTGTGTGTGTATAAACATATGTATGTGTGTATACATACATACATACATACATATGGTGTGTATGTATGGGGAGTTCTCTTCCTATCCCAGTTGTATTAATCTTATTTGTAAAAATTACTTAATATCAATAATTCAAATTTTTGATCAAATAGATGATTGCACTCACATTTCCAATATATGTCATTTGGGTAGTAGTTTGATTTCTCTTGATTTTCAGAATATAGTATTCCATTTCCTTGCTGTTTCTAGCATGTACAGAAAAACCTTATGTTATTCAAAATTATTTTTGCTTTTATAGGATGTTTCTACTGACAGCTTGTATACTATGTCATCTGCCATTGAAATTGTTAAATTTAACCACATTGTGCCTTATTGTTGGATGAATAGTTTTTGCTATTTTTTTCCCTAAAGGAATGCTGTGGATTTATTTAATGCACATTATTTCTTGAATTATGGTGTTAATCTTATTTGATCTGGCATGTCTCTTCATTTTATTTATTTATTTATTTAATTTTTTTTTTTTCCACTTCCACAAGTTTTTGAGTTCCAAATTTCTCACCCCTCCCCCCAACCCAAGATGGCATGCATTCTGAATACCCCTTCCCCTGGTCTGCCTTCTCTTCTATCTCTCCCCCCTCCCTTCTCTTATCCCCTTCCCCTTCTATTTTCCAGTAGAGCAGGATAGACTTCTGTACCCCATTTCCTGTATTTCTTATTTCCCAGTTGCATGTGAAAACATTTTTTTTTAAAAACATGTGTTTTTAAAACTTTGAGTTCCAAATTTTCTCCCTTCCTCCCTCCCCACCTACTCTCATTGAAAAGGCAAGCAACTCAATATAGGTTGTACATGTGCAGTTATGCAAAACACTTCCACAGTAGACATGTTGTGAAAAACTAACTCTATTTCCCTTAATCCTATCCTGCCCTCCCATTTATTCTATTCTTTCTTTTGACCCTGTCCCTCCTCAGAAGTATTTACTTCTGATTACCCCTTTTCCCAATCTGCCCTCCTCTCTATCACCCCCTGCTCTCTTGTCCCCTTCTCCCCTATTTTCCTGTAGGGTAAGACAGATTTCCATACCCAATTGAATGTGTATGTTATTTCTCCTTAAGCCAAATCCTATGAGAATAAGATTCCCTCATTCCCTCTCACCTTCCCCTGTTTCCCCTCCACTGTAAGAGACTTTTCTTTTCTGTTTTTTTTTGTGAGATAATTTACCCCATTCTACCTCTCCCTTTCTTCTCCGAGTATCATCCTTTCTCATCCCTTAATTTTATTCTTCAGATATGACCCCTTAATCTTCAACTCACCCTGTGCCCTCTATCTATCTATCTTATATACATACATACAATTTTTTTCCTTCAACTACCCTAATACTGACAAAGTTCTCATGAGTTACAAATATCATCTTTCCATGCAGGAATGTAAACAGTTCAATCTTAATAAGTCTCTTATGATTTCTCTTTCCTGTTTACCTCTTCATGTTCCACTGGAGTCCTGTATTTGAAAGTCAAATTTTCTGTTTAGCTCTGGTCTTTTCATCAGGAATGCTTGAAAGTCCTCTATTTCACTGAATGACCATTTTTTCCCCTGAAGGATTATACTCAGTTTTGCTGGGTAGGTGATTCTTGGTTGTAATCCTATCTCCTTTGCCCTCTGGAATATTATATTCCATGCCCTGTGGTCCTTTAATGTAGAAGCTGCTAAATCTTGTGTTATCCTGATTGTGTTTCCACAGTACTTGAATTGTTTTTCTGGCAGCTTGTAATATTTTCTCCTTGACCTGGGAACTCTGGAATTTGGCTACAATATTCCTAGGAGTTTTCCTTTGGGGATCTCTTTCAGGAGGAGATCTGTGGATTCTTTCAATTTCTATTTTGCCCTCTGGTTCTACTATATCAGGGCAGTTTTCCTTGATAATTTCTTGAAAGATGATGTCTAGGCTCTTTTTTTGATCATGGCTTTCAGATAGTCCAATAATTTTTAAATTCTCTCTCCTGGATCTATTTTCCAGGTCAGTTGTTTTTCCAATGAGATATTTCACATTGTTTTCTAATTTTCCATTCTTTTGGATTTGTTTTACAGTGTCTTGATTTCTCATAAAGTCACTGTCTTCCAATTGCTCTATTCTAATTTTTAAGGCAGTATTTTCTTCAGTAATCTTTTGGACTTCCTTTTTCATTTGGCCAATTTTTCTTTTTAGGTCATTCTTCTCCTCATTGGCTTTTTGGACCTCTTTTGCCATTTGGGTTAGGCTGTTTTTTAAGGTGTTATTTTCTTCAGTATTTTTTTGGGTCTCCTTTAGCAAGCTGTTGACTTGTTTTTCATGATTTTCTTGCATCACTCTCATTTCTCTTCCCAGTTTTTCCTCTACTTCCCTTACTTGCTTCTCAAAATCCCTTTTGAGCTCTTCCAAGGCCTGGGACTGATTCATATTTTTTTGGAGGCTTTGGATGTAGGAGCTTTGACTTTGTTGTCTTCTTGGTTGTATATTTTGATCTTTTTTTTCACCAAAGTAAGATAATATAGTCTGACTCTTTTTTCGCTGCTTGCTCATGATCCCAGCTAATTACTTGAGTTTTAAACTCTTTGTTAAGGTCTGCTTCCAATGTGGAGAGTGTACTGTCCCAAGCTTCAGGGGTTTGTGTAGCTGTTTTCAGAGATACTTGTAGGGACCTGTAAATTTTCAGTTCTTCCAAGGTGGTATGATAAGGGGTGAGGTGTTTACTCCTTTCCTGGCCTGTGACCACAAGAATTCCTTTCTGTCCCATAACTGTGAGGAGGGGTTTCTCTCCACAGCCACTACAAGCTCCACCATGCCAGCGCTCCTCCTCACCCCAGCACTGCCACCCAGAACTGTGACCCAGATCCACACATGGGCAAAGCAAGAGATTCCTGCCTCAGCACTGGCAAAGAGATCCCTGCAATCCCTCTCTGATCAGCCACTGGATTCCCCCTCAGTCTGTGGGCTGGAAGCTCAGGAAGCAGCTGCCCCCCCCCAGGGCCACGCTCTTGGGGAATGGAGTTGAAACCCTGCCTTCCTCTCTGACCACCGACAGAAACAGACTTTTCCCACTGACCTTCTAAGTTGTCTTTGGCATTCATGGATTGAGGAGTCTGGAACCTCCACAGCTGCCCGCGATTCAGTCCTCTGAGGCCTGCTCCAGGTTTGCTGCGGCCTGCCGGCCCACGCCGCGCTGCGCTGCGCTCCCAGCCCGGCGCGATACACCTTTCTGATCAATCATCCAGGTTGTCTTGGGCTGGAAATTTGTTTCACTCTGTATTTTTGTGGGTTCTGCTGCTTCAGAATTTGTTTAGAGCCATTTTTATGAGTATTTGGAGGGGTTTGGGGGAGAGCTCAAGCAAGTCACTGCTTTCACTCCACCATCTTGGCTCTGTCCCCCCTGGCATGTCTTTTCAACCTTTCTTCAATTAAATGGCTTGACTTTCTGCTTTTCTCCTTAAAGATTTTCATGTACAACTAATTAACATTTTCTGTTATATCTAGCAGAAATTATACACTACAGTTTTACTTATTTTTCTATTGTGTCAATTGGATTTTCTGTTTCTGCACTGAAAACTATAAATTCTGAAATATATTCCTTTCCATTTCCTACTTTTATGAAGTTCATGTCTCTGTCATAGCATTCTGTAATTTCTTATTGTCCACTGCTCTTTTGGGATTCCATACCATCAGAAATTGATTCACTTTGTTTTCTTGTTATTTTTTTGTGTGGGGAGCTGATGTACATGAGTACTGTAATTTCTGAGGAAACATTTTCTTCCCACTAAAACCAAACAAAACAGAAAACAAACAAATTAACAAAAAACCTCTGAGGCCAAGGAAACAGCTTTGGAGTTTAATCAGTAAAAGACCCAGAGGCTATACTTTATTCTCCTCTTAACTGGCAACAATATCTTGCTATCAACATCTGTTCATTTTGAAGGGTTGATAGAGAGTAGGGAGGATATTCTAGGTAGAGTCTGATGCAACCTGGGTATTCTTTTACCAAGGGATCTCCACAGTGCCTCCTTGAGCCTCTTCAACCACCACTATCATTACCACAGGCAGAAGCAGTATCTGCCAGTTTTTGTAGGTTAGGGATGGGGGAATGCTGAAAGATCTTAGCAGTCTTTGCATTGGATAGTCAATCACAATATGGGCCCACATGTTAGTGTATCCCTGTCTGGAGCAAGGAAACTGGTGGGAGAGGAGTACAGTGTGAGTGTTTTAAGGTTTCATTCTCCAGTATTAATTGAAAATATCTTACTTTGTCAAGATTCTTTTGTCTTTGTTGTTGTATTTTCTTTATACCCTGTGCATGTTTTTTCTTTTGAGCAGCAGAGGAAAGATTGAGAATTGGTGGAGACCGGTGAAAGTTTCTAATTTGGAATTTTTATGTTCCATGAAATTGGGCATGCTTTTCTTTTTTAAAATGACTTCATTTATTTATTTATTTGTAGCATTCTTAGAAAAAGAAAACTAAGTTCCAAATTCTCTCCCTCTAGCTCCTCCCTAACCCAATGAGAAAGGAAGTAGTATGATAATAATTATACACATGAAATCATACAAAATTTACTTTCATATTAGCCAAGAGAAATAAAGTGAAAAAAATTATACTTTAATTTTCTCTCAGACATGACAAGTTCTCTCTCAATTCTCTTTTTTTTTGTACCACAAAAAGAGCTGATATAAATATTTTTATACATATAGGTCCTTTTCCTTTTTTCTTTTATCTCTTTGGGATACTGACCTACTAGTGGTGTCAGTGGGTCAACGGGTATACACAGTTTTATAGCCATTTGAACATATTTCCAAATTTTTCCCCAAAATGCTTGGACCAGTTTACAATCTGCCACAATACAGTAATGTACTTACTTTCCCTCATTCTCTCCAGCATTTATAATTTCTGAGAAGTGTGAGATGGTACCTCAGGGTTGTTTTAATTTTCATTTCTCTGATCAATATTGATTTAGAGCATTTTTATATTGCTATTGAGAACTTTGACTTCTTCTTCTGAAAACTGCCTGTTCATATCCGTTTGTCATATATCAATTGAAAACATTTTTTAATAAATTTGACTTGCTTTCCTATATTGAGAAATGAGGCCTTTATCAGAGGAACTTGCAGAAAAAAAATGATATTATTTAATTGTTTATGGTAACTTTGATTCAAATGTAGTTTCCCTGCTTATTTCTTTTAATAAGGTGTTTTTATTTTTTACTATTGCTTGGTCTAAGATCATAATCACTACCCCTCCATTTTTACCTCGGTTGAGCGAAATTGTAGATACTACTCTCGTCCCTTATTTTAACTCAGTGTGTGTCTCTATATTTCAAGTGTGTTCCTTGTCAACAACATATAATTAGACTGTAGTTTCTAATCCATTATACTCTCTGCTTCTATTTTATAGGTGAGTTCATCCCCTTCACATTTACAGTTATGATTATTAGTATGTATTTCACTTCATCCTATTTTCTTCTATTTATTTCTCTCTTTTTATCTTGTCCCTCCTCAAAACTCTGAATACCTCCTTGTTAATGTCCATTCCCTTTTTTTACCTACCCATTTTCTTATCCCTTTCCTCCCCCATTTCCCTGATGGGTAAAATATATCTTCCTTCATTGAACCAATTGAAATGAAAGTGAAAATTAAGTGGTGACCATCCAACCCATTTTTCCTCCACTATAAAAGCTCTTCCTTTTGTGCCTCTTTTACGTGAGAAAATTTTTTTTTCTCCATTCTTCCTTTCCCTTTGCTCTTCTTCCAGTGCATCCCACCTTCTAACTCATTCATCTTTTTTAGATTATCCCAATGTAACTAACTTATACCTTTACCATCTCTACATGTAGACTTCTAATTTTTTAAAAAGTAATGATAAAGTTCTTAAGAGTTTTATGTATCTTCTCCCCATGTAGGAGAGTAAAGAGTTATACCTTATTAAGTCCCTTAAGATTTCTCTTCCATGTTTAACTTTCTGTTTTTCTTTTGAGTTATATTCACATCAATTTCCTATTCAGATCTGGTCTTTTCATCAGGAATGCTTGAAGGTTTTCTTTCATTACCGTTCATTTTTTCCCCCTGAAGAATTATACTCAGTTTTGCTGGGTAGATTATTCTCGGTTGTAATCCTAGCTCCTTTGCCTTCAAGAACATCATATACCAAGCCCTCCACAAATTTAACAAGAAAGCTGCTAAATCTTTTGTGATTCTTTCTGTGGTTCCACAATGTTTGCATGGTTGTTTCTGGCAATTTGCAATATGTTTTCCTTGAACTTCAAAACTCTAAATTTGGGCTTAATATTCCTGGGAGTTTATATTTTGAAATCTCTTTAGGGAGGTAATCAGTAGATTCTTTTCATTTCTATTTTACCCTCTGGTTCTAAGGTGTTGGGGCAGATTTCTTCTACAATTTCTTGAAATATTATATCTGGCCTCTTATTTTGATCGTGGCTTTCATGAGGTCCAATAACTTTAACTTATCTCCCCTTGATTTATTTTCCTGGTCAATTTTTATGAGGTATTTCACATTTTCTTTTCTATTTTTCCCGTTCTTTTGACTTTGTTTTATTGTTTTTTGATGTCTCATGGAATCATTAGGTTTCATGTTTGCAATTCTAATTTTTAAAGGAATTATTTTCTTCAGTTTGCCTTTTTACCTCTTTTTAAATTTGGCCAATTCTGCTTTTTAAGAAGTTCTTTTCTTCAGTGAATCTTTGTGCCTTTTTTTACCATTAGGCCAATCCTATTCTTAAGGTGTTATATTCAGTATTTTTGTGACTCCTTTACTAAGTTTTTAAAATATTTTATCAAAATTTCCTTTCATCATTTTCATTTCTCTCCCAGATTTTCCTGTACCACTCTCATCTCTTTTAACTCTTCCAGAAATTTTGTTGGGCTTCAACCAAATTTGTATTTTTCTTTGAGACTTTATCTCTATCTGTTTTCATATTATTTTCTTCTGAATTTGTGTCTGATTTTCCCTGCCACCATAGTAGATTTTTATAATCAGGTTCTTTTGTTGTTGTTATTGTTTGTTCATTTTCCTTCCTGTTTCTTGACTTTGAGCTTTCTATTAAAATTGTACCATTCCAAGCTTTAGGAATTATTGAATTATTGTTTTCAGAGCTAGTTCTGAAGGTCTGCAGGTTTTTAGGGCTTCCAAGGTAATGTGGCCTGGGGAGAGGTGTGATCACTGCTCTACTTGTCTGTGCTCTGGTTTTTATCCAGAAAGGGATCCTGACCTCCCCCAACTGCAATTGTTAATTCTCCTCTCAGCCCTGGAATTATGCGTAGGTATCCTGGTGTGCTGCAATGACAAGAGCTAGTTAGTGTTTCTGTCTGCCATGGAATTGCCACACAAAATTATAAATGGGCAATGGAGTTGCCAAATAGTGCTGAGTCCTACACCCATTGTTAGCTCAAGGTCTTCTGTAATATATTTCTGAGTAATTCTTCAATCCCCTTAACATCTCTAAGCTGATAGCTCCCAAAGTTGCTGCTATTGCTGTTTTTGCAGTCACCTTGAAGGCCGACTGCTGGTGTTGCCACCTGTACTCCAGGCTGGCCCCCTCTCTGGTGTCACAGACCTCTCCTACCAACCTCCTAAGTTGTCTTGGGCTGAAAAATTCTCATACTGACTCTTTGTTGACTATGTCTATCTATAAATTGATTTGACATGTTATTTTAAAGTTGTTTGTAGTGGAATGTTGGGAAAGTTTGGCTCTATTCCACCAACTTGGCTTTGCCCTGATCATACTTTTTCACTGAAAGCCCAACAACATTTTTTTTGGTAAATAGCAGCTCTTATACACAGATATCTGACTGCTAGTCCAGAGTGACAATAAACAAAACCTTCCTAACCTTTTATTCTCAAGAAGCAATTAGTCTATTCATTTCAAACTTTTTTAAATATGATTTTCAACTCTAGAAGGAAGTTATTTATCCCAAGAAAAATGAATCCAGAGACAAATGAATTGCAGCTACCTACCTAGTGCCTTCAAGATCAAATCTATCTTTTGAACATTTCTTGGTCACCAGAATTTGGATATCTACATAGGACACCCCAGTCTAGCTTCAGATATGAATTTCTTGATGTCCCCACAATATTTTATCTCTCATGGCTAGACTATACTTATTATACCTGATCAATCTTCACCTTAGAGGCTAATCTAACAATTTACCTTTGTTTTTGGTGTTGAGACTTATCAATTTCTTAGTTCTAACATCCTTTTTTTTTTTAATAATGCAGCTGAGTGAGTCAGGGAAGGCAAAAATTAAGCTTAAAGGGTATGGCCATTATTTTCCCATTTCCAGATCATATTCCTGATTTTCCTTATATGTGTATAGCCAGCAAAGCCTAAAGTCTTTTCTCACTTTTAACTTTTTTACATTTGGAATGTAGAACCTTTGAGGAAGCAATACATGGTCTGTATATTTTTTTTTGACTTGAGGAATAGAAAGGTAATGAGTGCTCATTAATAATATTAATTTATATATATATATATATATATAATGTGTATGTGTATCCATGTATATATGTGTGTGTATATCTATGTGTATCCATATCCATATATGTATGTGTATATGTGTATGTGTGTGTGTGTGTGTGTGTGTGTGTGTGTGTGTGTGTGTGTAATATTGATGATCAGTGAAAAGACTTCCTGCTTCAACGAATGACCAGAAATGGAGAAATAGAAGGAAATTACAAAATAACTTTAGGATAAAGATTGGCAATATTCTGACTGCACACATTAAGGGACACTGAAATAATTACATTATGAAGGAATTATTATTAACCAATTTTTTTGGTTTGTTTTTGTTTGGTTCTTTTTAGGCAATTGGGGTTAAGTGACTTGCCCAGGGTCATACAGCTAGTCAGCATCTAGTGTTTGGTCTGAGGCCGGATTTGAACTTAGGTCCCCCTGACTTCAGGGCTGGTGCTCTATCTACTGCATCACCTAGCTGCCCCCTAACCAATTTTTACATTAAGACAAAGGGTAAGCAAATAACATTTTAAGTTAACTTGATGGGTAGGCAAAGGAATGGATAAAATGACCATTTTAAATCCTACGCTTAACCTCGGGTGTCGTGATCTGACATAATTGAGTAAAGAGGAAGCTAGATGGAAAAGAGAGGATAAAGTGCTGGAAATGGAATTAAGAAACCTTAGTTTAATTCCTAACTCAAACATTCCCTAGCTATGTGATCTTGGGCAGACTATTTAACCTTTCTTAGTTAGTTTCCTTATTTGCAATATAGGCATAATAATATTTCCTACTTCACAAGGTTGTGAGGATAAAATGAGATGACATAAATAAAGCAGTTTTGTAAACTTTAAAGAGCTATGTAAATGTTATCTATTATTATTAAGGAAGTCAAATAACTTTTGAAAAGTTTATTGCCTTGCTTTTTCATGTAACCACAAAGAAGTAAACAAGTGATTTGGATGAAAGAACAGGTGGCTTCTGTAATAAACACTTGATTTTCTGACTCCCCGTTTCTCTGGTTTCCCTATTCTTTTAAGCTATCTTATTCACTTTAAATTCTTTCTTCATTCTGTCTGTTTCTCAATAATCATTCTACTTTCTCAGTAACTTATGAATAGATGAATCTTTTCTAGGATGGTGTCTACAATTCTGTTAAGAGTAGAATGTGCTACACAGAAAAAGAAAATTAAACCAAAAAAAGAAAAAAAAGTATCTGTACTGAAACAAGCAGAGAAGATATCCTATGTCCACTTTGATTTCCCACTTTGAATATTTTTAGCCTGATAACTTATAACACTGGCTGATAAAGAAACTATGCTGAAAGTTATATGTTGCAAAGAATCCTAGTCTTAGTTTCAAACATTTTCGCTTTGCAACTACTAAATATGTTCTTTAATATTGGATTAAAAATACTGACAAAGAAAAATGAGGGGAGTTTTAAAAGCCATTATAATTTGGTTTTCATCTTTATTCTATTACTGCATTTCAGTAAATGGATCTGAATATATCATCTTTTATAACTGTTTTTTCCTTTTGTAATGTAGAGACTACATAATAGATTTTGTTATGGAGTACCCTCCAGAGAATGGTAATTTCATTTGAGTTTTCTCTGTTATCATTAGAAAAAATATCCTAGCTGTGTGAAGGATTCATGTTAATCTGTTGGTAACCAAATAACTATTTATTTGGCTGTTAATGTTTTTTTTTTCTTTCTACATTTTTTTTTTTAGGAATATATGCTTATGGAACATGATGTCAAACCAATTCAATACCATCATTCAAAAGTGGGCTACCACCTCCTGGGCAGAGTTCAATGACTATAAAGCACATTAACATAAGACAATGATATTTACAAGATTGATTGTAGCCTGAAAATCTTATGACCTCTTTGGAATTCCAGTAGTGAGTTTTTGCTTGAAGAATAATTCAATTCTTGTGCTATTGATAAAACATATACATAGTTTATTTGCTATATCAATGCAAGGAAGATTGAGGGTACTGGGTGAAATGGAATAGTAAGAGATGAAGTACTACTACAAATATATGCGCTTCCTCACTTTATGGGTGCATCAAAGAAAAGTAAATTTTGTTTCCTTGTAGATCAGCAATAAGAGAGGAAAATACAGGCAAAGAAACATATATTATCAGCACAATAATTCCAGTATAACATAGAGATAAAGAAAATCTCTAGAAGTAGCCTTCCTGTTATTGGCTATAAATATAATAATAATAATAATAATATGGTATGCCAATAATTTGGAGATCAGTGAAAGGCTTTAAAAATAATGTCTTAAGAAACACTGGTAAATATGATATGTGTATTTGCTACATGTAATTTTTTTTAAATGTCATTCTTTTTGCATTTGATTTGTTTTGTTTGGGTCCAGAACTCTTTTTATTTTTTCTCTCATGAATTCACAGGGAGGAAACTTCCTCTCCCAATACGTACACTGTAGACATGTAACTAAAATTTTTAGAGAATTGCCTGGGGGTATGAGATGGGAATTTTCTAGGGACATATACTCAATACTATCAGAGATGAAATTTGGGTGTAGGTCTTTGTGATTCTAAATCCATTCCTCTGTGCCATAGTGCCATTCTGCACCTAGAAATTCCTGTTAGAAGAATGTGTTTCAAGATTTTAGCTGAATCTTTATTACGTATATACAATAAAAATTATATATATATGCATATATATATGAATGTGTATATATATACATATACACATTTTGAGTAAAAGGGGCTTATGGCTAACTGCTGGGGCAAAGTGTTCTCAACCATTTTTGTGTAGTGAAATCATTTCACAATCTGGTGAAGCCTATGGTCCTCTTTACAGTAAAAGATTTTAAGCGTAAAAGAAAATATATAGGATTCTTTTCTTTTTAAGTTCCTAGACACTAGATTTAGAAACAATGTACTAGGATGAGTTTTCAGGGATCATGTGGCCATTATTACTCTCCCTAGCTTTTCTAGAAAAATGTGAATCGTGTAGCAGACTACTAAAATTTCATTACTTTTATGTCCTTCTGTCTGTGTGCATGTATATATGCATGTAAGTGTATCAGAGTTGTGCTTCAGATTAAATGATAGCCTCAGCAAGACTACTCCCATGAGCTTCATTGTAACTAGAGGAAACATCATAGTATTCTCATCAGGCTTCAATCAATGCCTGTGGCCTCTGCTCAATTTAAAGAGCAACCTGGGAAAAGAGAGGAGTTTCCTAAATGCCATAGCCCAGATTACTACTCTTTCTTTTTATCGAGAAAGAAAGATATGGAGGCTAATTTTTTGACCTCCGAAACTGGCAGCTCCCCCACTTTGGTATTTTCAATATTCCATTTAGAAAAAAATTATAATGATTAGACAAAAATGATATCTGCCCTTTTTTAAAGAGAAAGTTAGGGACCTTGTTTTCCACTCTCTCTTTTCCCCATAGAAGCAGAAATTTCATTTTTGCCTCTATATCTCCAGTACTTTTTACAATATCCAGCACCCATCACTTGCTTAATAAATGGTTCCTAATTGCTTGGTTGTAGGAATTAACAGTCATTGAAAGGGATAGTGGATAATAGCTGAGGTCCTAAGAATTTCTCATATTTCTCACCCAAACTGATCTCAACTCTGTCCTTCAGAAACTCAGAGACATTTTATTTCTTCCTAATCTTACTTTCTATCAGTTGCTCTGATTACTTTCTACTCCACTGAACAACCTGTTCCCCCACCTGGTCCTGTTACAATTTTTGACTTTCTTTTGTGTGTTGTCTTCCCCCATCAGATTGTAAGGTACAAGATGAAAGGGAGTTTCTTTTTGTTATTTGTAGTTCCAGCACTTAGTACAGTGCCTGGTAACCCATAGGCACTTTTTTTTTACCTGGAAGTTTTTATTGAATTGAAATGAATCTCCTGAAGAATTTCCCATTTCCCTACTTGATGTTGTCAGGAAATTCCTGAATTCCTTTTGGTACTATTCATTTGCCTCCAACTCTACCTCCTTAATTCTAGAGCACCCCCAATTAATACCCTTGATTTGGATTTGTTCCTATACCCTAATCTATTCCTATCCCTCATTAATTCAATTTCTATCACATTAAATTCTCTCTCCACAGTCAGTCCCTTAAAATATTAACAAAATGTCCCCCAATTCTCTACCTTCATTTACTTTTCTTCAGTTCACAGTCAGTTTAGCAAGTAAGGATCTTTCTGTCCCTATTCTTGAAGCAGAATAACAATAGGTGGTTGGATGTCAGAGAACACAGCTGTAGGCATGAATTCAGTAAAACCTGAGTAGAAATTCCCTATGTGACCCTAGACAAGTCACTTAACTCCTTAGGGTTAATTTGTTCATTTAGGAAAAAAAAGTAGAGATAATGGCACTTGCCTCAGAGAGTTGAGAAAATCAAATAAGGTAATATATACAAAGTGCTTTGAAAACATTAAAATGCTATACAAACATAAACTATTATTAGCTACTATTTTCCTTTCTTAATAACCTCAAAGTTTTGCAATTTTTCCCTATGCAAATAATGTTGCTTACTGAAAAGAATCTAGGTAGATTTTTATAGTTGTCATCATAGTTGTCACACATCATAGGCCCAAATACTTGTTTTACTAGAATCATTACAAGTTGAGAATAAATATAGATATATTTTCATGTCTCAGACCCTAGAAACTTTGAAAGAGGTAAAAATTGTCAACCTATGTAGTTTGATCTAAGAAATACAAACAGAATTAGGTTGTATCTGTGTTTATTTCTCTCAAAGCAGGCAACATGCATGTCTCCACGCATGGGAGCCAGTTTGGAACTAAGTTCACTTTGGGTTTAGGATGCACAATTTATATACCCTTCCAACAAGGGCTGATGTTGCTCCCTCACCCCTTAAAGAGAGAAAATATCTCTATCCCACACAACTTTCAGCCATATCAGACCCCTCCCAGCCTTGGACTATCTAGACAGAAGAATCTATCTCCACCCCAGCATGAATAGAACACAGTGGAGTTCATTAGCTTAGACTAAATTACTTGCAACCTTGGGTGGGGGTGACCAGGATAAGGAGAATCAATGTAATCTCATCATCAGTAATGTCCTTATGAAGAAAAACCGAACTTAAAGTGAGGATTTTGGAAAAAGTGGACTGGGGGAAACTCTGAATCTCCAAGATACTGGGTATTAATAATCATGTTTTCACAAAAGGGAAAGCATAAGAGATGAAAACTTAAATTTATGTCAATTAATTGATCAATAAACATTAATTGAGGGCATACTGTGAGTATGGCATCATGCTAAACACTAGGGATTAAAAAATAGGCAAAAACAGTTCCTGACCTCAGGGAACCTAAATGGTCTAATGGGCTTTGTCATCCATTCATTAATTATAAATGCAAGGAAGAGAAAAATAAAGGGCAAAGTAGATTTAGAAGAAAATATGATTGTTATAAGTTTATTATCTTAAAAATTCCCCCAGAGAGTTGCATCACAATCTTAAAACTCATTGTGATACATGCCACACATGCACACACGCAGTATGTGTATATATATATGTATATATGTATATACATACATATATATATACATATACACATTTTTTTCCTAAACCAGAACCAGTTCCACAACAAAATCAGCTTATATTTAAAAAGCACTATGTTTTTATAATGTGATTAACAAATAATATCTCATTTTCTTCTCATAATAACTTTGGGAGATAGATGCTGTTATTGTCCTAGTTTTACTGACGAGGAAACTGAGCCAGACAGAAATTAAATGACTTGCCCATGGTAGCACAGCTAGAAAATTTTTTATACTAGATTTGAACTGAGGTCTTCCAAACTCATACCCAGCACCCTCTCCATTGTGTCACCTAGCTTCAAAGCTATAAAAATCTTTCATTTTTCATACATTAAAAAAAATTATCCCAAAGAGCATATTTTACAAAATCATATACTCGAACCATGATATTAATGACATAAGAGAAGTTACTGTACTTTCCTTCAATAAAAGAGTTATAATCACTATCTGGAATCACTATTCAATCTTTATTAAAAATGAGTTAAGGTCTTCCCCTCCTTATTGTTAGTCCTGAGCTCCCAACAAGATATTTTCTATGGTGACAAAGTTGGAAGTTGTCAGAAAAGATTTTTCAATTTTTTTCAGCCGTCAAGTCCTTCAGTAACTTAATCAATATTTATTGAGCACCTGCTATATAATAGGCACTTTGCTAAACAATAAGGGTGCAAAAAAAAAGTAAAAGACTGACTTTGCTTTCAAAGATCTCAATCTAATATGGTAAATTACGTGCAAAAAACAAAGCAAAACTGTTCCATTGTTTGAGGTAGATTAATCTATTATTGCATTTAATAATTCTCCTTATAACCAAATTTTATCCAAGACTGGGGCATTTTGCTTGCTGCTGAAGGACACATTTCTCCAGATTGATGGAGAAAATGCTGAGTAATTATTGCTGAGTACTTAGGTAAGGGGTGGAATTGATGTGAGCCCTTCTTTAGGCAAGAAAGACTTTGAAAGCAGTGGTTGTTTAGACAAACCAGATCCCTAATATGTCCCTGTTTCCCAAGTTGCCTCCCTAGAGAATTTAGAAAGAAAATTTTTCTCTTGGTTGAGGTTTTGGTCTCTCTATTAGTTGAGCTAAGATATTATATCACTTCTTAAAGAGCTTGAGCAATCATATATTTTCTACTGTATTCTATTTTGTATATTTTTAATGTCATTTCTTTTTTGTTTGTTTGTTTTGCTAAGATATGTTGGTATTCACTATTCAATATTTGTGATATTCCTTTTTATAACCAGAATTTTAGAGGAAGATTTAAGCTGATCAGTGTAAGTTAAAAGCTAATGACCTGGGATATAGTTTTCATATTGAACCAAATGCAAAATCCCTAGACCACCAGTATTTAAATGGGGTCAGATAAATAATTTTAGTTTAGCACCCCTCTTTCATGGAGTACAAGGACTAATTATGAATTCAAAGCTCTTATGCTGCTCCCCTTAAAAAGGAAACCCTAGTTTCCCTTAAAGAGGAATGTGACAGAATCTGGAAATGCCTATTTTTTCCCTATAGCAACTCACATTTAGACAAACTGTGTTAACATCTGTATCTTGGATGGAACCATACATATTTTATATTTTGGGGAAAATCGTGTTTCTTAGGTTTAAGTGTAATTCTCAAATAATGTGTTCTAGAAAAAAAAATCATGTAATGGTAATTGTATTAAAGCTATTTTGTAGATATTGAGAATAGAAACACAAAATAATAAATCATAGAACTAGAAGGTTCTTGAAGGCCACTGACTTCCACCCCTTCATTTAGCACATGAAGAAACTGAGACAAAAAGAAGCTGTAATTTTCTCAGTGTCACACAACTAGTAAGTCTAAGCTGGGACTTGCAACCAGGTCTTCTTAATTCCAAGTCCAGTGCTCAGTCTTTTCAGTCTATTTGAAAATAAATAAAAGAAAAAAATATTGTTGTTGCCTTTGAAATTAAAATTAAATACGCAACATTAGCTGAATCTTGTACAAATGTTCAAAGTTCATTTTTTCCCCTTAGAGCAAATATTATGTTATCTGATAGGTGTATCTATTTCCAAGAGGTGAATTGGACATGGAATTCTTTATACTCATTTCATTTTTCAACCTTATTTTTTTTCCTTTTACTTCCTTACTACCATTATGTGTGTGTGTATTTGTGTGTGTGTGTGTGTGTGTGTGTGTGTGTGTAGTTAATTTACTTCTCAACTAGGTTTTTGAAATCAAAGTTGGTCACTTTTTATCAATATTACAAAGTATTTGCTCTTGGAACCATAATCATTTCAAAACTACTCCTTTCTTTTCTTAATGTAAGGATATATGTGTGTGGGAGGGGATTAGGAGCTATGTTGTAACACTACATATTATTTGTTGTATCTGACATTGCATTTTAGGAAAGAGCAATCCTTATGGGTACTATAAAAGAGAAAAGCTGGACAGATTGAATATGGCTACCACAACTACCCATAAAATAAGTCAATATAAGTAGACAGCTGGGGAAAAGGTAAAGAAGAGTTAAATCAAACAGCTCTAGAGCCACTTTGGAGATACGGTGTTGAAATTTTGAGAAATGTGATTAATTCACACACTATCATCTACTGTTTATAAATGAGGATGGTGATTCCCAGAGGGGCTATATTGAGTCTATTTGGCACATTAAAACACATAGCATAAAGGCATATACATATTAGATTCTGTAACATTAAGATATAAAATACATTGAGTAGGAAGATAATTAGTTCTTTCTTACTGTTATGAAAAGCAAATCTTGCATAGGTTAAGCAAGAAAGTACACAAATGCATCTAAAATCTATGGAACTTCCTAGAAATAAATAACTGTCATGGAAATTTTTCATGAGAACCCACACATTTCCTTAACTGTATTGTTTCAGTGGAAAGTCAAAAGGATTTCCAGCTGTTCAAAAGGAAAGGTAAGTTTCCATATTTTAGACTATAGATTTCTTTGATTCTTAGCCATCAAAAAGAGATTAACAATGCCATTAGGGGAAAAAATACATGGTCAACTTCCCCTTCTGCTTGAATTCAATTTAACTATAATAACACTTGTGTCTAATTAAGACAGACTACAGACATTGCCCTGAACAAATTTCAGTCATATGTATATTTTGACTAAGGAAATACATCCTGAGTTTTGCCCCAAATCAAATTGGCTTAAACTTTGAACATTTCCAAACCCATGACAAAGAGATCTCCCAAAGGAACTAGAGGTCACATCTGGAAGAGTATCTTATCATGTGGTTTAATTTCTGTTTTGCCTTGAAGTTTTCTCCTCTGAAGAGTCTGGGCATAAAATGATTACAGGAGAGCAGAAAATGCAGTGTCACCTGAAAAAGTATGTTGATGTAGTAAGAGTGACTAGTATTCTCTTTTTTATTTTCTATAAAAAAAATGACATTCCATGCTACCTCTTTTTTGTTGCCTTGGTAGATACCTATGAGATACTTATAGATGTCCACTTCCAACATGTTGTAAATCATATGACTGGAGCCATTGAGGGTACAGTTAAAATAAATAATAGATAGGGCTTTTGTGTTTGTTTTTGTTGTTCATGAGAATAGATCTCAAAATCCGAGACAGCTTTAGAAAGAAAAAAAAGTAGGTCATTTGGTGGAGGAGAGTGAAAGGGAGAAAAAAGTGGTCTCTCTCCTCAGATTCCAGAAGATATATATTATCTAGGATTCTTTTTTAAAATTACTATTGTATTTTTTAAAAAAATTCCCCAATTACATGTCAAAACAACTTTAACATTAATTTTTAAAACTTTGAGTCCCAAATTATTTCTCTTCATCCCTCTCCACCCCACCTCATTGAGAAGGCAAGCAATTCTATATAGGTTATACATGTGTAGTCATGCAAAACACTTCCATGATAGTCATGTTGTGAAAGACTAACTATATTTTCCTCCATCCTATCCCACTCCTCATATTTATTCTATTCTCTTCTTTTACTCTGTCCCTCCTCAAAAGTGTTTGCTTCTGATTACCCTTTCCCCCCAATTTGCTCTCTGTTTTATTACCCCCCACACTTCTCTTATCCCATTTTGTTTTACTTTCCTCTAGGATAAGATAAATTTCAATACCAATTGAGTGTGTATTTTATTCCCTCTTTAAGCCAATTCTGATGAGAATAAGGTTCACTCTTTCCCTGTCACCTCCCCTCTCTTCCCCTCCATTGTAAATGTTTTTTCTTGTTTCTTTTACGTGAAATATATATCCAATTGCACCTCTCCCTTTCTCTTTCTCCCAGTATATTCCTCTCTGACATCTTAATTTTTATTTATTTTTTTTTAGGTATCATCTCTTCATATTCAGCTCACATCTGGGCCCTCTGAGTATATATTCTTCTTCTAACTACTCTAAGAATGAGTGGCCTTATTAGTTACAAATATCATCTTTCCAAGTAGGAATGTAAGCAGTTAAATTTTAATAGGTCCTTATAATGTCTTTTTCCTATTTACCTTTTCATGTTTCTCTTGAGTGTTGTATTTGAAAGTCAAATTTTCTATTTAGCTGTGGTCTTTCCTCAAGAATGCATGGAATTCCTCTATCTCACTGAATATCAACTTTTTTCCCCTCGTGGATTGTACCCAGTTTTGCTGGGTAGTTGATTCTTTGTTTTAATCCTAGCTCCTTTGATCTCCAGAATATCATATTCCAAGTCCTCTGATCCTTTAATGTAGAAGCTGCTAAATCTTGTGCTGTACTGATTGTGATTCCACAATATTTAAATTGTTTCTTTCTGGCTATTTGTAATATTTTCTCCTTGTCCTGAGAACTTTGGAGTTTGGCTATAATATTCCTAGAAGTTTATATTTTGGGATCTCTTTCAGGAGGAGATCAGTGGATTCTTTCAATTTCTATTTTATCCTCTGGTTCTGGAATATCAGGGTACTTTTCCCTGATAATTTCTTGAAAGATGACATCTAGGCTTTTTTTTTTTGCTTATGGCTTTCGGGTAATCCAATAAGTTTTAAATTCTCTCGCCTCTCTCCATTTTCCAGGTCAGCTATTTTTCCAATGAGATATTTCACATTATCTTCTATTTTTTTTTCCATTCTCTTGGTTTTGTTTTACAATTTCTTGATTTCTCACAGAGTCATTAGCTTCCATTTGCTCCATTCTAATTTTTATTATTTTCTTCATTTCTTCAGTAAGCTTTTGGACCCCTTTTCCATTTGGCCAATCTGCTTTTTAAGGCATTCTTCTCCTCATTGGCTTTTTGGAGCTCTTTTGCCATGTGGTGTAGTCTATTTTTTAAGATGTTATTTTCTTCAGTATTTTTTTGGGTCTCCTTTAGCAAGCTGTTGATTTGTTTTTCATGATTTTCTTGCATCACTCTCATTTCTCTTCCCAATTTTTCCTCTACTTCTCTTACTTGCTTTTCAAATTCCTTTCTTTGAGTTCTTCCATGGCCTGAGACCAATTCAGATTTTTCTTGGAGGCTTTGGATGTAGAAGCTCTGACTTTGTTTTCCTCTGAGTGTATGTTTTGATCTTCCTTGTCACCAAAGTGAGTTTCTATAGTCAGTTTTTTTTATTGTTTATTCATTTTTCCAGCCCATTATTTGACTTTTTAACTCTTTGTTAAGGTAGGGATCTGCTTCCAGTGTTGAGGGTAAACTCTACCAAGCTTCAGGGGTTTTGTGTACCTATTTTCAGAGATACTTCTAGGGACCTGGAAGTTTTCACTTCTTCCAAGGTGGTATGATGTAAGGATAGGTGTTTACTCTTCTCTTGGCCTGTGCTTTGACCTGTGAATGACCACAAGCCCTCTTTTCTGCCCAGGAACTGTGAGGAGGGTTCCCTCTTCACTGCTGTCACAAGCTCTGCTGTGCTAGTGCTCCTCCTAGCCCCAGAACTGCCACCCAGGACTGCAACCCAGATCCAAGTATGGACAAAGCAACAAAGTCCTGCCTCAGTTGTAACAAAGAGACCCCTGTAATCTACTGACCAGTTATTCAACTCCCTTACTGTCTGTGGGCTGAGAGCTCCAGAAACAGCAGCTGCTTCTGCTACTGCTTCTGATTCATTCACTCCCAAGGCTTGCTCCTGGTTTTCTGGGGCCAGAGCTATGCTGGGGCTGATCCTCTCTCACCCAGGTCTGACACATCTCTCCAATGAACTTCTAAGTTGTCTTTGGCATTTGTGGGCTGAGAAGTCTGGAAATTGTCATTACTGCCAGTGATGCAGATCCTTGAGGCCTGTTCCAGGTTTGCTGGGTCCCAGTCTGTGCTGGCACAGCCTGTGCTGGACTGTGCTCTTCTCTCAGCCTGGTGCAACAGACCTTTCCTCTTGACCTTCCAGGTTGTCTTGGGTTGGAAGTTTTTTTTCCACTCTGTCTTTTTGTTGATTCTGCTGCTCTAGAATTTGTTTACAGTAATTTTTCAAAGGTATTTGGAGGGGTTTTCAGGAGAGCTCAGGAGAGTTCCTGCCTTTACTCTGCCATCTTGGCTCCACACCCCCCAAAAAAAAAAATATATAAAATTCTGACAAAAGTTTCCCACACAGGAACTTATGCAGTTAAGCAATTTTACTAATAGGGTAACCTGAAAGCAAGGTGGATTGAGGTAGATATGAGTGTAACCCAAAACTGAACATTTGGGTAGACCCCTCAGGAGTTCCTGGATGTGGTAACCCCAGGTTTTGGATAGATCCACAGCCTGGGAGAATCAGAAATACCCTGTAGCCATCTTTGGCATTCTTAGAGAGTCACAGGGGTCAAAGGAATTTCTGGGTGTGGATAACATTTAATGACATAAAGTTGGATTTAAACAGTGTATTGATTTTTCCTGAACAGTATAATAAATCTTTTGCTCCACGTTTTTCTTTGTTTGTTTATTAGTTTGTTTTTTTAGGAAACTCCTGTTTTTTTCCCTAACACTCTAAATTATTAAATTTAACCCTTTTAAGAAAATTTGAAACTGAAATTTGGTTCCCATAGCTATAGCATAATTGTGCTTTGAGTTGAAATATCTCTGTGTGTATATATTGTGTGTTTTGTCTGTGTAAGCTTTGTTTCCACTGTTTGTGTAGGTATGATTTACAGGGAGGCAAGAATAGATATGTCTAGAGCTTTCTCCTCCCATCCTTCTCCAATGGAAACTTTGAATTCTGTCAGGAAGTGTGGATGTTGTGGCCAGAGGCTTGTCATTCTACTCTCTTAATGGAGAGGATAATATTTATTTGATTTCTTTAAAATTGTTAGTCTAGGGGAAATAAATTTTAGGTTCAAGCAACACTCCTGATCACTATAACTTACTGACAAAGGAAAGCCCTAAGCACTATAACCAAGACTTGACTCTCTTCCCATCAAATGGCAGTTGCACAATAAATGCACGTTGAAAATGGGAAACAAAGGTATTTGTCCAAATTCATAGAAAAACAGAAATCAGAGAAAATATAGAAATAGGACTATATATCAGATTAAAATCCAGGTCTTCTTGACTACATTTCTTGTTCTCTATTTACTGTCTTAAATAGATCCTTCATAGGTCAGCATTTATTTTTTACCTTTTATCTGCACTTAATAATACTCTAAACTACATGATAATTATTTGTTTCACATACTCCCATGAAACTGTTAGCTTTGTAAAAGAGAAATTTCTTTGTATCCCTTGCACAGTGTCTGTGTATATAGTAGGTACTTAAAAGACTGTTGAATTGTTTATCAAATATCTGAAAGTTATCCATTACTCTTTGATGCTTTATCTATCTCCTAACAAGTTTTTCAAGTTAAAAGTAGAAATGACTGACTATCATATTTGAATTAGTTATTTTTTCCTAAAGAAAAAAATAGTTCATATAGAAAGAATAAGGAAGAAGGGATAGACAGTTTGAGTGGTACCTTGGTATCTCTGAGATACCTAAAGAACCAGTATATGATCACTGCATTACAATGTAATTTTACAGAGGATGTAGGAGAAAATATGGATATGGTTTATGTAAGATGAGAAACTTTGGGAGGGTTGCTACATTTATTGTTCAAGGGAAAACTCATACTAATTCAATTGCTCATCTTCACATTATCCAAGTAATATTTGGTCCTAATGTGTCAATCTGAAGAATCTTTATGCACTGATTTGACAATTGTGTCTCAGAAATATGACCATATGCTAACAATATTCTCAGTCAGCAGCAACTTATTATCTATTAGAAATCAACTGGCATCTAATAATATCCTACTGTGGCTTCTCCCACCTGCTCCCCAACCCCAATCAACTTTCCAACACCTCCAGTAGTAAAGTAAATTTTGTTAAATTTTCAAAGCCTTATGAAATGATAGTAGTTCAATTTTCTGGGTAAAAGATTAGCATTACATGCATGGCAGTCCTCAAAAGAAGAGATCAATGCTTCTGTCATTTTGTGATGCAGAGGATTTTCCAACTTCTGTGTTCTTTGTATTTTTTTTTCTTTTCTTTGTAGCTCATCCAAGTTTAATTTCACTGACTTGCTTTTCATGTTATTTATCACAAAACATCTCTGTTTTCTCCCTTCTGGTACAAGCAGAAACTGGAACTGTTTCTTTTGGAAACATAATTACAAGGTCTTTATTACAGTGCTATTAGCGCTCCAGATTCATATTATAATATTTGTATTGTAATCATGTTTGTGAGGAGAGATGGAGACAGAGGAAAAGCTCATATTTTATCTTCCTTTTTTTCTATAACTTTTTTATATCTAGTGAAAGTAAATGCTCTGAGATAATTATGGTAATATAAAGATGGTTACCATTATATGATAAAGACAATGGGAAACAGGAATGTTTCATGGTTTCACATTTTGCTATGTAGAGAGAATTTAATTTTTTTTAAGGAAAAAAAATCATTCTAAGGTAGAATACTGAAAAAAAAGTGTAGAGTTTGTTTTTTTTCAATTTTTGAGTTCCTCATTGCTCACTCATACTATTGGTAAAATATTGCAATTATTTCCTTCCTTAATGGAAAAATATGCCAGCAAAGGTTGTTTTAAAATTAATTTCATGTAAGTGAGTATGTCCATTGATTTCCATTATAAAAATTAGATACATTTCTCTAGAAAAAAATATCATTGCCTAGATGTGTAAAACCATAACAGTGTTGCAAATTTTCCAATACCATATCAAAAGAAAAAAATAACTAATAAAATATCAAAAAATATTAAAATAGTAATATCCAAAATTATACAAGTACCCCCATATAAATCACAATATAAAAATGCTGGGAGCCAAATTACACTATTTGAGATTCTACTATTACAAACTTCTTCTTTGTGTGATACTTCAGTTACATAGGGGTCAGTTAGCTTTAGCAATTTTGAAAAAAAAATTGTATCAGGTACTATAGTTACACTTGGAAGTCAAGGCAGTGTTTTCTTTGATATCTTTTCCTTCCCTCAAAACTACCAACCCCTTTTCTTGATAATACTGACAACTTCTCATTTTATTATTGTTACAATAAGCTTGGAGCTGACACCATTCTGATTTTGTTACTCCAAATGAGTCTGTGATTTCAGACACTACTCATATCTGCAAGCTTTTTTTCAATGCCTTATTGTTTTTAACTTTTTAAGGGCAAATAGAAACCTTTTTTCACATCCTTATTTACCTTGGGTTTTAAATTTCTTTATTTATTCATGACTAAACAAATGTAAATGTCTGGAAATATGTTGAAAATTGTAAAGTGCTATTGAAAAAACATATTTCAACACTGAAGGACCTGGGATTTCTTTAATTGAGGTAGTCCCACCACTGATGCATATTCCAAAACCACCTCCCACATTCAGGAGATGGTTCATCTGTATTAGAATCTAAAGTCTACCAGGATATATACTTTGATATTTTTGTCTTTTAGTTTCCAAGTCCAACATAGTCATTTGAACATAGTAAGCATTTAATGAATGACTATTGAATAAAACTCCATCATGGGTTTATATGGACAACTTCTTAGAATGAGCCTCTCTGTTGAGCAGCCTTAGGGGTCACCCACTTCTCCCAGCACACACAAACCCAACCACTTATGGAATAAATAATGAACAGCAACAATTGATGGCATTTATATAGCTCCTTAAGGGTTTCAAAGCACTTTATAACTGTTATTTTGTTTGATCATCTCAGCAACCCAGTGAGATAGGTGCTATTATTATTCTTATTTTATAGATGAGAAAACTGAGGGTGAAAAGGATTAACTGCATTACACAGGATCATATAGCTAGTAATTATTTATGTAAGGCAGGATTCAAAATCAGGTACTTTAGATAATTGTTCTATACACTGCATTATCTCCATATACCACATAACACAGTTAGATATAAGGAAGCTTCATCAGGAGCTTCCATTTTTGTTGTTCAATCATTTCAGTTGGATCTGACTCTTTGAAACCCCACTTAAGGTTTTCTTGACAAAGATAATGGAGTAGTTTGCCATTTCTTTCTCTTGCTCACATTACAGATGAGATACTGAGGAAAATAAGGTTAACTTATTAGCCCAGAGTGACATACCCAGCAAGTATTTGAGGCTGGATTTGGAATCAGGTCTTCCTGACTCCAGATCCTGTCCTCTATCTACCGTGTCATTTAGTTCCCCAATATTCCTCATATTTCTTCTTTGTGTCAGACTGAAGGCATATCCACCTGGGTCATATTTCCTGTAATGACCAGCTACCTACCTTGTAGTCCAAACCTGTTTGTTTGGTTGTAGTTTTCATCTAATAATCAAAGGGACAATGTAAAACAGCAATGCATTCTAGAGCATGTGTCATTAACTAGATGCATTAAAAGGTCATTTGGCTAACAAGATAGTTAGTTATTCCCATTGACATACTATTGAATTTTTTCACTTGAACACATAGAACACTGGGCAAAAATAAATTCTGTGTGTGTGTGTGTGTGTGTGTGTGTGTGTGTGTGTGTGTATGTATGTAGGGCAGCTAGCTAGAGCAGTGGATAGAATACTGGGCCTGGAGTCAGAAGGACTCCTTTTCATGAGATCAAATCTGGTCCCAGACATTTACTAGTTGTGTGACCCTGGGCAAGTCTCTAAATCCAGTTTGTCTCAGTTTCTCCATCTATAAAATGAGGTTGAGAAGGAAATGACAAACCACTCCAGTGTTTTTGACAAGAAAACACAAATCGGTCACTAAGAGTCAGACAAGACTAAAAAAAGACATAAAAATGTGTTGAAGTGTTATATCTACATCTATCTATCTATCCTATGTATCTATGTATCTATCTATCTATCTGTCTATCTATCTATCTATCTCTCTATCTCTCTATCTATCTATCCTATGTATGTATGTATGTATGTATGTATGTATGTATCTATCTCTTTTATCACTTCAGTACTGTTCATGGGCTTAACCATTTTAATTTCAGTCCATGGTTTGCCATTTCCTTCTCTAGTGTATAACCTTTTTGTTAGAATACGCTACTATGACCTGTCCATCTTGGATAATTCTGCACTGTGTAGATCATAGTTTCATTGAGTTATGCAAACCTCTCCACCAGAACAAGGTAATGATGCAAAAAGTGTCTTTCTCATTGGAAGATGTATACCATGATATCGGGAAAGAGGGGAAGACAACTACAAGTAGTTATAGTATTAATGAAGTGACTAGGCCAAAACTGAAAGAAAATTCAGCTGAGGATATGAGGAATGTCAAATGTTTAAAGATCAATATTGCATAAGAACCTAGAATGTTGAATCTATGAACCAAGGTAACTTGTATCTGGTCGAACAGGTTATTGAATTATTAAACATTTATATATTGAATGCCAGTAAAATTAAATGGATGAAAATGGTTGAGTTTGATTCAGGTGATCATTTACAATGTGGGCATGACTCCTTTAATAGAAATGGAGTAGGTAGAAGGTTCTTCTTTAGACTTATGGGACCCAGGATGGCAGACTAAGTAGTGAATCTCTGTAACTCACCATGTTAAGCTTCAAACAACCATCAAATAGTGCCTCAAAACAAATCCTTGAGCAGCAGAACCAGAAAATAAAAAGTGGGATGAAGTAAACTTTTAGCTCCAGAGACCTGGAAGATTGACAAGAAAAGTCTGTCTCATTCAGGTAAAAAGGGGAGCACACAGCAAGACAGAAAACATCTTAGCAACCTAGTAGCAAGTCCTGCCTCAGAAGACCAGTGGGAGATCCTGAGCTCCAGTGTGATGGAGCAGGAAAATGCCAATAACAAGACCCCCTATGTCTGTCAGCATAAACAGAGAACTGGCAAACTCCAGCCTTGAAAACCTCCATGTGCTTTGGCATAGCCCTGTTCAAATAGGTAACATCCATCGGCCAGACCTACATCTACTTCAGCCTTCAGGAAACACAGGAACACCCCACAGGCCTCAGTACATGCCAGACACCATCATTAGGACCATGGCTCAGCATCAGGTAAGCTGCCAGAGTTCTACAGCCTCCAGCAGCATCAGCCCCCCCCCAAACCCAACCCTTCAGTGCAGCACCAGACATGAGGGTTCTCTCAGGCCTCAGGGTAACATCAGTGCAGCATCATGTGAACAGCAAGGGCATACAGCCTTTGGCACAAGAAGTCTGGGACAATGACCTTTCCACCCTGGACACAGAGCTCAAATTTATAAGACAGGAAGGAGGCCAAAAAAGATGAGCACAAATAACAACAACAACAAAGAATTTGACCAAGGAAAGATATTATGATGACAGGGGAGATCAAGACACAGACTCAGAAGATGTCAACCATGTTAAAACAACTATTGGCAAAATCCTCAAGCCCATAAAGAACTCATGGAAGAGCTATGAAAAGCACTAAAAATCATGTAAGAGAGGTCGAAGAAAAATTGGGAAAAGAAATGAGAGTGATGCAAGACAATGATGAAAAAGAGTCAATAGCTTGGAAAAAGAAAAAAAAGTGCTCAAAAAGGAGAATTGGACAAATGCAAAAATCCACTGAAGAAAACAAAACCTTAAAAATTCAATTGATTGAATGGAAAAGGAAGTCCAAAAAATAAATGAGGAAAATAATTCCTTAAAAGTTAGAATTGGGTAAGTGAAAACTAATGACTCTATGAGACATCAAGAATCAATCAAACAAATTCAAAAGAATGAAGAAAAAAGAAGAAAATATAAAATACCTCATTTGAAAAACAACTGACCTAGAAAATAGATCCAGGAAAGACAATCCTAGAATCATTGGACTACCTGTAAGCCATAGTCAAAAGGAGGACCTGGACAGCATCTTTCCATAAATTAACATGGAAAACTTCCCTGCTGTCCTGGAAAAAGAGGGCAAAATAAGCATTGAAAGAATCCACCAATCACATTAGGAAAAAAAGATCCTAAAATAAAAACTCCAAGGAACATTAGAGTCAAATTTCAGAACTAGTAGGTCAAGGAAAAAAATACTGGAAGTGACTAGAAAGAAACAATTCAAATACCAGGAAGAAATAATCAGGATTACACAGGACTAAGCAGCTGCAATAATAAAGATCAGAAGGCATGGAACATGATATTCTGGAAAGAAAAAGAGCTAGGACCACAACCAAGAATCACCTACCTGCTAATATTAAGTATAAGAGTATAAACAAAATACAACAGCCAATCAATGAAATAAAAATAATTTTAATCTTTCTTAAGGAGAAGACCAGAACTGAACAAAAATTTTGATTACCAATATGAATACCAAAGACAAACAAACCTAAAAAGGTAAAAAGAGGAAAGAAAACCTAAGGCATTCAATGGAGCTGAATAATTTACATCCCTACAAGGGAAGATGATACTTGTAATTCTTAAAAATTGTGCCACTAATAGAAGCTATAAGGAATATACATAGAGGGTGTGGGTATTAGGTGAATTAGAGAGAATGACACAAAAATAATTAAAAGACAAGAAAAAGGAGTACACTGGTTGCACAAGGAAAAGAGAGGTAAAATGAAGTAAATTATTTCACATGAAGAGACATAAAAAACTTTATGCAGGAGGTAAAAATGGGAGGATGGGTGATGAGCATCACTTGAAACTCACTCTCATCAGTTTTGGCTCAAAGAGGCAATAATATACACAATCAGCTGAATATAAAAATCTGTCTTACAAGACAGGAAAGTAGGAGGGGAAGAAATTAAGTGAAGTGTGTAGAGAATGACAAAAAGCAGGACAGATCAGGAGGGGTGGTAGGAGAAAAACACTGTCAAGAAGGGAAAGTAAATGGAGAGAGGACAAAGAGGAGGAAGAACAGGATGGAGGGGAAATGTAGTAATAATAACTCAATGTGAATGGGATGAACTCTCACATAAAATGGAAGTGGATAGCAGAGTGGATCAAAAATTTGAATTGTACAGAATGTTGTTTATAAAAAACATACACAATGGAGAGAGACACACACAGAGTAAAGACAAGGGGCTGGAGCAGAATTTATTAAGTTTTGGCTGAAGTAAAAAAAAATAGGGATAGCAAACCTGATCTCAGAAAAAGTAAAAGCAAAAATTGACCTAATTAAAAGAGGTAAGGTATCTAAAATCAACAACAAAAATTATATTAATGGGGATAAGCTTGAAGTTTCTTAATAAGATCAGGGGTAAAATAAGGATGCCCATTATCACCACTGTTATTCAATATTGTATTAAAAATGTTAGCTTTAGCAATAAGAGAAGAGAAAAAAATAAAGGAACAAAACTATCACACTTTGCAGATGATATGATGGTATACTTAAAGTATCCTAAAGAATCAACTAAAAAACTATTTGAAATAATTAACAAGTTTAGCAAATTTTTCAGGATATAAAATAAACCCACATAAGTCATCAGCATTTCTATATTACTACCTAAGCTCAGCATCAAGAGATAGAAAGAGAAACTCCATTTAAAATAACTGTAGACAATATAAAATATTTGGGAGTCTACCTGCCAAGACAAATCAAGGAACTACATGCACACAATTATAAAACACTTTTCACACAAATAAAGTCAGATCTAAATAATTGGAAAAACATCAGTTGCTCATGGGTAGGCCGAGCTAATATAATAAAAAAATGACAAGTCTACCTAAATTAATTTACATATTCAGTGCCATACCAATCAAACTACCAAAAATTATTTTATACAGCAAGAAAAAATAATAAAAATATTCATCTAGAAGAACAAAAGTTCAAGAATATCAAGGGAATTAGTGAAAAAAAATGCAAAGGAAGGTGGCCTAACCATACTGGGTTTAAAACTGTATTATTAAGCAGCAATCATCAAAGTTATTTTTATTGGCTTAGAAATAGAGTGGTGGTGGTGGGAAGCTAGGTGGTGCAGTGGAGAGAGCGCTGGCCCTGCAGTCAGGAGTACCTGAGTTCAAATCTGGCCTCAGACTAAACACTTGACACTTACTAGCTGTGTGACTCTGGCAAGTCACTTAACCCCAATTGCCAAAATAAACAAACAAACAAGCAGACAAACAAATAAATAGCTGAGAAGTAAACAAGCAAAGAAACAAACAAACAAATAAATAAATGTATAAATAAATAAGTAAATGGAGTGGTGGATCAGTGGAATAGGTTAGGTGAACAAGGCAGAGTACTTAATAACTATAGTAATCAAGTGTTTGATAAACCCAAAAACTCCAGCTTCTGAGATAAGGACTCACTATTCCACAAAAACTGCTGGGAAAACTGGAAAATAGTATGGCAGAAACTAGACATAGAACATCTAACATCATATACCAAGGTAAGGTGAAAATGAGTACATGATTTAGATGTAAAGGATGGTATAATAAGCAAATTAGGAGAGCAAGGAACAGTTTACCTGTCAGATCTACAGAGAAAGGAATAACTTATGACGAAATAAGAGATAGAGAATAGTATGAAATGCAAAATGGATATCTTTGATTATATTAAATTAAAAGGGTTTTGCACAAAGCCAATGCAACCAAGATTAGAAGGAAAACAGAAAGCTAGGAAACAATTTTTACTGCCAGTGTTTCTAATAAATATTTTGTTTCTCAAATACAGAGAGAACTGAGTTAAATTCTAAAATGCAAATCATTCCCCAATTGATAAATGGTCAAAGGATTAGAAGGGCCAATTTTCAGATGAAGAAATTAATGCTATCTATAGTCATATGAAAAATGCTCTAAATCACTATTGATTAGAGAAATGCTAATTAGAACAACTCTAAGGTGCCACTTCATATGTGTCTAACTGGATAATATGACAATAAAGGAAAATGATAAATGTTGGAAAAGATGTAGAAAAATTGGGACATTGATATATTGCTGATGGAGTTGTTCCAAACTTTCTGGAGAGCAATTTAGAACTATGTCCAAAGGGCTATAAAACTGTGCATACCCTTTTTTCCAGCAATACCAGTACTAGTTCTGTATCTCAAAAAGATCATAAAAAAATGGAAAAAGTACCTACATGTAGAAAAATACTTATAGCAGCTCTTTTTGTGACAAAATATTGCAAATTGAAGAGATGCCCAACAGTTGGGGAAAGGCTGAATAAGCTGTGGTATATGAATGTAATGGACTACTATTGTGCTATAAAAATGATGAGGAGCAGATTTCAGATAAACCTGGAAAGACTTACATGAAGTGATGCTGCGTGAAGTGAGCAGAAATAGAACACTGTACACCATAATAGCAACAAGGTGTGACGATCAACTTTGATGGTCTTAGCTCTTCTCAGCAATACAATGATTTAAGAGAATTTCAAGACTCATGATGGAAAATGCTATCCACATCCAGAGAAAGAACTATGGAGTCTGAATGCAGATCAAAGCATACTATTTTCTCTTTTTGTTGTAGTTGTTGTTGTTTTCTTTCTTGTGGTTTTTCCCTTTTTCTCTGATTCTTCTTTCACAGCATTACTAATGTGGGAATGTGTTTAATATGATTGTAGATATCAAATTTCTTGCCATCTTGAAGAGGTGGGAGAGGAAGGAGGGAGAAAGAAAAAGAATTGGAAATCAAAATCTTATAAAAGTGAATGTAGAAAACTAAAAAAAATAAATAAAATTTAAAAGAGAGAGATACAGAAGGAAACTACATATTGCTAAAAGGTATCATACACAATGAATAATATCAATACTAAACATATATGTACCAATTAGAATAGCATCCAAATTCTTAAGGGAGAAATTAAATGAGTTATAGGTTCATGATCAAACAAGAGATAGAGAGCATTATGAAATATAAAATGGATAATTTTATCGTATTAAATTAAAAGCTTTTGCACAATCAGATCCAATGAAAACAAGATTATAAGGGAATCCAAAAGGTGGGAACAATTTTTACAGCCAGTGTCTCTGATAAAGACCTAATTTCTAAACTACATAGAGGACTGAGATAATGCAAAGAAATAGGAGAAAACAATAGAATAGAAAAGACAAGAGATCTCTTTAAAAAAATTAGAGATATCCAGGGAACATTTCATGTAAATAATGGGCATGGTAAAATACAAAAGTATTTAATAGAATTAAGAGAAACTAAGAGAGAAGAGTACACATAAGAGCTACAAAAAAAAAATTAGCTTGGGGGGCATAGCCAAGCTGGAAAAGTAAAAGCAGTGACTTGCTTGAGCTCTCCCCCAAACTTCTCCAAATACCTATAAAAATGACTCTAAACAAATTCTAAAGCAGCAGAAGCCACAAAAAGACAGAGTGAAACAAATTTCCAGCCCAAGACAACCTGGATGGCTGATCAGAAAGGTATATCACACTGGGAAGGAAGAGGAGCACAATTCAGTATGGGCATGCAGACAAGGCAGGCCTCAACAAACCTGAAACAGGCCTTAGGACTAAATCATGGGCAACTACGGCAGTTTCCAGACTTCTCAACCCATGAACATCAAAGACAACTTAGAAAGTTGGTAAGAAAATTTTAAGTTTGCTGTGAGAGAGAAGTCAGACCCCAGTCCACAAGTGTGGCCCAGGGCTGCAGCTGCCTCAGGAGCTTCCAGCCCACAGACTGAGGGGGAATTAAGTGGCTGATCAGAGGGGGATTGCAGGGATCTTTTTGCTGGTGCAAGATTCTCTTGCTTTGCCTGTGCTTGGATCTGAGTCATACTTCTAGGTGGCGGTTCTGGGGCAAGGAGGAGCACTGATGTGGTGGAGCTTGTAGTGGTGGTACAGAGAAAATCCTTCTCACACTTCCAAGATAGAAAAGAGTGGTTGCGGTCCCTCATAGACCAGAGCACTAGCCAGGAAATGAGTAAACATCTCACCCTTCATCATAACACCTTGGAAGAAGTGAAAATTTACAGGTCCCTAGAAGTATCTCTGGAAACAGCTGCACAAAATCCCTGAAGCTTGAGACAGTACATGCTTCACACTGGAAGCAGCACCCCTACCTTAACAAAGAGCTTATAACTCAAATAATTGTCTGGGATCATGAGCAAGCAGTGCAAAAAGAGTCAGACCATAGAATCTTACTTTGGTAACAAAGAAGATCAAAACATACAACCAGAAGAAGACAACAAAGTCAAAGCTCCTACATCCAAAGCCTCCAAGTGAAATATGAATTGGTCCCAGGCCACGGAAGAGCTCAAAAAGGATTTTGAGAAGCAAGTAAGAGAAGTAGAGGAAAAACTGAGAGTGATACAAGAAAATCGTGAAAAGCAAGTCAACAGCTTGCTAAAGGAGATCCCAAAAAAATACTAAAGAAAATAACACCTTAAAAATACTCTAAGTCAAATAGGAAAAGAGGTCCAAAAAGCCAATGAGAAGAATGCCTTAAATATGGTACCTAAAATGAACGACAATAGTCCAGATGTAGTCTGACTAGGGTATCACCAGATTTTCAACCTAGAACTTGTATCTCTCATAATTTGTTTTTGCTTCCATGTCATGTTATTAACCCTTATTGAAACTTGAAATAAATTAACCTTTTTTTGTTGCTTTTTCATCCAAATGTTCATCTATCTATGTTTTTTGCCATCATTTACATTTAATTTTCATATCCCAAGTCTTATACTTTACTAAATTACATATTTCTATAGTATTTTAAACATTGACATTGATAACTGTTTATCTCAGTTGTAAATCATGTATGGATTCATCACATATGACATCTATTCCTTTATCTAAGCCATTGACGAAAGTTAGTAATCAGGTAAATAAATAAAAAAAAAGTTGGAAGGAAAGAAGGTAGAAAGGAAAGAAGAAAGTAAAGAAAGAAATAAGAAAGGAAGGAAAGAAAGGAAGAAATAAAGGAAGGAAAGAAGGAAGGGAGGAAGGAAGGAAAAGTCTATCATAGATCCTGAGTACTCTCATCCTTTAAAGCTGATGTCAAGCCATTATTGGTTACTCTTTGGATCTGGGCATTCAAGTATCCACCTGAAAATTCTGGTGTTTAACCCACCTCTCTCCATCTTTTTAATATAATAGCATAAGACATTATCAATTCCTAAAAGCTGGGTAGTCTATCATTACAGCATTACTCAGATTTAAGAGGCACAAGAGAAAGAATGTTGGGCCTGGAGTAAGAAGCCCTGTTTTCAAATCATGCCTCCAACACTTACTATCTGTATGACCGCAGGCAAATTACTTAACCACTTTCTACCTCAATTTCTTCAAAAGGAAAATGATGAAAACAATAGCATCTACATTCCAGGATTGTTTTGAAGATCATAGAAAGTATTTGACTATTTTTTATTCCTTTCCTTCATCTTTTGATGAACCTTCTTAATAATATAATGAAACAATATGGATGAAGCTATGATAGGTCTGGTCATCACTGCTTTAAATTTGAGATATTCACTGAACAGCCGTTCAAAAATTTAATCAATAATTTTGCTGGGAATTAAGATCACTGATGTCTACATTTTTTCAGACTCTATATTTTTGCCTTCTTGGGAAAAAATGAGAGAAAGTATCACCATATGGTACCTGTCCTTTTTAAAAAAAGATGAGAAAACTGAGCATGGGAGAGTTAAGTAAGTTGTGCAGGGTTACAGATGTACTAAGTGGCAGAGGTGGGATCAGATCCAAATTCTCTGCCTTGAAATCTCATGTTTTATTCACATAGCCTCTCTTCCTATTTTTTTTTCTACCCTAGAAAATAGATCATCTGCATCAAGTGACTTGAACTAACTTTTGAAGTACTTTCTCAATGATTACTCAAAATATAGTCTACTCCAAAATCTCAGTATTGTTTTAAGCTATTAATACTTAAAACTTCACAAAGTCTTCTGGATAATCTTGTATAATAAGGATGAAATCCCTAGTAACCACTTAGGTTTTGTCTTTTTTAGTCCAATGCTTGTTCTCATACACAGAGAAAGTAGAACCAGTATGAGTTGAGCTTTCTCTTATTCATAATCATCCCCCATGAAGTGGTCTTATTGTTTCTTTGACTCTGCTCTCTTTCTCAATATAGAGGAATGTATTTTGCTATTCTTAATTATCTTTACCAACATTATCTTATTTTAAGCTTTAGTATTTCTGGCATGATAATAAATTTCACTTTACTTTATTAACATCCCTGACATCCTGAGAGGTATCTAATTGGGACAGTAGATAGAACGCTGGGCCCAGAATCAGGAAACCTGAATCCAAATCTTGTCTCAGAAATTTAGTTACTGTGTGAGCTGTGTCACTCAACTTCTGTCTGCCTTAGTTACTGAAATGTAAAATGGAGATGATAATAGCCCTTACTTCCCACCTGTTCATGAGAATCAAATGAAATGTTTGTAAAGGACAGTACCAAGTTCCTGGAACTTAGTAGGTGTTTAATGATTGTTTCTTTACTTCCTTCTTTCCTCTGTTACTCAGTCTTCAACTCATCTCTTTTAGAGCCCTTTTTAAAAATCAGTTGATCAAGTTGAATGATGATTTTCCAGTGCATTCAGAAATGCGTCTCTTTAGAGAAACCCCTCATTTTCCTTATCAGAATCACTACTCCTTAATCTTTAGAATTACATTTAATTAAAATTATTTATTTGCACATTCTTTTTCTTTTAAAATTTGAGTTCCAGATTATTTCCCTCACTCCTGGGCCTACTGAGAAAGCAAGAAATATGTCAATTAAACATGTGAAATCATTTAAAATATATTTCTATATCAGCCATATCAAAACAAAAATGCAAACAAAATTTTAAAATCAAGAAAATTGTGCTTCAATTTGCATTCAGATATCATCAATTCTCTTTCTGGAGATGGATAACAATTCCTTTGGAATTGTCTTGGATCCTTGTCCCAATCAGAGTAGCCAAATCTTTCATAGTTGATTATATTTACAACATTGTTCTTACTATGCACAATGATCTTCCAGTTCTCAGTTCACTTTGCATCAATTCAAGTAGTTCTTGCCATGCTTTCCCCTCACAAAAATCACTGCCCTCATTATTTCCTACAGTACAAGAGTACTGCATCACAATCATATGCCACAACTTGTTCAGGTATGCCCCAACTGAGAACTTCCTCCCAATTTACAATTCTTTGCCACCACAAAAAGAGTAACTATAAATAGTTTTGTTCATATAAGTCTTTTTCCTTTATCTTTAATTTCTTTGTGGTACAGAACCAGTAGTAGTATTGCTGAGTCAAAAGGGTGTGCAAAGTTTTATTATTTTTTGGGCCTAGTTCCAAATTGTTCCCTAAGAAAGTTGGACCACTTCACAACTTCACCAAGTATTTATTATTTTGCTGATTTTTCTTCATCCCTACTAACATTTGTCATTTCAGAAAGGTGTGAGGTGGTACCTTGGAGTTATTTTAATTTGCATTTCTCTAGTCAATGGTGATTTAGGGGATTTTTTTCATATGATTATAGATATCTTTGTTTTTTTTCCCCTTCTGAAAAATACTTTTCTATACCCTATACCCATTTATAATGGGAATGGCTCTTACTTTTATAAATTTGGCTCAGTTCCCTATATATTCAAGAAATGAGGCCTCTATCTATGAAACTTGAAGAATTTTTTTTAAAAAAATATTTCATTGTTAGTGGTACTTTTTATCAAAATATATTTCCCTAATTATGTCTTTTAATTAAGTCTCTTTTTGCTTTTGCTTTATCTGAGATCATAATTGCTATTCCTTGCATTTTTACTTCAGCTAAAACAAAATAGATTCTGTTCCAGCCCTTTATTTTAATTCCATGTACCTTTCTGTTTCAAATGTGTCTCTTAAAAAAAAAAGCAACTTATTATCAGATTCTGGTTTCTAATAGATTTTGTTATCTGCTTCCCTTTTATGGGTGAGCTCTCCATTCACATTCACACTGTGTGTCTCTTCATTCCATTTTCTTCTATTTATTCTTTCCTTTTTTATGCTGCCCCCTTCTAAAGTTCCTTTTGCTTCTAACCACTTCTTCCCTTAATCTACACTCCCTTTTTTGACCCATTCTCTTATCCCCTTTCACTATTGGGTAAGATAGATTTTTTTTTTACCCAACTGAGTGTATATGCACATATACATGCATACATATTCATAAATACATACATACTTATATGTGTATAGTTTTTCTTCCATTTTCAATCAATTCTGATAAGAATGGGGTTCAAGCATTACTGACAACCCTATGTAAACTCATAACTGCCCCATAATGATAAGATTTTAAGATTTACATGTATTGTCTTCCCATATAAGAATGCAAAAAAAAATGTAAGAATGTAAAGTTTAATTTCATTGAACCCCTTATGATTACTCTTTTTTAGTTGCATTTTTATGCTTCTCTTGAGTCTTGTGTTTGAATCTCAAATTTTCTATTTAGCTCTGGTCTTTTCATCAGGAATGTTTGAATGTCCTCTATTTCATTAAATAGCCATTTTTCCTCCTGAAGGATTGTACTCAGTTTTATGAGGTAGGTTATTCATGATGGTAATCCTAGCTAATTTGACTTCTGGAATATCATCTCCCAAGCTGTCTGATAATTTAACATGGAAGCTACCAAATCTTGTGTGTTTCTGACTGTGGCATCATTGTATTTAAATGATTTCTTTCTGGCTATGAACAATATTTTCTTCTTTACCTTGAAGCTCTGGAATTTGGCTATAATGTTCTTTGAAGTTTTCATTTTGGGATTTCTTTCAAGAGGTGATAGATTCTTTCAATTTCTATTTTACCCCCAGGATCTAATATATTATGCACATTTGAATCCCTCAAATAATACTTTGCGTATATCCAGCTTGTTCTTCTCCCTGATGACAAAGTTCCCAAGTTAATATTTTGCTTTGACCCTTGATATGCAACTCAGCCAGCTTCAGGAAAGCCACCTAAATTCAGAGCATAATAACTTTGCCCTTAGAAGGGACTTTGTAGTATACCCTCCCCTCCAGCAGGAGCACATCTTTTTACTGGAATACCCCTCCTATCTAATGGGAGTACACTTTCCTTTCCAGCAAGAGTACCCCTTCCCACTGGATCATCCCTTCTTACTGAAAGAATCTATGTCTCTGTGCTCCTAAAAGTGTTGCTGCTCTTGGACTCTTATACTTTATGTTAGTGCATATGCTAGAGTTGTGGTGAGTTACCTCTCTCCCTCCCCACCCCCCTTTGCCATTACTTGTAATAAAACTTTGCATTGAACTGACTTCCATAGCTCTACATGTTATATCTAGCACCACAACTCATTAAGGAGTTGTTTTCCCCAATGTCTCTGACTGGCCCAGGGGCCTTTTCTAACACATACACTGAGTATCTGGACAAGGATTTAAGCTATTGAGGCCTGTACCTTCCTCTGGGGAACAAAGCACTGTGAGCCCAGTTGTAGAAAGCAAGGGCCAATAGGGGAGCCCTTGGCCTCCCATTAGGGACTCCCTTATGCCAGAAGACTGTCACAAAACACTGCCCAGTTCATATGCCTTCACTTATATGTTGGCTCCTCTATTTAGAATATGAGGTCTTAGAGAACAGGGCCTGTCTTGCTTTTCTATTTTTACCACTAGCTCTTAATCCAGTGCTCAACATATAAGAAGTACTTAAAAAGTGCTTTACCAATCCTTTACATTTTGGCTATTATTTAGAGTACATATATTGGCAGACACATATAGTCAGTTTTCTGCCATACCTTCCCTTTCAATTTAAAGACATTTGTGTTAGATTCCAAAAATGAGATAATTTTATGTTTTAATAACCCTCATTTGGTTCATTCCATCTCTTACCAGGAGCTCGTCTTTCCTGTATTTTAAATCTTGGTCCACAAATTCAAATCTTATTTTTATATACCGCTATTCTTTCAAAGAACTAAAGTAGGAAATAAGACAAATTGTGTGGTAGGGTATTTGGGGTAGGAAGGTGGGGCAGTGGAGAAAGTGGTAGACAAGGGGCCAGACTAGGACAAAGAAATGTATTTAAGACCTAAAATTCACAGGATTCTACAACCCCTATCCCATGGCACCAAACATTATCAAGTGTTTGTCTTTTCCGTTCAAATTAGTTTTCCCAGCACTAATGAGCTCAAGGACATGCGTTCTAAAAGCAAACTTGACTATTTTCTATGGCCACAAAATGCTCACCACAACTTGAGCCATCCATTTCATCATGTTTCCTTGGTCACAATGAGAATAAGCAGGAAAATGCAAAGGGTTCTCTACAAATTCATTGCTGCTATTAGAACAACTTGAAATGTATTGCCTCAATATCCAAAGGACATTATTTTTGTTTGTTTGAAAGTGGTAAGATATATTCTTTGTAACTCCTGTTAGTGGTATCCCTCTCTGACATGGACTACTAAGAAGTTATCACTCAGAACTCTCCCTAAGATAAAATGAGTTGGGTCCATTACTTTAGAATATTATGTTCTTTAGGTACATAGCAGTGTTAGCAATTGGATACAAGAAGGTGGTTGTGTCTGATGGTGATAAAAAAAATACCGGATATTCAGACACAGTGAACCAAGATAGCTAGATAGAGCTTCTCTCCTTCTACTCTATGCAGAAATCTTAGTATTTTCTTATATATGGTCTTGCCCACTTTAAGATGATTCTTGATGCTGTTTTAAACCTTTTTCCCCCAGTTGTTCAAAGGGTAGGTGCTGAAAATAATATATATTATAATATTCTCCAGTTACTGCACCCTAAGAGATAAAATAGCTACCACTGTTTGGGGAGTATGATAGGATGAATATTTACCAATGCCAAACCCCCCACCCCAGATTAGGCTATCTTTCATTTAAAAGTGAAAAACATGTCCCTAGGGCTTGATTGACCTAATGGAGAAGGCTCAATTGGTATCCTGCTTTTAGCATCCTGGTAGCTTCTGGAGAGCAGCTTCCTGTTCATTTAAAGGAATAAAACACCCTAGTGGATTTGGGGCTTTTAAATGTTTTGGATGTCCCAGTACCAGGTGAGTCACCACATCCTGGCCTGTTGGCCTAATCATTTCCCACATAAAGTGTTAGAGTACCCTGTTTGATATTCTTTCTATACTTTGATGAATTAATCCTTCATTTGTTAATTGTTGAATGAGTTATGAGTACCTCATTTAATCCAAACATTAAACCTGAACTAAGAGGATATGAATCAGACCACCCCAACCTCTTCTATCCTCCTCTATTAAAGAGAACAAAGTTCTCAAGGACTTATCTTCTAAATAAGAATTATACCTTTTCCAGAGGGGATCTTAAATTGGTCTGGAAATTCATTGTTCTATCTATACCTGATTGAAGTATGTCTCCCTTCTTTGCAGACTTCATCTAATAAAGCAGTCTGCATAGTCTACTTTCTTCCCACTGACTCCCCCCCCAAAAAAAAAAACAGGAACTCAATCCCAATTTGTCATTTGTATGTAGCTTAAATGCCCTTGGTACTGAGTAGAAGGTTGGCTTATTAGTCCCTGGTAATATTTAGTTGTGTGTGTGAGTATGTATGTATGTATGTATGTATGATGTCATTGTTGGAAGGTAGAAAAGGAAAAGTATTTTTTTTTCTGGAAATGATGTATGTCCATATGTCAAATGCAATGCCAAGTACATATTGGGAACTAAATAATCTGTTTTTGACTGTTGTAAATTGATGTCTTACATTTCATCAGAAAATTAATTCCTATGTGTTAGTAAAAGTGGATACTAGGACTTGGGGTTAAAGGTTCAGAGAAAGAAAGATGTTTTACTTAATTTACTGTCTTTTAAATGAAATTATATCTATCTATCTGTCTGTATATATATATATATATATATACACACACACACACACATATACATACACACATATACACATATATGTATACACACATTACACACACATATATACATACTTATATGTGTATATATGAACATATATATGTATATATATATTTATGTATATGTAAGTATATATGTTGCTAATAAAAATCTCAAAGTTTTGGAGTGTTTTCCTGTATTTGGCTCACCAAAAACATGTTCTATTGATTTTTTTTTCAAGTTAAATACATTTTGGTGGGAGCTAGGTGATGAAGAAGATTGAGTCTAGACTTGAAAACAGGATAAATACAGTTTGAATTTAACTTCAAACACTTAATAATTATGTGATCCTGGGCAAGTCATTGAAACTCTGACTCAATTTTCTCATCTCTGAAGATTGGAATCATAATAAAAATTACTGTGGGGTGTGTGTGTGTGTGTGTGTGTGTGTGTGTGTGTGTGTGTGTTTAAAAGGAGACCTTATATGTAAAATCCTTTGCAAATTTTAAAAGATCACATAAATAATAGCTGTTATTACTATCCCCTTTACCCCCAAAACAAACCCCACAAAATTGTCCTCCACCAGGGCCAAATAAAGACTCATTCATGTTTAGCCACACACACACACACACACACACACACACACACACACACACGCACACACGTGTATATATATATATATATATATATATGTCTATACACATATGTGTCTATATACATGTACATATATATGCATATACATACGTACCTATATATGCATATACATACATACACACACATGTGGAGGTAAACTAAAATGCCAGAGATAAAACAAGTGTGCATTATAAATGCTTTTTCAGGGTCTTCAGGGTACAGGATAAAGAGAATGTGTTAAGTAAGATACAGTCAATGATGCTGCATACTATATAATTCTTGAGAGAGGTAATGGACTCAAGATGCAGCAGGAGACATATTTTTGGGGACATGAAAAGTCTGACAACTTATTTTGTATGACTACACATATTTAGGGCAGGTGGTGTTTCTTTTTTTTTTATGGGGGAGACCCTTATATAGTAGTATAGAAGGAAGATATAAAGTAGATACCAGATAACATTAGAAAGGAATACACTATTAGCCAGAGGATTGGAAAATGCCTCTGACAGAAGGAAGACAGAAGAAATAGGAAAAAAAATGTAAAATAAAAAGGAACACTCAAATTCTTACCTCTGATAGACAACTTACATAAAATGGGTTAACAGGTGTGAAGATATAGAGTAATATTTCCTAAAACAGATGTTAATATTAAAAATTATGAAGAGCACATATGCAAGGACTTTAGCAAAGGGGAACTTCACCAATGGTGATAAATAAGGAAGTACTTGAGACAGTTGGGGGGGATAGAATATGTACTATTGAATACACTGCCATATGTAGTCACTATTGTGCTTATACTGCTTTTCTTTATTACAAGGGAAGATCCATTTGGTATTGAGGTTTGTGGAGTGGAATACCTAGAAATCACTGTAATGTTAAAATACAGAAATTATAAAAAAATTATTGAAGGAAAAAATAAATCCCTACCCGAAGTGATTGATCTTTCAGATATTAATTAAAATATTTTAGTCTTACAAAGTGGCTCAACTGCACTATGGAAAGCAATTTTCCAATTTTGAACAGCTGTTTGAAATTGAAAAAGGTTAGTTTTAGAAGTGAGCTTCCTATCACTGGAATTTTTCAGGCAGGAGCTAGATAATGGTCTCTGAGGAATATTCCCTGTACTGGGAAGGAAGGTAGACTAGATGACCTCTAAGGTCCTTTCCAACTCTAATATTCTAAGATGTTATTAGTTTAGTATGCCCCACAAAATGTTCTAACATGATTTTATTAGTTTAATAGGGCCCACTAAGAGGTTCTATTATGATTTTATTAGATTCATATGCCTCCACTAAAGTCTTATTTTGATGTTTCATCATGTTGTAGAGGTGACCCCAGTTTCTTGAAAGCTAAGCCTGGAAGGGCTTACTAAGTTTGAAAGGCTTTGAGTGGCAGCAGGACGACTGACTGTATACTTTTTATCCCAGCAGGCTTAGTTGAATTAGAAGAGAGTTATCATGAAACAGTTGGCCACCAGGTGATCATAACTTTGTTTAGCTACAGTATCTAATGGGAATAATCTTCTAAGGCATAGAATGATCACAATTTGCACTGGTAAAAGGAGAATCTATATCATGAATCCAGAGATCTTTCTGTAAACATTTTCATAACACCAATTTTCTCAGCATTGATTTCTTCAAAATGTATTCCCATTTCAGGAAGAGCAAAGTCAGGGCAGACTCTAAGTAGCAACATTCCAACACCTTGCATTCTGGCTAGGTACTTAATACCTATTCTTATGGATATTTGAAAAGAGTACAATCTTAACCAAAAGAGTTATAATTTAATCTAATTTGGGGAAAATAGGTGGTTATGTAGAGCAAAAGTGAGGCATTTTTGAGGGACGAGAGTAAGGAACATGCATAGGATTTTAAGGAAGCCCAAAACAAAAGTTTTAAAGGTCAAATTCTTGAATTGTGCATTCTGAAATAATGAAGTTAAATTCATCACATTCTAAGAGTTGAAAATATAATAACAGAAGAACCTTCAGAATGCCTTTAGAACTTCTGATCATTGGCAAGTTGTTTCCTAAGCTAAAAGCAAAATGTATTTTATGGTTATGACAGCAGACATAATTTCCTACTTGACAAATGTGGATTTTAATGTCTACCTATGAAGATGGAAGGGAAATTATAGTTGTATTCTAATATTAGAAGGCTTGCTATATGGCAGAGCAAATCTACCTCTTCCCTTTTGCAGACTTAGGAGTAGTGGGTAGATGTTATGGGAAGGTAGATATTGAATCAAATTGAGAAAAAAACAAACAAAAAAAAACTACAAACAATTAGATCCATCCTAAAATGGCATGGCCTGGTAAAACAGGAAGTCAATTCATCATCAGGACAGGTCTATGAAAAGAGATTTTTGATGAGTTCTTCAACAAGATAACCTCTGGTCTGTTCCAATTCTAATATTCTATGATTATTTTTGATGTGGGCTGTATCATTTGTTTTGCATTTGGAGTGTCCAGTTGTGGCTTGGTTCTGAAACAGGATCAATCTTATGCTTTTAACATTTGTTTATTTTCTTACCTGCTTAGGATAGGTGTTATTCTTACCACTGTAAGTGTTTTCCTATTTTAGGAAAAAATATTTTTAGAGAGACACTGTTCCCAAAGTCCTGGGTCCATGTCAGATAGTGAGGATGGGAATGAGTTATGTTAATGTGACTACTGAGCTCTGCAGAATGGCAGGTGAAATATTTTGTTGTTTGTTTCATTCTCAAAGAGGACAATGACATCAGGGAGGTGATAAATACCAAAGAAATGAAGACAGAATTCCTAGGTTGATCACTAAATGACATAGGGACTTTTCCAGGTTTATTAGTGATCCTAGTATTTGGGAGACTGTCTAAGAAATTCTGAGAGATTTTGATTGAATCTGAGAAAATTGGCAAACTTATTTGGTTATTTTCATAGTTTAGGTATTTGAATTTACCTATCTATCTAATCAATATAACCCAATATTTCCCTATTATCTCTAGGATCAAATATATGTTCTTTTGTTTGACATATATAACTTCTTACAACCTGGATTTTTTTTAACCATTCCAGCATACTGTGCCCATGCGCGCGTGCGCGCGCGCGCACACACACACACACACACACACATGCACACATGTGTGTGTGTATGTATGTATGTATGTATGTATGTATTAGTACCCTTCCTTTGTGAAGCTTTTGAAATAAATGTCATATCAATAAATGAATGAAAGAAAGAGGGGGATTATGTGTTTAATATGTGCCAGGATTTTTTCTATGCACTGGGAATACAAATATAAGCAAAAAGACAGCCTCTGCTCTCAAGAACTTTATTTTATAATGGGAGAAAACACATCAAGTTGAGCTAAAGTATGTTCAGGTATGTGGTGTTGGGAAGATTACACATGGAACAGTATTTTAGAAATAGCAAGGAAGTAATGAGAGTACCTAGATCAGGGCAAGATAAGGCAAAAATTCACCACAGTATCACAACCCAGGTCTCTAAAATAATACCTCAGTTTCTAATGTGGCCATACGGGCCTTCTCACTGTTTCTTAAACATATTAATCTATCTCTGGTTTCTAGGGCTTTAAATGTACTTTTCTTCAGGCCAACAATGTTCTTCCTTCTCCCCTCAGAATCCTAAAATCCCTGGGTTCAAAATTCAACTGAAGCTCCATTTTCTGTCAGAAGTCTTTATTAATCCTCTAGCTCTTATGCTTTCCCTATAAGGTGATTTTCTATGTACTTTGTATATTCCTTCAATAGAACTACATATGTTTTCTCCTTGTTAAAATGTAAATGCTTTGAAGGAAAGGGCTTTCACTTTTGTCTTTGTATCTCCAATGCTTAGCAAAGTGCCTGGCATATAATAGATGGTTTCATTTAAAAAAAGAATATTCTCTCTCTCTCTCTCTGTTTCTCTCTCTCTCTCTCTCTCTCTCACTTCCTCCTCCTCTTCCTAACCCCCTCCAGCACATATACCTTTCTGAACAATCTACTGAGTTCTGAAGTTCTACTAATGTGAAATAGAACCTAGTATGGCATATTTACAGGGTATTTACTCAAATGGCAACCCCCTAGAAGCAGGCTATATAGAAAGCAATCAGTTTCAGTATTGGTGTGGCACTACTTAGTTTGAAGAGTCAACTCATCAGATAATTTGCAATTGGAGTGAAAAAGGAATCATACCCTAGAAAACCATAGGATGGGTGCCTATTGGTCAAAATCTGAGTGGAGGAAGAAAGAGTGGAAAGCACTAATTGAATAAATCCTAACACTGTGAATAATTTCAACTTTAGCCGACTCATGTCAACCAAAATCAAATCCCATTGTAACCTGATTTCAAATGAATTAATCAAAGACATATTTAATATCCTCATCATTGAAAAACTTGATGTCACTTCAATTCAACCTTCTTAGGGCATTTTTGCTGAGGAAAGAGTTGCTTATAGATGTGACCTAATTAAAGTCAAACCTAATTAGTATCAGATAAGAACTTCTATCCATATAGCACTTTACAATTTATAAAGTGCTTCCCTTTGCCCATCAATTGGGGAATGACTGAATAAGTGGTGGTATATGAATGTACTGGAATATTATTGTGCTATAAGAAATGATGAGCAGGCAGATTTCTAAAAAATCTGGAAAGTCTTGTATGGTCCGTTTCTGAGTGAAATGAGCAGAGCCAGGAGAACATTGTACAGAGTAACAGCAACATTGCACAATGATCAACATTGATAAGACAGATCTCAGTAATACAGCGATCTAAGACAATTTCAAAAGACTCATGATGGAAAATGCTATCCACATCCAGGGAAAGAACTATGGAGTCTAAATGCTGATTGAAGAATATTATTTTCTCTTTTTTCTTCTTTCTCGTGGTTTTCCCCTTTTGTTCTTATTCTTTTTTACAATATGACTAATGAGGAAATATGTTTAATATGATTGTACATGTATAGCTTATATCAGATTGCCTGCCATCTTGGAGGGGAGGTAAGGAGGGGGAAAAAAAAATTGGAAGATAAAATCTTATAAAAGTGGATGTTGGGAAAAAATAAAAATAAAGTGTACCCCCTTTTCCAACCTTGCAAATTATGTTGTCCAAATATTCTTATTCTCGTTTTACAATTTTTCTAAGAGTAAAAAGAGGCTAAGAGAGCTTGAGGGGTTTGTCCATGTTTGTCCACAGATTGTTGGGACGTAACATAGGGTTCAAACACAGTTCTGACTCAAATCCAGAGTTTTTCTCTATGAGAGGCCATTGGTAAAATAAAACCGCACAGCATAAAAGTGAACAAATGTGATTCCATTACCAAATCTTTTATACCATAACACTAAAAGGCTTGAGTTACTAGGACAGAAACCAATATATATAGGTGCTAACCTTATGATGAACTTTTTGAAACTTAGCTAGGCTGTTCCTTAGGTGACAGTCCATTGTGCAGGCTGTATTTGAAGCCATTCTAACTTAGCAAAACCTTCCAGAACTTGTGCTAATAAGCAATAGCCAATAAACTTCTCTAAATATATTAAGCACATAATTAGAGAGCTCAGAGACAAGGTCCTTAAAAGGCAGTTAGGTGAATATCTTTTCTTTTTTCTTTTTTCAGTGAAGATCTTGAAGGTCAGAGAGCTGAAGTGTTTCACTTGCTTAAGGTCACAGAGTAAAAGGCAATCAAACTTCACTACCATTTGTGGTTGAAAGCCAAATGAAAATATCAGAATTATGTTATTATGTTGATTGTGCATGAATGCATTGAATAAAAATAAATGAATTATTCTGCTTATTATGTAAAAAAAGTATTCTTTGTTGTTAAGAGAATAAATTAAATAACTGTAACTAAAATAACTAAAAATAACTAACTAAAAAGAAGTGAAAATATTTTGAGAACCATAAGAAAAGCAGCAACACTTCCATTTCTTGCCCATCCTCTAAAATGGAGCATACTACAAGAATTTTAAAAATAATTCTTATTATCTATTGGGTTTGTATCTCTTTCTCTCTCTGTCTCTGTCTCTGTCTCTCTGTCTCTGTCTCTCTGTCTCTGTCTCTCTCTCTCTCACACACACACACACACACACACACACACACACACACACACACACGATGAAATATGTCTTCACTCTCTGACCTAATCTGTATAGTGAAAAGAATTATAAACTTGGAAGCAGAAATCTGGTTCAGGAGTTCTAATCACTGTTCTTCCATAGTTACTTGTATGACTTTGGTCATGTCATTTTATTCCTCTGGGTCATACTTCATCCTTGAAACAAAGGGAAGGGGTGATAGGGGAAGAGAATAATAATTTATATGGCATCTACTTTGTGGCAGACACTGTGCTAAATGCTTTACAAACAATGTCTCACTTGATTCTCTTGACAATCTTGTGAGACAGATGCTGTTATAGTCTGATTTTATAGTTGAGGAAACTGAGACAAACAGTGGTTAAGTGATGTGCCCAGGGTCACACAGATAATGAGTATCTGAGGCTAGATTTGAATTTAGATCTTCCTAGCACGTTATCTCCTGCATCACCTAGCAGCCTCTATTAGGGGTTAAACTAGATAATATCTTTCTACTTCTTGAATTCTATGATTTTATTTTAATTGTCCACTGAATGATAAAAATAAAACTTCATGAAGTCATCCCCTAATTATGATGATCATCTATTTAATTAACTTAGAAAAACATAACATTTTCGAATGGGAATCATTGTTAAAATGCGAAACAATAACAATAATAACCACATGCATTTGTAGGGGTGAAAAGAGTTAATACTACTTTGAATCCATTTATAAAGCAAGCTCATATAATTTACTATTCATATAAAGTCATACCTTTCAACTCCCTTGAATACAAAAGCTACTTTCTGGTATCCTGTACAGGAGTCCATCAAAATTCATGGCAAGTAATCATTCCCATCCTTATCTCTTGCCCTCTTCATTAACTACCACCTGCCCCTAGGATATGGATTCTACTCTGTCTATAATTCTTCTGACCAACATCACTTGGGGGGTTTTGTTCTAGTTTCCCTAATCACCATTTTTTTGGAGCAATTACTAATGGATCATTGACTTTGGTTATAGGAAGAACTAGCCAAACAAATGCCTGTTAGAGTCCAACATTAAATGATTGGTTGATTGTACATGGGGTTTTGATCTCAGTGTTATTCCCTAGTTACAAAATTAAATATTTGGAGAGACCTACAACAGACAATCATGGATATGTTTCTGGAGAAGAATGTATGTTGAATTTCAAAACAATCAAGCTGATAAATGAATTGTGTTATTCTGTAGATAATCAATTTTACATATTTATAAAATAAAAAAATGGAATGAATATAACCTAAATAATTAAAATGGAAACTAAAGAAAGCTCCTCTGTAAACAATTTCAAGTATGTTTTTGCATCAAGCATGACAATTGGATTTAACTGTATTCAAAGTTTTTTTTTATTTTTGTGAAAAAATATAAAATTTCATATCTTACACTACAAAAACATGTACACAAACAAAATGCACACAGAGCATCAAATTAAAAAAAATAAATACAGCAATACTATATCTATACTTTCTACAAGTTAAACTCTCAGGCAAGGAATTGAACTTTTCTATTCACTACCACAAATTATGAAAATGTGGACTGAGTCACTTTTGACCTGCATAGCACCAAAGGATATTGATGAAAATATTAATCAAAGACTGAAACTAAATGTAACTCTCAGGCTGCTATTCATGTAATTCACATACTTGTTAAAGACTGATTTTAAAACTATTGTAGTCTAAAGATTCACAATCTCTTGACCACTGGGATGTTTACAGGATATATATATATATATATATATATACACACACATGTGTACACACACATATATATACACACAAACATATATATGTATATATAAAAATACATATATATATAATACATATGTATGCATGTATTATATATGTGTATATATATACACATATATATATTCAACACTGAATCAATACTAATTTGCCTGTCACCTTAGTTTTCTATCTTGTAATATTTAGAGGGATTAAATAAATTTTACATTTGATGGTTGTCAATCAGCCCTTTTATGTTAAGTGATGTCTTCTGAAAGCAATAAGTAGAAGTTGTCCTGAACAAGAACCTTACACTAGTCATTTTTAAAGAGTGGTTCTCTTTTATAGATGAATAAATATGATATGAAAAATAATTTGATTATCTACCAAATGCTTTGACACATTACCATAGCAGCAAAATGTATTGGACAATGTAATCCACCTGAACTGGAGAGTTGGGCCCCAAAAACCCAAAACAATTGAAAAGAAAACACATGACTTTCACTTATCCAGTTATAAACTATAAGAAAGCTAACATTTTAATTCTGATTATTTTACATCATCATTATCTTACTGTACATGAATTCATTTTGGTTTTAGATTAGGCATCTACCAAAGATGACACAAAAGACTGCTAAGTATGGTGCTTAATTTTCCCTTTTTTTTCTCTTTAGTATGAATAAATGAGCTCAATTAACTATATAATACAATTACCCAGCAAATGACTACTACCTGATATGAAACTTATTTATTCTTGCTTTCTATACACTAAATTAGGATATGTCCAAAAATGCCTTCCAAAGGCAAATTTTCTCATCCTCTGCTTTTTAAGTCACACTTCCATGGGTGAAATTATTATGTGTCTTTTGACATTGTTTTCTCTCAGATTAAGATGTATCATAGACTAATAGCTATATAAGTGATCAAATAAAACTGAGTGTTTCTTTTTAATGTTGCTATATTCAGAAGCATTGTCCAATTTCTTTACATGGATTTAAGGGCAGTAAGGATGCTTTCTTTTGTCTAATAGTTTATTCTTTCCAATAGCTACAGTTATTAAGGCTGGCCCACCCTATGTTTTAAAATTCTAATGGAAATGAAATTTCCACAGCATTGTCTAACTTCCAGAAAATTATTATATAGATACATATTTGATTTCAATGTACAGTAAGCCAGGACAAGGTAATTTACAGAAACAGAAACAAAAAACAACCCAAACTCTTACATTTTGTATACACAATGACATATTTTACCATTCAAAAAAGAGCAATTAAGATATGTCGTAGTACATTTGAGCCAAAGGCAGAAGCCAAAATCAAGCTCTGATTGATAAAAGTAGTAATGGTGAGACTTCAACAGATATTGGTGAGCTGTTGTCTCCTCCCCATGGTGACTCCTTTACAATGTCCAGCAGTTGGGAAGATACAAATACCCAGAAGATATTTCTACTGATAGCTCTAATAATGTTATTTATTATTTGACAAATCTCCTTTATGCGCTAAAACTATTATGTCTCAGTTTTCTTTGTGATAGCCTGGTGGCTGACCAAATGAAACAATATGCTGAGGAATCACACCATCAAGATTTGTCAAACCTTCTCCTGGTCTTCCTGCCTCACTGCATTTCATGAAAGCTGTCCATCCCACTCTTTTCTCTTCTCCATTTCTCACATTTATAGATGAGTTTGGCACCTTTCCAATTGGTGCTATATCCAGGGGTGAACAAATGCATTAGCAAGGCATTTGTTCTTACTTTCATGACTACATCTGATTTATGATGAAAACCTCCCTTTCTTCTTTCCAGCCAAAGTGACAATTTTTAGAAACCCTATACAAAGTTGGTATGTCAGGATGAGCTTGGTGTTTATGTGGACATTTTAAAACATTCATAAAGACTCCCTCATCTAAAAACAAGTTCAAATCCATGTCAAGAATATACAAGTATTAAATATTTTAGCTGATTGTATGTATGTGTGTATACGCACGAACACATATGTCGTGCATATATGTATATGTATACATATGCATGTATAATTTAACATTGTAATTCTTGGCACCCATTAGGTTCCCATCCCCTTTCCTTCACCTTGGCAATTTTCTTTTAATCAACAAAGTTAAGTCTCAACTTCATTTTGCAAATTACTCTCTGGATCCAAAGTACTTGTGTGGCTGTCTTACATTCAGGAGATTATATTAAATAACATAAAATGATCAGATATTTTTAACAGAGATTAGAATTGTCTCAATTGCTACTTTCTTCACTCAGATTCTGTTTTAAACAAATCCAACAAAATCAGAATTCCAATTATGTTTAAAAATTAGATTGTCCAAATTCCATTTCCTCAATCAAAATGGGTAAACTAAAACAATAGTTTTATTAACATTATTTCCAGGGGGGGTGAGGAATAATACAGTGAAATTTATAATAGTTTCCTTGAATATCCAGGAACATAAATGGAGCCACAGTTTATATAGAAAAATTATACAGTTCACTCTTTATCATTAAATGTATTGTTAACCATTTGCAAATGATTTAGGCCCTATAGTTTTCCTCTTTTTTCCTCCTGCCAAATGGCCATGTCACATAAGTAGTAGTGTGGAAAGAAAAAAAAAGACCACTAAATATTTCTATTTTTTCCCTGGTATCCAAATTGGGAAAGAAACCAAATATTCTATAGAAGTGAGGGCCTTATATTCTCTCTGGGTGTCACTTATTCAAGCTAGTCTAGTTTCATTTACAATGAATCTAGAGTTGATTGTATCCCAGCTCTTTTCTGCTCTCCTTTCATGTATAGATTACTCCTAGTAATGTAATTTATTATGATCAGCCACAAATCAATAACATAAAATGTATAAGCTTTTAGGTAAACCAGTTTGCATGATCACACTCCCACAGCTTTTTTGGACTATCTTACATTATTTTGGATCTGCTTTTGCCAATCATCACCAGATGTGGTTTCCTGGATTTATACATTTGACATTTTCTTCTTGTCTTTGAAATAACACTGAATATTTTAAAGAAAATTAAGTATTTTCATGTATACAACTGCTACAGAACTCTATTCCCCAAAGCATCATTATCGCATAACAGAATGAGAGCTGCAGTTATGATATAAATAACCAATTATCTGCAAATACAATTTTTGGAAGACATAGGTCAAAGGGAATCCTGGGGCAAAATATATGCTAGTTGCTGTCCCAGTGCTGCTTTTATATCAAAATTACGTGGCAGAGCCACAATGGCACTGCTTACAAAGGATTAACACTTAGGGGTAAATGCTTAGAGCTGTGCCCATGGATTTAACAATATTAATAGGAACTCACACAGTTAAATCCCTCTACATCCCACTGACAATGTGCCCTTTGGTGTCAACTTTTCCTGACAAGATATTTTCAGTGATTCCAAAAGGTGAAATTTCTTATGGTGGAGCAAGATTAATGGCTAGAAGAACTGCATTGTCACAGATATCACAAAGTGTTTTTTAAAAAGCCAAAGGGAATTTAATCTTATAGACATTTTCTGTTAGTGGATAGAGAGATTTAATGCCATTTGGACATGTGGAGAGAGGGGATAAAAAGACAAACTTGTTTCATTTTTAGTTGTACTCTTGCTTTTCTTATATGCATTCTAAATGCCTAAAACTTGTTCTTCTATGCTGCTAGATTCAAAACAATGGCAAAAATACAAGCAGAGTATAGCATACACAGAATCCCCATTAGGACCCCCACCCCCAACCCAAATGTATATCTGGGTATGTAGCAAACTGTACATAATATACAGACATTTTCAGTAATAATCTCCAGAAGAGCAAACTAAACCCAATTTTATAACACAGAAAAATAAATATACACCCTGTATTGTATTTGCATTAATCAAGCAATATGTTTATACACTAGTCTTCATAACTTAATGCTGTGTAACAGCATTTAAATTTATAAAACAAGATATCTATTAAGAAAAAATCTAATCATATTGCTCTTCAATACACTTTTGTAGACAATTAAGACTTGAAGTAAACTTCAATAAACTGCAGCTTTTGTTAGCCCACAAATGGCCACAAAACCGTTTCCATTCAAGTAAGTCATTGGAAGTATTAACATGTGCTGCCATAAGTCAGGATATAAAGGTGCTTTATATATATTTTTGTATTCCATGTACAAAGTGTTGTGGGAAGGACTTTGTTTTTGCAGAAGCATAAGAAAATGGTTAAACGAACCATGGTATAACCATTTCCTTGTTTAATGCATGTTGTATTTTTACTTCATGAAAAATAAAGACAAAAGAAAGTAAAGGATATTTTCATCAAATACTGGTTACAAATTTTGTGGCTAAGGTCCTTGCTTGCCTTAGCTTATGGAATCAGTTTCTTTTTTTTTCTGTTCTTTTTTGTCAAAATAAATCTCACGGCTAGTTTACAAAGTGCAGAATTAATCACTTCAGGAAGTGACGTCAAAACAGAGTTATAATGGCACCATCCCATTTACCAGCTGGACCTTCATTTCTTGAAGGCTGTTCATTATCTTCTTCTGGTGACCGACAAGAGTCACTCCCAGTCGTCTCAAATCCCTGCATGAAGAAAGCACATATTGGGTGGATATATTTATTCAATTCGTTGTACACCTTAATATTTCACATTGATTTTTGCACTGAGAAAGTGGCAAATGTTATGCAGAAACAGATTGTCATTTCAATGTTAAATTCTGGAGGTCAAATTTTCAAAATTGTGCCTGGAAAATCTTTCTTTGTGTACATATTCTTTTGTAATATACTTTTAACATTCTGTAGTAGTTGAGCATGAAATTTTGCACATGGAGACATAAATTTAAGAGGGAACAATTTTCGCAAAATAGTTTTTAAAATGTGGCCTCATAAAGGACATTTTTGTTAAAAGAAGTAGGCAGAAAACTTTTTTTTTCATATTTGGATAAGAAGTTGAATATCCATCTCCATGTTTATGTGATATTGGATGCACATATTTTTTCAATTCTGATATATACCTTAATATTTAACACTGATTTTTGCACTGAGGAAGTGCACTGACAGATTCAGTCAATATAGACTTTCAATAAATGTTATTGTCTGATATCCATTTATGATCACAGTACTTTCAAAATATTGTCAAAAGTTCATTTTTATACACAAATGATATATGAATGCTTTCTTCCTTTACCAAATAACAAGTAAAATATATTGGCATTAAAAGCATTATGAAGAAAGATTACATGAGAGGAGAAAGGATTTTCAACCAAGGGGATATTTTTTCATGATCATCTGTTAATCAACTTTAATAATCAAAAGCACAGGAGAAATATTCATAGTACCATGCCAAGTTAGCACATTATGAATAGAACTTGAAATCAGAGCCCATAATTCTTGCAGATTACATCATAGGACAATCATTAATTTTATGTTGTTAGAGAATGATTATCATTCCTCAAAAGAGCAATTAACAAGTGAAGTGGGAATTTTAAAATAACTTTGTCACCTTAAAAATCTTATGCACCCATTAAATCCTTGGAAAATTCTACTACAATTTGGATAAGTACCGTATGAATTAGGGAAAATAAATAAAACTTTGATACATTTTTTGTTACTCTCAGTATTATTTTTATTTTTTATAATTATTTTTGTTGTGTGTAAAACTAGCATTCCATTTTGAATGGTTTAATAACGAAGGCAGACTAGTTGTCAATACTTTCAGCAGTTTTAAATATCATACCTAAAAATTTTCATTATAAAAAAATTTTTGGAAAACAACTAAAAGGACATCTTGAAGTTGGTTTGTATTAGTATAATCTGATGTCATAAATATTAATATTCAAACATATTTAATTTTATTCTACTTCCCTTAATGCATGGGTAACAGGAAGTGTCTATTACAAGTAGTAAGAAAAAAAATGGGACCAATTTATCACTGGGGATGAAACATCGTTGATCTCCCCCTGATGAATCTTTACCAGGTAATGGAGGATAATTAATTGTAAAATTATCTGTGTTTATACTTACTAAGATAAACTGTATTCATGTGAGAGTCATAATACTAGAAATAGAAGATTAAATGTCTCTAGTCTTCATTCTCATTTTCAAAAAAGTTTTTAAAAATCTATTTTCTAAACAAAGTAAATTTAATTATAAAATGAATAACTCTACTATAAAATAACAAATTCTGTAACAGCATAGTGTAGTGGAATTTAGTCAAGGCTTTGGTTTTTATTTTCATTTTAACACTACCAAGTTGTGTGCTTATTTCCTTTTAAAAAGAGGCAGGGGAAATGGGTGACTTTGAGGTTCTTTTCATCTTTCCTTTTGTGATGCTGGGTAGCTAGGATTCAGTGAATAGGGTGCTGGGCCTACAGTTAGGAAGATTCTTCTTTATGGGTTACTGGCTTTAGACATTTACTTGCTATGTGACCCTAGAAAAGTCATTTATTCATGTTTCCCTCAGTTTTCTCATTCATAAAAATGATCTAGAGAAAGAAATGGCAAACCACTCCAGTATCTTTGCCTAGGAAACCCCAAATGGGTTCAAGAAGATCTGATACAATTGAAAAATGACTAAACAATGCCTGTAATATTATGAAACTTCATTGCCTTTACCTATGTATAATAAAAAATGTAAATTAATTTGAAAATATGAGTCAGATAAAATGAAACCTCTTCCTCTGGCTATGCAGTTGGCCACACAATCTCAGATTTATGGGAATTTTAGATTGAATGCTAACTTTGCTTACTTCTCTTGAATATAGGAGATACCATATGCAAAGGTGTTTATGGCTATTCAATCTCAGATAATGAGAATATAAAATTTGTTTGGTTTATGTAAAATGTATGTCTAGCACAGATAGATGAACTTTTGGGAAAAAAAGTCATTTAAATTTTTAGACAATTGATGTTAAGTGACTCGCCCATGGTCACACAGGTAGTAAGTGTTAGGTATGAGGCCAGATTTGAACTCAGGTCCTCCTGACTTCAGGGCTGATGCTCTATCCACTGTGCCACCTAGCTGCCCCTTAAAAAAGGTAATTTTTAAAAAGCTGTATGACTCACTACTCTGAAAACAATCTAATGCCTTCCTGTATATTTTATTGAATCTTTTAAATTAGATGTTAAAGTTTGAATTCTCTAGAGTTCTATAATTGCTAACAGCAAAAGTAATTTCATAGATGCCATATTTTAGGGAGATATAAAAATGTATGATAATGTTAACAGTAACAATGCAACTAATAGCTAAAATTTACACAGTACTTAATATTTTACAAAGTTCTAGAATTACATTATTTCATATATTCCTCACAACAACCCTGTGAGGTAGGGAGTACAAGTGTTGTTAGGCCCATTTTGTAGACAAAGAGACAGATATTCAAAAAAGTAGACATACACAAAGCCACCTAATCGCCCCAAAGAAACAAATTTTTTTTTCTCCCTAAGTACTTAAATTGCTTTATGTTTACCCAATACCAAAAGTGTTAAAGAAAAAAGTAGAACTACATACCTACACTATTATGTTAACCAACTGAAGACCCACATCCAGTAATAAGTTTATCTTTTTTTTTTCCTTTATAGAATTGACTATTTTAGATACAGATAGACTTACTTTATGTGACTTACTCTATGGGGACTTAAATTAAATTCTATATAGAATCTGGACTTTCAAGAAACTTCCACATCTTGACAAGAGGGACTATCCTTAATGACTTTATATGAATAATTGTTGCAGATCTAGCTTCCTTGTTTATGGAAGAAAAATCTGCTCTTCAAAGCATGTAAAAGATTTAGGTTTTATTTTAGAGACGTTTCCTTCCTTCTTTCCTTCCTTTCATCTTTCCTTCATTTCTTTTCTTCCTTCCTTCCTTCCTTCCTTCCTTCCTTCCTTCCTTCCTTCTTCCTTCCTTCCTTCCTTCCTTCCTTTTCTTTAAACCCATCACAGCATTTTATTATACAAGCCATTTTTGTTCTTTTCACTGCTGAGGTACATAAAGAAAAGATACAAACCCAGACATTTCCACAGACATAAATTTTATGAGAGGAAAGGGGTTAGTAAATTATAATACTCCATTTTCTCACTTCTAGGACAGAAGTATATTTAATAGTTCTATGGTGTCCAACTGTTTGCTATATCTGGCTTTCCCTATCATGCTCTGAAAAAATGCTAGAAAGTTTTAAAAAGTATTTGCATCATAATTAAACAATATATTTAGGTAGCATTATAAAATTCAAAGATTAATATACATGGTGCAGGGGAATACATCATATAGCAATTATAATTTGTACCATTATTTTTATATTCAAGCTTTCTGAAAATCACTATTAATGTCTTCTCATGACTATATACTAGAAACTTGAAACAACTTTAATGGTAGGTGTGCCCTTAAATATATTCCCTATGTATTTGGGTAATAAGAGAGTGCCATAAAATAGTTAGCTTTTAATTAATTTTACTTTTATACCTGGTGCTATTTCTTTTACTTTTTTCATTTTATGATTTCATAATTTTCTTCCTAAATTATACCTCAACTGAGTAAATCAATAGTAATAAAAGAGTGAAATTTAAAATACATATGTATGCTTTTTATGGCTAAATCACTGGCATAGACGTCACTTGGAAAGATTTTCAGTAAATGCTTTTGCATTAGGAGCCCAGATGTGCCCTTTTATTGGCCTTATTGTACTAGATAGCACCAGGTAACACATAGCTAGAGAGAATCATAAATACGTCATGTTTTGGTTCATCCATAATCATCAAGTTATTTTAATTTCTACTATGCACCCCATGTAATCTTAAGTAATACTCAAGGCCAATTCTAATGAATACAAGAATTATACTTTAATAGAGACTTATAGGTTCATACATGAGAATACCATTATTACATAATGTACAATTCAAGCTCAACTGACAATATATGATAAGTTTGGGAAGAACTATGAATGTGATGAGTTGCCACTGGGTGTGATTAAAGTCCAGAAACCATCTAATATGATTTTCTACGATATTTCTTTAGTTCATACCAGTCAGAGCTGTTTGATTTTTAAATCTTTAAACACGCAGAGTGGGAAAAACAGAACAAAAAATGTTAAATTCATGTTTCAACCAACTCAATTACTCAGAACTGACTTATCTGGTTTGTGGATTATCCATAGCCCTTGCATTTCTCCCTTCTGTTTTACACAGCTCTGAGGTTTATCACTTCTCACTAGACCCACCACCAGTGGCTGGATAAAAGAAGGGAGGAGAATTATTAAATACATATACATTAAAACTCAGTATGTCTCTGTAGTCTTTCACCATAGTTACAACTTTAAATTGGACTATGTAAAATTTTCAGGCTGATTTAAACTATGTATTGAGATTGTGGGATAAATCTATTTTTACTAGGAGTCAGAACTAGTGGATGGGGAACACTTACCCCACCTTTTTGCTGATTTAGATGAGAAGTTCCTAGAGGTTTATACCCACACTTATAATGTGCAGAATATTATGCATATGTAGATATGTTATCATAATGTTAATTATGATGCTTCTCTCTCTGCTGTAAAAGAGCTGAAATGATTCATATCAAATATTTGACTTCATTATATAAAAGCATGTACAGTTTAACAATATAAAATACATAACCTTAAAAAATAAATGTAACACGTCATCACTTTTATTTTCTTTGCCTATACTGTCATTGTCCATGATTTATTTTATTCTATATTGACACTGGCTCCATTATATAAATAATCAAAAGGTGACTGTGTAGGTCTGATAGGCAATTCAGAAAGCAAGCTGCTATTCTTTCCTTAACTTACATCTTTGGATTCCATTCACAACTCACCTAGAACACAAAGTCCTCCTGTAGACACTATAGCATTGCAATTCTGTATTGTAGAACAGAGTACATGTTTTTGTCATTGCCGTGGTTATTAGTCATATGGGTACTCGATATCATCAAATATCAACATTTAGGTTCTGAGATGCACAAATAGTAATGTTTCCTGAGCACAGTAGAATGAGTGAGACACAAAACCTTTCTTTAGTCTATTTACAACTATCTACGTTCCAAGATGTAAGTAGGGAAGCTTGCTGCTCTAAGCTCTGCTCCCCACACTCCCTTTCCTCACCTGTAAAATGAGGGTATTGAGATAGATGATTTCTAAGATTTCTTTCAGCTCTTAATCCTATTACCCAGTGATGTTATAAACAGTGGTGTGTTCCATGTCTCCCTCTAAAACTGGGTTTGATAGGACAAGGCAATACCTATTTCCTTTGATTAGCTTTTGGCATCCAGGGCTCTTTAGCTTGCTGGGATTTGATTTGGAGTGTAATTATCTGATCCAGGGCTGTTGTAAAAGTGCTCTTTCAAATTCTAGTTTGTTCTCCTCCTTGGCCTGGCAGTGTTTCAGTACACAATATTTTGTTTGTTAATTTTGTGTAGCCCATTCTTTGCGTTGATGATAGGCACCATAAAAATTAAAATTTAAATATGATGAATAATGATTGCACAGAATCAATACCTGATTTCTAAAAGCTTATTTGTTCCTTTTGCTTGTCTCCCAGTTCATTTTTTCAACAGCTGGGAGTTTTAGAATATCTCAGTCTTTTTTTTTTAAACAAGAACCAGCAAAATGAATGGATAAGTCTATTTCCCCACCTCTAATCTTGACTATATGCTTAACCTGTTCATCTCTTTCTATGAGTTATTTAGCATTCTATTGCAATGAAAATAGTCTGGAAATTAGTAAAGAATATTTGGAAAAGGGACAGTAAATAAAGGGATCTGAGTTTAAGATAAATGTTTTCACACAACAGCTATTTCTTTACAGTCAGGCGTGGGTATCACGTCAAGGTTGTGGACAGCGGCTGCCCAAGTCCCTTACTATCTATGGACCCTCTAAGTCTGACTACTGTTGAGACTGACAAAGACTATAATTAGCAAGGTCTTTGAGAAGTTCTCTGAAGAGCTTCATTTTTATCTTACTCTTCCACCTAAGCATCAAGGACATAAAAAGACAGGAGAGTAAGTGGGTAGAGATGATATATCAAGAATGCAGAAGTATGAAAGCCCTATAGTAAGTCAAGAGTAGTTAATCAGGCAGGGAACCAAGGTGCGAGTCAGTGGTAAAACGGGAATTAAATACAAAAGAAAAAAATATATAGACCCAGAATAAAGAAAGGAAATCACCAGTTAAAGAAAAAAGCAATAAAAATAGGTGCAGAAATAAAATAAGAATATGACTATGGAAAATAACAAAGATTCAAATAAAGCTTTTGTTTATAAAAGGAAATGGTCCTCGCAGGAAGAAAAGAAGAAATTCGAAACTGTTGCAAGATTATTTAATGTGAGTTCAATAATGAGAGGAGTAGTAGACAGGACATGAATTTTAAAAGATTTAAATACATAGCAGTTTTAATGACAGAAGGAGACATCATTTAACGCAAATATGTTTATTATACATTTACAAGTAATCTGACAATGGGTAGAAGAAATACCTACAATATCATTTTAATATAAAATGACAAATAATGAACTTAATAAATTAAAATGACATTTTAGTGAAAAATTAAATAATCATATATAAATATCTTTAAATAATCAGTAATTCTTTCAGTCCACTATTTGCAAAGTAGCACTGACATAAATCCTGTAGAGTCAGGACCAAGAGAGTATATATTCTATATGAGATTAGGTAGCTATTGTTTGTATATTGTGGGGACAGGGAATTTGGGAAAAGGACAAACTGAGGTTTCAGGCCCATTTAATAATGGATTCTGAATATGTGAAATGCTGAAGCTATAGAAATCACATGATCTTGGCCACTGTTAGGAGTGCAATAATATTAAGATTGTGATGTTGGTTAGAAAATGCTTAGTGGGAAAGTGAATGGAAGATGGAATATGAGGCATATATAGAGCTTGGAATAATTTTAGCACCCTTCTTTAATCTCTCTCTTTCATATATATGGGTGTGTGTGTATGTGTGTGTGTGTGTGTGTGTGTGCGTGTTTGTGTGTGTGTGTGTGTGTGTGTGTGATTTTAATGCTCTTGGGCAAATCTGTCTTCCAAGCAATGCCTCAGAGCAAGGAAGACCTAGATTCAGATTCTAAATCTGATACATACTGGCTATGTAAGCCTTGGCAAGTAACTTAATCTACCTCACATTATCCCAGGTAACCACCACAAGTTTAAAAAATAATTGCTAATTTGCATTTTAACCCCTTTTCACTAATGTTATTTTAACAGGGAAATTTATGAATAGAACTATCTCTTCAAAATAAGTGCTTTACAACAAGTTTCCATCAATTTTCATAACTTTCATAATTTAACTTAAAAAAAACCTTCTACTCTACCACCCTAATAATGGCCAATTTTTATAAATAACAAAGAGAAAGTTAAATTAATTGTACATATAGAAAAGATAATTAAAAATTCAAAGAGACAACATTAGGGAATTCACCAGTTAATTGTAGTGATTTTTATTTCTTAGGATTTGATCAATTAAATCTTTTACGTGCAAAAAGACAGACACAATTGGTTTTACAGAGCTTGCACCAAAGAGCTAAGTAATGGTAGCATCTGATGAATTCTTGCACTCTTAAAATGCAAATGCACACCACCTATCAATCCAATGAGAAAACATCAGCTTTTATTAAGTTTGGTGTTACCTGGGCATCATTAAACAGAGTCAACATGACAACGTGTAGTTCCTTATTTTCTGTCACTTCATAGGACTAGCCATACCAATTGTGCTTGCATTATTTTTTTATTTACATTCATTTAACATTTATTTTATATAGTAATATAAAAACTGTGTCAAGAAAAAAAAACTTTTTTTTCACAACACAAAGCAGCATTATACTTAGAGAACTAGTCTTCCATTTATTCAAACCCAAATGCTATTTGCTTAAGATAAAGAAGCAAATGTATTGGAGATAAGTGACATTGACTTCAAGTTGACTTCTACCATGCATTTATTGGTTAACAACGACACAGACTAAAAGAATTTAAAAAAAAAAAGATGATGCTTCTTTGGAAGCTGTTGAGAATGGACAGAGATTATCTGATTTCCCTTGGCCCTGTCCATACTGATTTTCAAATAATTTGATTTTCCCCACAAGTAATGTGAAAATTATCAGAAAAAAATTACTCACTCCAAGGTCACCTGAGCCACAGCATCCATTGAACTGTATCCATTTTCCATGAAAATCTCTGTATACCGTCCCATTTTGATCGCTTCCAGCCATTCGCCCACTGATCTGTAGGCCCCAGTTCCTAGTGGACCATGTTCTGCCAACAAGTTTGATACTCTAAAATACATAAAAAATTATGAATGACTTGTTTTGTAATGAAAGTATATCAGTATTTTCAGCCATATCAAGAAGTTTTTACATTTATAATATTTTTTTTGTTTGCATGTAAAATATTTTCTCCCTCCCCCTTTAAAAAAATTATACAAAATGTTTTAGGGTTAATCACAATAGACATGAATTTAATCCAAGGTAATTACCGGCAACCCAGCATATAAATGTGATACATAAATGAGAATTATATGAATTCACAAATATTACACATTTAGATAATCTTCAGGCAAGCTTTAGAATAAGGAAATTTTGGTTTCAAGTCCTATCTCTGACTTATATGTTTTGTTACCTTGGGCTATTTATGTGACTTTTCAGCACCTTAAGTAAAAATCTAGGATTTATCTATTAAATTACAGATAAGTTGTGATCTTTGGTCAGTAGAGAGAACCCACAATTAAATAACAGATCTTTCAAATACATTAGTAATATCTTGTTGGAATTGTTCATTTCAAGAACAGATAAATGGGGACTGTTGTCCTATGTGATCAGTTGTTTCTGGTCTTTACTATAACAAACAAATAAACAAAAACTGCATAGATATAGCAAGCATGTGCTGATTACTTCAGAATTCTTAGAATTACCCATTATTTTAATGTGATTTTATAGAATGATGTTATGTAGACTGAATTGCCCTGGGTGTAGAACTTATGAACCAAAAAACAACTTCAAACCCCTGGGCAAAGATCAAAGCAAACTGTCATGCTAGTATGATATCAAGCCACACTGGAATGTTGATGATCACAGAGAGGAAAATGACATTTGAATAATGAACTGCTCTAATGAATAAAGCTGAAGTCAATTTGGAAATGGAACTATTTGCAATCAAATGGAGCCATAATACAATATGATGTAAATAAATCCTTAACAACCATAATAGTAAGAAATCATTTGTTGTTAATTTTCTTTTCTGTGCTATTATTTATATGTCCAGGTGTGACTAACTGATGCCAACAAATCAAAACTACCCAAGATAAGAAAGTATAGAAGTCTTTCATATTTGACATCACCTCAGACCTTTTCAATTGCTAATTTGTGGGAAATGACATTAAAACTAATTGCTAATAAGATTCACTCTCCAATTGCTTCTTTAGAGAGTTAATGGTACATGGAAGATTCATTCCTACTTTGTAAAATGGCTTTTTCCTAGTAAACAAATTTCACATAATATACAAAACATTTATTTAACCTAATTTGCCCATTCTATGATGTTCCTGAACTCATATTAATGTGCTGTCAATGCAGCTCTGGGCTGTTGATGCTGCTTCCTTTCTGGCAATATAAGGAAGATTCCACAGGAGGGAAGTAGGGAACATAGCAGGAAAGAAGAAGATAATATAGTCACATAAGCTATTTTTAAGACATGACTTAAGTAAAAGCAAATGAAAATTTCATAAGTAAAGGAAATTGTACAAAGCCCCAACATGCCTGTGATAGGGACAATGTCAACCAGAATTTACTCCCCCTTCTATACTGGTTAGGCTTTTCTTTTTATAAAAGGCAAGGAAGTTATTTCCAAGATTTGATTGCCCCAGGGAGCTGAACCAGTTTCACCCTTACTGATGATGCATTGTTCTGTGGACCTTACATGTTTGACATGGTTTGCTATTAACTTGATTACATAAAAAGGCCCACCAAAGTGGAGTCAACCTGACCTTCAGATTTAGCAGATGCCCAAAGGTTGAGTAAATCACCACAACCTACCCAGCTGATCAGACAGATGGCTCATATGGAAGAAGGGCTATATCTACCTGAGTTAAATATCATATCCTTGTTGAGTATATTTTCTATGCAAGTAAAACTCAATTTGTTGACTGTTAAGTACCTGCTGACAGGGTAGTTAGGTGGTACAGTGGATAGAGTGCCAGATCTAGAGTCAGAAAGACACAAATTCAAATCTGGCTTAAGACATTTACCCTTTCAGTAACCTTAGGCAAGTCACTTAGACCTATTTGTATGTTTCCTCATTTGTAAAATAGGCTTGAGAAGGAAATAGCATTTTGCCACGAAAGCCCCAACTGGGGCCATGAAGAGTTGGACATCACTGAAACAACTTAACAACAATAAGTGCCTGATTAGAGTATTATTTTATTCCAATATTAGATTTAAGATAATAGGGAATCAGCCTCAGTCAGGCCCAGACTATAGCAAAAAAAAAAGGACATGAAAAGTGAGCAATTATGCCATAATTGTTCTCTTTTTGGTACACTTTCCATGATTGCTCATCTGTCATGGTTTTGAGTCCTTTGAATTGTATGACATGAATTTCATGGAAAGTCATGGAATGGTTGCCAATTTTACATGTAAAATTTAGTAGGCAATAAGAATTTTTCTGAGTGCATATAAAACATTCTCTGTGTGGAGGTTAATAGGAAAATAATTTAAAATAATCACTCTTTGACATAAGGGAGATGAAACATTTAATTGCTTAGGTAGATTTGCAATGGGCAGCAAGGTGACATAGTAGATAAAGTGCCAGTCCTGAAGTCAGAAAGACTTATATTTCTGAGTTCAAATCTGGCCACAGACAGTTACTATCTCTGTGAACCTGGGCAAATGAATTAACCTTGTTTGCCTAAGTTTCATCATCTATAAAGTGAGCTGGAGAAAGAAATGGCAAGCCACTTCAATATTTTTGCCAAGAAAACCCCAAAAGGGGTCATAAATAGTTGGATACAACTGAAAAACAACTTTCCTGTATATCACAAGTTTTCCACTAAGTAATTGATTCAAATTTTTTTTAACATAAATACATAAAAAAGTAGCTACATGGTTCAGTGTAAAACTTGTATTTAGAAACACCTGAGTTTGAAGCTTTTCTCAGTGGATTTAACTGTGTCACTATGTTAACCTCTCTTTGCCTTAGTTTGTTCATTTGCAAAGTAGGGATAATAATATTTACTTGTCAAGGTTGTTTTTAAGATTAAATTAGATTAAGGCACTTTCAAAATCTTAAAAGTGTTATATGAAGGGCAACTATAAGTATTACAAACTCAATAAATATTTACAGTTTCAAGAAAGTCATATTATTTTTTTCTAAATCAGAAATGAAAATTTAAACATTATTGAACTGAATGATCTTATAATTGATAAAGTATAGATATTATTTTGAGAATTACTTTGGAAAGAGAATTGGATTTTCAACAAATGGCCTTTGATTTGCATCACAGCTCTGTCATTTTTGAACTATTTTTCCTTGGGCAAATCACTGAGCATCTCCAGACCTCACATTTGTATTTCTGTCTAGATGGCTCCTATAAAGTTGCTTCCAGCTATAAACCTGTGGTCCCATTATAGACAAACTACATAATGCAGAGAAAACAATTTATAGAAAACAAAAACAAATATGATTTGTATACATATTAAAGGTATTAAAAACCATTGAAGAGAATAGAATATCTTACAACTATAGATGGCAAAAGGTTCTTGACAAATATAGGGAGAGAAAATACCACAAGAAATAAAAATGGACAATTTTAATTATATGAAATTTAATTTTTTTTCCCAAACAAAGGCAATATAGTTAGAATTAGAAGCAAAACATTTAATGGGGCAAATATTTGAACCAAATTTCTCTGTGTAAGAGTTGAACTCTAATATACATAGAGAATTAGTATAATTTTTTTAAAGAATAAGCTAACTCTTACTTTCCTTGCCTTCTCTCTTTTTAATTATTTCTTCTTTATTTTATACATAGCTTATTCATATATTTTTGAAGAATGAAGTGAGCAGAACCAGGGGAGCTCTTTCTACTATGGCCACAATATTATCAAAAAAGGCTTAAGAACTTGAACCAGTACAATAACTGATTATGACTCCAGAAGACTGATGATAAAATGAAGCCTCTCACCTCTTGGAGACTAGATGATAGGTACAGAATAAGACATTTCTTTTCAGAAACAACCAGTACAACCCAATTTGTTTTTTCTCAGTTTACCTTTTTGTCACAAGTGTTTTGGGGAAAGGTGAGATGGGAGGAAGTAGAATAGAGTAGCAATAACGATGAAAAAGAAAATAAGAAAAGAGTATCTATGAAAAATCTAAAAATACACAAAAAAAGAGTGGAAGAAATTTCAGCAAGGGACAAGTATAGCAGGGGAATGTTAGTACTACCACATTAATATAATTATATGTACACATACATATACATAGATATACACTTACATATGTACAGATGTAGACAGATTTATAGTTCAATATGCAATTATCCTATTCTTCTCTGAACTTATTTGTATTTGGAAATCTAATAATTTGCTCTTGCTTTTGTAGTACATGATGAGGAAAAAATGAGTATGAAATTGGTCAATATTTGCTGTATTCAAGAAAATTTCTTGGGCTATTGTTGTACCTGCTTGATGCATTAACCAGTGTCTTCAAGCTGCTTGGGTTACGAATGAGCTTGTCCAACATGCTGACAATTTCATCAAACTTGGGTCTGCTGTTTCGGTCTTTCTGCCAGCAATCCAGCATTAACTGGTACAGAGCAGCAGGACAGTCCATGGGACTTGGCAGACGGTATCCTTCTTCAACAGCTTTGATTACCTGAGTAAGACCAAGAAGATTTTTTTTTAATCCCAGAAATTTAAGATTTCTGCTGGGAAAGATTTTCCACTGCGTTCCTTATCTTTTTTTATTCCTTGCCAAAATAATATAGGGGAAGCTCATGAAGGTTGGCAATATAATAAAAATGAACAAATTATGTCTATTTAAAAAAATCAAGAAAACTAAACATGAACTATGTAGTTAAATTATAAGAAGGATGAATGAAAATTATTGTTACTTAAAATGGATGATTTTTAATTTTTTTGAGAAATATATAGGCATACATATTTCTTTTTTATTTGTCTTAGTTTTCTAAATATTTGAATATTTCCAGAAGTGTTATCTGAATGGTATTTTTGTAATGAACATTTAAGCACAGACACACACTTATTGTAAAATAATTAATCTACAATACTGTGTCAAAGCAAAGTTGTGTGCTAAATGACACATAAGTCAAAGCTAAAGAACATAACTATCTCATGTATCATTCAATATATAAGAGTCTGGCTGCTTATAATCAGCCACAGAGTACTGCCTGCAATCTGGAATGACTGCACACTACCAAGCACATTAAAAGTGGAATACTTTATGCTTGATTTTCAATATATACATGTGCAAGAAGAAACATATTTCTGTTTTTGTGTTATTTTTGAAAATATATATTCATTCTAAAGAAATTAGAATATGAAATGCTACTATGTATTATTAAAATATATTTGTTTATTCTGTAGTATAAAAAATATGGATTTCAATCAGATAAAGACTTTTTAAATCTTAAAGTGGTATCAAATATAAATAGCAATGGACAATGTCATAATATTCCTGTCAAATTATATCCTAATTAATAAAATTTTCTAGTCATGTTTTTATACTAATTATTGTTTTCCTCAGAGGACAGGTATCACAGGAATAATAATTAAAATTTTGATATTAAAAAATAAAATTCATTCAATGGTGCCAAGAATAATTTTTTCTTGATATTTCCCACCTTGGCTTGTAGTACACTGTTCTCTACTGTTTCTTGTCACTTTTCTGACCTTTCTCATTTATCTTCTTCTGTGGGTTGTTCTTTGTCCACCCAACCCCAAAATATGAACCATCAATTACTAAAACTGCCCCAGGGGTGGATGATTAAGGAAAATTGTTGTAATGTATCAACTCTGGGAAATGATAATGGGATGAGAGAGTTAATTTTAAATCGGTCAAAGATCAGACATTTTATATAAACATGTATTGATAAGTAAATGATATTTATATAAAGACAAAATTATATTGAAAACAAATAATAGATATTAAATGTGATTAGATTGTACTACCACTAGGAAAGAGAAAATGAGGTCATGCTACAAATATCATTGAAGAACTGACAGATTAAATTGATAAAAATAATTCTTATGAAAATATAAGGAAAAATAATGTCTTATGTTTCAAGAGTTTTTCATAGTCACAAAACCCACATACATTATCTCATTTGATCCTTATCATAAGGCAGATAATACAAGAATGAATATGCCAGTTTTACAGATGAGAAAACTGAAGCTTACAGAGATAAGTTATTTTCTCATGCAGAATGTTCTTTTGAAAGTTTGAGCTTTCAAAAATAAATTTGAGGAATATTTTATTGTCCTCTTCAGTGTTTATATAATTGCCAGAAGTTCAGGACCTAGACATCTCCAAATAAGTAGAAAGAGTGAGTTAGATAATGCTTCTACAATAGGTTTACTAGTCATGCCAGGGGAAATGGCCATGGGCCCTGATTGTTAATACTCTATTGTAACCTATAGAGGCCAAAAGTTTTACCTGAATTTCACGGAGTGTGATATTATGCCAATTTGTCAGCTACAAAGAAAATTCAGTTCCTTTTTTAGGAAAATGGCTCTGCTAAACTCAGAAAACAAACTGCTGACTGAACAGAAACAACATAGAGTAGGGTTTTCATGTTGGCTGGGTAAAAGTAATTCTACTCCTTTGAGGAGAAATTTGAAAAAGGCATCCCTGTAATACAGGACTAGTACCCACTTTGCACTTTGCATTGACTGTAACTGGCAATGGCCCTGTTGTTGACTGTGGCTATATAGATTATGTGATTATATATAATGGACACACCTATAAATAGGGGGCAAGACATTATAGGATGTTTATATAAGTCTAGTTTTCTATCACATACTCATATAATTTATAGAATTTGTTTTATAATTAGATGTTACCTTGGTGGTTATCAAGTCCAATCCTCTTACATTATAGATACATGTGAGGCCCAGAAAGGCAAAGAATTACCAAACACTATAAATCTAATTTGTAGGCAAGCCAAGAATAAAACTTTTTTTCCCCCTTGACTCCAAAATCAATGTCTTTTTCCACTGTGTTCTTTCTCTTTCTTCATTAGACAAATGTACACACTCTCACACACACACGCACACAGGGGTATGAACATGGAGACTCCATTAGAGAGTGAGCACTGTGATACTTTGGATAAATTATTCTGAAACTGTGACAAAAATACATTTTGAAATCATTTTTTCTCTTGTCAAGAACAATATAAAATTTGTCAACAAAATTTTTGTGTTAATTTTATTTTTGAAATGTTATTTTGGTCAGAAAAAAAGAAGCTAAATGTTGTGAACAGTTAGACAGTCAATGAGCAAAACCATTAAAATGCCTTCTTGTTTTGTTGCCATGTTTGAATCTGTATACATAAGCATGCATATGAGACAGCAATATGATTATTAAAAACTATATAAAATCAATGTTCTAGAAAAGAAAAAATTCCCTGATATCTTACAGTTCAGAAACCTTATTCTGAATATTTATATAAGAAGAACTGCAATTATTCAAAGTCAATTTACTAATACCTACATTTTCTTTAGAGCAATGTTAAAATGTAGTTTCAATGGCATTACGGTTTGAATCGAATTTGATTGCAAGGGTACAAGGACAAAGTTTTACTCAAGAGATTTTCTTATTATGATGTGGAATTTGATCCTGAGTTATATTTACACTTCACCCAACCCAACTTTGATGCTGGTCCTAATTTGTGTCTGCTAATTTAAATGTCACAGGAAAAGTGACACACTATTTGTTCACTAAAAGGTCAAATTCTATTGAGTAATAACAGAAATAAGATACACATTTTTGAAGTGAAGTGAATTGTCTTCCAAGTCCCTCATGTCCTATTAAATCAATTCTTTCTAATGTACTTCATTAGGCATCCCTGAATCATCTCTTTGATGCTTCACCCAAGGAAATCCAAACAATTAAATAAGGTTTTCCCCTTTTCCCAAGAGTAATTGGTGAAATAGTGCTAGCATTTGAATATATCTTTCTAGGCTATCATTTATCCCACTGAGCCAGATTATAGCATGGATTTTCTTCTAAAAGAGTGTGAAATAACCATCCCATTGCATTGAAGAATGAAGACAGATCAATTGTTCTCAGTTAATAGATAGTACAGTGGAAAAGATTTATATTACACTTCACATGGAAAAAATCACCATTTGAAATTTTTCAGAAAAATTTCTTACCTGGAGGGCATCATTATTAATATCACTATAAACAAAAAAATGTCTCTCTTTATAAACAGTAAAAAAAAAATAAGCATAGCACAACATATTTTTCAGTACTTGCTGTATGTCAGGCAGTACGCTAAGAAAAAGAAAAGCAGTCCCTGCCCAAAAGGAGTTTACTTTTTTATGGGGGAGACAATAAATACTAATTGGTATATACAAGATAATTATTAAGTAACTGTCCATGAGGATCAGGAAAGGCCTCTTGGAAGAGGTGGCACTTGAGATGAATTTTGAAGGAAACTGGGTACCATCAGAGCCAAAGTTTAGGAGAGAGAAGATTGCAGGTATTGTAGACAGCCAGGGAAAAGAAAGAGAGACAGATGGAGCATCATATGAGAGGAACAGCAAGTAGAACAGTACAGCTAGATTATAGTGTGTAGAAGAGAGCAATGTGTTAAGAATTTGGAGAAGACAGGGAAATCTTTCTAGTAGGAAGATAAATATAGGGTATATCTTTCGATTTACCTGTAAGTGGTGATTTGAATGCCTTATGTCTTTATGATATATATATATATATATATATATACATATACAAATATACATACAGATAGATAGATAGATAGATAGATAGATAGATAGATAGATAGATAGATGGATAGATATAGATATAGATACAGATATAGCTATAGTCTGGGTATGGATGGAGTGGGAGGGTTGCACAGGGGAAAGGCCAATAATCTATAGAAAGGAATTCTGGGGTTTGGTTGGTCATTTATCAAGGCATCATGTAGCTCATTACCTTTACTGAGGATTTCATCATAAAACTCCAAGAGTTGTAATCCCATTTGGTCTACCATCTCCTATTACATTTGTCAGCCTGAAGCACTTTATTTATTAATTAAATAATTTATTTTTTAAAAAGGGAAGTTTCTCTGAGTTAGCGAAGAAAAAGGGAGGGCAGCAATAAGAGTAGCAGACAGGCTGGCACCAGTTCAACATACCCATGCTACATATGAAGTTTTGTTATAAGCTATGCCTGTTCTTTGTATTGACATTCAAATCAATAGTGCTAACTCAATTTAGAAAGTGCTGCCTCTTCTGGCAAAACATAATAAAGGGCATAAAGAATCTGTAATGCTCAGATAGTGCCTCCTTCATGTTATGTGGATATGTGCTTGAAAAATCAACTATTAATAGAAAAGGGAGCTGCTGAATATCTGTGGTTTAAGCAGAAAAGGAAATATCATAGGACACACATTTTTCTCAACAATGGGCATTCAGGGGAATAACTGATGAGACTAAGCTTCAGTATACTCCTATATGCAGCAGATTCAGAATTTCTACAAAAGATTTTAGAGTAGTTAATAAAGATTAAACAAAATACATTCAAAATTTCTATTAATTCATTAGTGTGTTCCACATACCTACACAGATATTTTGTTTTAGCATATAATTTCTGTCAGTTTCTATGAGTGAAAAAAATTCACTACCTTATTTCCAACCCTCTAGAAGTGAGCTTCAAGCTTGTCTTAGACCTACAGACATTCATGGAGCACATTCACAGCAGGTATCCAAAGCTTGGTAGAGTATGTCACAGCTACCACATAAGAATACAGGATCATGAATATTTACAAACATAGTTATACCAGCTCTTTGTGTAGTGGGAAAGAAATGGAAAATAAAAGAATGCCTATCAATTGGGACATGGCCAAAAAAATTATGGTATGTTAGTGTAATAAAATATTTTTGCTCTGTAAGAAATAATTAAAGGGATGGTTTCAGAGACAAATACAAGAAGAAATGTATGAACTGCTGCACAGTGAAGTGAGCAGAACCAGGGTCACCTCTGCATCATCAAGGCTATTTGTATAGCTTTGCTGTTTTAGCAGAGTATTATCACTTCATGTGATATTTTCTGTCATCTTGCCATCTACATCAATAACTCACATTTATACAGTAATTTGAAATTAACAAAATGCTTTCTTCAGAACATTTCTTTGAGGTAAGTGATTTAAATACCATCAACACAATTTTACAGATTAGAAAACTGAGGCTCAGAAAAGGACTCCCAGAAGGCCATATGGTTAGTACCAAAGTCGAGCTCTTAATCAAAATAAGGACTGCACAAATGCTAGAGGAGAAAGTAGGTCAAACCTACGTGTTTTGTGTCAATTAGATTGGGGTACTTCCTTAAAAGTGCTTGAACTATAGTCCAGCAGCAGAGACAAGTATTCCAATCAAAGACCTGGGCTTAAATCCTAGCTCTTATAAACTATGACATTTAGGAGAAATTAATTTGAGGTCAAGTTTTTCTTATCTATTAAATGAGGAAATTTGTTTACTTGGTTTTAGAGATCCTTTCCATCTTTATGTATATGTAATTATTGACTAAAGTAGAGATAAACATGACTGCCATACAATTAAATCATCTGATGAAAATAAATTTTATTTATCTAAAATATCTTTTTCTGTATAAGTAGAATAATAATTAATGGAAAATAGCTAAAATAATTTTATCAGAGGAAGAAAGGTTGGGGAGAAAATAAACTAATTCTTATTTTTTAACTTTTTAAAAGGTAAAATGCACCAAAAGATCCATATTTTTGATAAGCAAAGGCCATGTATTTGGTTTGGTACTCACATCCTGATTGGTCATTTCCCAGTATGGTCTCTCACCATAGGAAACCACTTCCCACATCACGATTCCATAACTCCAAACATCACTGGCAGAAGTGAACTTGCGGAAAGCAATGGCTTCAGGTGCAGTCCATCTGATTGGGATTTTTCCTCCCTAGGAAAGTTAAGTACTTATATAAACAAATAAAATAACAATCCTCATTTCTTAGAGGCATCTAGGGATACAGTTTCCTCACCTAAAAGTCTTTGGAAAGAGATGTAGAATTGTAAAATAAATCTGTTTGACAGCACTTAGTTTCTTCCTGCATATCTTAGCTATGAACACTTGTAGACTGACAACTAATTGCCTGTCCAGAAAGTACTGTAGTTTTAAATTCTGTTTGAATGCCAGAGCACATATAGGATCCACATCTTAATTATGTTGCTTTGAATGGTGACCATGAATAAGGGAAGGCAGGCAGTCAAGCAGGTCAGTAAAGAATATTTTCATAACTTTCAGACAAAAACAAAGGGAACGTAAATGTTTTATAGTCCTTTCTCTTCCCTTCCTACCTTCATTTTACAAGGATTGAAAATAAAAAAAAAAGTCCAGAGGTTTGAGTGCTCCCTCACATGCCTTTAAGGAGCTTAACTGGAGGTAAAGATATGTCTGAAGGCCAGAAAATGAGAACAAATATATCACTGTGGGAGCGGTGAATGGGTGGGAAGTTCATGCATATGTTCACACACTTGGTTTATTTCTTCTGGTTTTATATTTCTGGCACATTTTTGTGTGGGAAGCACATTTGATATCACCAGGTCAAAGGAAATAAATGGAAATGAAAGCATGAGACAAATCTCACCAAGTATTCCATTAAAAAAATTTATTCTGTATGATAACTGCAGTGGAAGATTTAAAATAAATTCCCTCAATTCAAAGAGGAAATAATTTTCATAATCTTGACTAGTTCAAGCTGAAAGCATTTTTTCCTAGTTTTTTTTTTTGTGGGGGGGGCAAACCTAGGAAACCAAATGCTGCCTTTTGTAAGCTATTTTGTTTTTATTTTTGAGATAAAGAAAGTCGTGTGAATTTCAAATATTTGCTTAGGAAAAAGACCAACCATACTCATATCAAAGAGTAAAGAAGGCACTCTATCTCTGAAATCCCTGATATAAGCTGGTAGAATTTCCATTTGAGGAAATAAAAAAAAGTTTAACATTATATGCTAAAAAGTGATTTATAGACCATGACTATAGAGCCATAACATATATGAAGAAAGTATTGAGTGGCATCCCACTCATTTCCAGATGAGCAGGCTCTATGAAGATTAAGAATGTGTTCTTTATTTAGTCAAAACTGTCAGAGCCATGCTCTAATAAAGCCATGAAAGCTATTGTCTGAGAGACCTCCACTGTCTCCTCCTTCTTCTAAGCAGCTACTAATAACCATAAAACCCTAACCCAGCTAAACTTTTACAAAGGACTTTTTTTAAAAAAAAGTTTGTGAAATAATTATTTTACAAAAATAACTGTTTTCATATAATTTCTAAAAGATATATTGATAGTTACACATTGATACTTTCACTTCATGATAAAGATTTTAAGACTATGCCTTATGAACTAAGATTTACACACACACACACACACACACACACACACACACACACACAGGGAGTAGGAGGTATGGGGAAAGAAGTCTATAGATTCCTTTTGTGTAAACATTCCCTACTAGTAGAGATTGGCAACTCATTTGCAATTCATATTCTTGAAGCTTTGCCTGGGGCATTGAGAGAGTTTAAGATACTTGTTCATAATGGTACATCTAGTATAGGAAGGTCTTTTAGATTCTTTAACTTACATCTGCTTCACTATATAGACAATCATTTATATTTATTTATATGTAATTTGTGCATCATATTCCCTTTGAGAATATTGTCTAATACAGACAGAGATCTGTATTAGTTCCCTCAGTGGCTGTAACACAGAGCTCTACAAATGATATGCTTAGTAAATATATGCTCAATTAAACTGAATAGATATTTGATAATTGTATAGGTATCATCGGATTTCCATTGGTCTTTCATTCAAATTAAGAATCTGAGATCATTTTAATAGTTCATGTTTAAATAGTGTTTCTAGTTTTTCCAAAGTGCTTTAATGCATTATGTCTTTAAAGAATAAATAAATAATTCAGAACTACGAGAAATACAAAATAAATTTAGTTGCTAATTGAAATCTGTTGGTCTAAACGTTCAGAAATCCATTCCAAATCTGCTAAGATTTCTGTGTACTGTGAAGTGAGCACAGAATAAATGACTTGGTGAAATTGAGTATGTTCATACCAATAACACCTGGAAAACTTAATGACTGTTAATAAAAATAGTGGTTATAATTTTTTAACAAATAAAGGTCCACTGCATATCTATATTTGATGGGAAAATGGGATAGCAACATAGGATGTGGTAAAGGGGAATGACATCCTGGGTTACTACTTGGAATATGTCCTACTGGAAATCCTGTAATCTCTACTTTGAGCAATCTGTGACCTTGATTCAGAACAAAAATGTAGTCTTCCTCTTAGCTCAAATCTTACTCTAATAGAACTGCTAAGAAAAATCCATACATATTCCTTCTGTGGCTCCATCTACCACCTAAGGTCCAGTGAAGAATTAAATAAATTGGCTAGATCATATCGGTCAAAAATGCCTTTGCCTAAAACAATCTCGTAACTGAGATAAATGAGAAGAGTGTGGATTTATATTAAAATCTCCTCAGCTTTCATAGTTAGAAATTATTACGCATGAGTGATATAATGAAAAAAAAACATTGAGGTGAATGAAATGATCTATTCAAAATATTTAGAGGGAATTTAAAGGTAAAGAAACAACAAAAAGGGTGGTAGAAAACCATCATTTCCTTCTCAATAAAGAAGGGTTGGCTTACAACATCCCTTAAATAGTCTCTCCAAATGTGTCTACCTACTCTGTCATGGGATTTGGTTTACATAGTTGATAAATTAAAAGAAATGCTTTTAATTTGGTAATAGGGAATTGAATGCTACTGAAAGGTGACTTTAAAAGTGCACCTGGAGCATGAACTTTAAATACACACACAACTATGTGTATACACACACACATACACACACACACACACACACACACATTATGTAAGAGAGAAACATAGGCATTTTTCTATAGTAACGGAAGTTTATGACCCAGATCAAATTGGGCTACCTAATTTCTTTTCTGGGAAAAGCAATGGGGGATGATTCATGGTAAATATGCTAGTGTGAATATGGCTGGAGGTGTTTTGAAAGACAACTATATAAAGAAACTACTTTTTTTTCAGTGAGATTAATTATAAAATTTTAATATCATAGGACATTAATTGAAGTAATTCAAAATAATCTGCTGGCACCAGTTCATTTATTGTTATAAGGCAGAAGTATTGATGTTTGGTTCAAGTTATTTCTATGATCTAAGGAACATAAAAATATTTAAAACAAAATATTCATAATTTCCTTTAGTATGATGGTCTGGGACTGATTTCTCATATTATTGATATAGTTAGAACTTACCCGTGTAGTATATGCTGCTTCAGGGTCATCTTCTAGTACTCTGGAAAGTCCAAAATCAGACACTTTGCATACCAGGTTACTGTTGATTAAGATGTTTCTGGCTGCAAGATCCCTATGTACATAGCCCATATCAGAAAGGTACTTCATTCCAGAGGCAATTCCCCTCAGCATTCCTACTAGCTGAATTACAGTAAATTGTCCATCATTTTTCTGGAAAGATAAAGAAGAAATATTAGTCTTACATGGAAATACAATGAACAAATCATCAGTGTTGGGGGTGTCATGGTTGTGATGAATAAAAACTATTGCAAATCTTACCTTTAAAAATGTATCTAAAGAGCCATTCTCCATATATTCTGTCACTATCATTACTGGCTTACCTAAAAAGAAAACAAAGTCACATAGTTTTAATTTCATAAATATATTGAACATGCTTTTATAGATATATAAATTAGAAAAAAATATGCTTCTTTGCATTTTAACATAGTCATACTAAGGAGTGCTTTAAACCATTTTAGAAGTATTAATTTATCTATTTTTTTGATATTTTATTTAAGTTCACATTTTAATATAATGTCAACCAATCAACAATTATGAGTACTATGGGAACTGGGTGTATGTGGTGAGATCAAGGTGGTAGGAATATAACTTTGATAAATGAGTATTTTAAATTATTAAACTGCCATTATCAGACATATCACATTATGTAGCAATGAGTCTTAAGAAAATTCAAAATGATACAGGCTATTATAGGACAGCTCAATAGTACTTATATTTAGTTTTGCAATGAGTTAATAGCGTGACTCCTAAACTGCACATGCATACATAACCAATCCATAAGCCCCTAAATGCATTTCCAGTTTCACTGCTTTCCTATAAGGAATACCTCAAACTGAAGTTTTCATTTTTCTTTATGCCTTCTACCTCCATACAATTATTAGTGACATTCTTTTTACTTAAAACATACCTACCCCACCTCCACCCACCATTTTCTTAATAACACCTGAAAATTCAGTTCAAATACTACCTTTTCCATAAAACATTCACTTATCTTCTCCGAGGGAAGCTGATGTCTCCTTTCCCTTAAATCCTTCTAAAACATTAAATGTTTTCTTGGAACTACTATTACAATTTGTTTTGATAGGGAGGTTCTTTTGCCTTTCCCCCTCATACTGTTATCTGCATCACTCATGTAATAATTAGAAAATGCTACCTATTGCATTTGTTTAAAGACTTATCTTAGGCCACCTATTAGAGTATCAATTCTTGGACCCTCAGAATCTTGTTTTATATGTTTATCTCCTCTGCAACAGCTTGTACGGTGCCTTGAACATAGGAAATGCTAAAGAAATGGATGCAAAATGAGTGAAAAAAATAGCTTTATTACCTAGATAAACCATAGACTGACAAAGATAGTCTTTAACATGGTTGCTTAGTCTTGTCCCTTGTTATCAAGGGACAAGTATAGTATTTGAAAATAAGCATTGTTTCTATCTCTAGGACAAATACTTTATGTCTTATACAGCCAGAAATGACATGTTAACTTAAGTCACTCGCTTTTAGGGAAAGACAGTGAGTAAAAATGTAAATGTATATACATGTATATTTACACACATGCTATATATGTTTTTTATATAATAACAGTAAATACTGAGGGGATGCTGAGACAGAAAATGATTATTCTCTTAAGTCAATTAAAAATCTCAATATGTAAGAGAGAATTATATATGATCCATGCAAATACTCATGTACCATCACAAGCTAATCATGAATGCATTATAGGTTACTTCCTGTTATTTACAGGAAAATATAAATGCTTTCTTGCCATTTAAGGAATTCAGACCTGAGACAGCTTGTTTATATAGGCCACCTCTGCCCAAAATTAAAAAAAAAATACTAAGATGAGTATTATAGTACTTAGATATAAATAAAAGTTACATACACATTTAAGCATTTACATGCAAATATATTTTAAGAATTTTACTAAGCTCCATAGTCTGACAAGACAGTTTTTCATATAGATAACTTCTCTTATGATAAATTGGGAAATGTAGATTCTTTTAATGGTACTTGAAATGTGATATATGTTCATTTGCTTAGCAGTAAAACGTAAAAATGCATAAAGGAATGTTTCATATTAAAAGTTAAGCACCAAGTGCTGTTGCACATAGCCAAGGAAAACTAAGAAGTTACAAAAGTCCATTTTCACTTCCTAATTTTAGCATTTCCCTCTTTGCTTCAAAGAACCAGAGTGTGGACATCTTTGTTCATCCCTGCCCACTAACCTTATTCATTTGATTCTCTTTACCACCACATCTTTTTGATGTTTAATATAGGCTTGCCCTTTCTATTCAGTTTTCAAAGTCTTGGATGTCTCTTTCTCTGTGTGTCTCTCTGACTCTGTGTGTCTCTCTGTTTCTGTCTCTCTGTGTATGTCTCTGTCTGTCTCTCTCCCAATTCTGACATCCATAGAAATTGAGTGTCATTTAGCTCTTAATCTAGAAAGTATCCAGAGATGGAAGGGATTTCATTGGCTTTTAGTTCAGTTTACCCAGGTAGAATCCCCTCTACAATGTGCCAGACAAATGGTCATCCAGTCTTTGTTTGAAGATCTCCAATGTGGGAGAACCTAGCACTTACAAAGGCAGTTCATTTCACTTCAATATCTCTCTAATTATCATAAGTTTTCATAATATCAAGTCTCAATTTAACTTGTTGCAAATTACACCTAATTGATCCCAATTCTACAGTGCCAGGGCATGTAAAAACAACAAAAACAAAAACACCAAAAAACCAAAAACTATATCCTTTTTTTTATTTGAAGCTCTACAAAGACTTTCAGTTATCTCATATCTCCTTTTCCCACCAAGCATTCACTTTTATAAACAAAATACCCATGATTCCTGTTGTGCTCATTTGGATGTTATCTAGCTTGTTAATGTTCTTCCTAAAATGTGAAAATGTGTTGCCAGAACTGAATACAACATGGCTCACCTGGTATGATGAGGACATTGCACCTCTTTTAAAACAGTTTACTATTTCATTGGCTTTCCTATCTGTTATACCATATTTTTCATTTATTTTGACCTTTCTGTCTGCTAAAATCATTCCCTGATCTTTTTTGAACTGTTGCCTCACCATCCCTGCCTTCCTAATATCAACCTGGAAGCTGACTTTCTAAATGGAAAATATGATTTAACATTTAACCCTACTAAATTTCAGATGACTTGATTTAGCCTAATGTTCTAGATTATAAAAATGTTTTTGAATCCTGATGGTCATCTATGATGTTAGTTATTTTTTCCAGCATTTCATGATCTATGAATATGATAAGCATGCCACTGACACCTCTATTTAAGTAAGTGACAAAAATATAAAAACTACAGGACCAAGTACAGATCTCTGGGGCACTCCACTGGTGACTTCCTTCCAAAATGACATAAGACATTAATGACTACTGTTTGGGCCAAGCCATTCAAGCAGTGCTAATATGTATGTAATTGTGCTTTAATCTGGCCCAGGGCTGAAGAACCTGTGGCCTTCAGGCCTTTTAGTCAAAGGGCCATAAGTGAGGACCTAGACCACCACATGTGGCCTGGAGACCCCAGGTTCCCCACACATGAGGCTAGTCCATATTTTCCCACATGTTCCCAAAAGATCAGCTGTTATCACATACTTTACTAGATTAACTTTACTTACACCATTACTCTAATCCACTAGTGTAAGCAAATATGTCAAAAATGGAAATAGCCTTTTCAACTTAATCTTAGGTTTGTATTACCAAGTATGTCTCTGACTCAACTTCCCACCTAGTCTTGCTCCTGGGAACTTAAGAATTTGACTCTAAGCCACATCTATATAAAAAGTATTAAGTGTTCTTCAATCTTGTGGAAGTATACAAGGTAAGAAGACTTTAGATAAAGTAAATATTTTAATTTACTTCAAACAAAAACAGTTAAGATGCCTGCCTTCTCCTCTCCAATGTGTCTCCGATTCTCAGGGACATACACAGTGCTCTGGAATATTTCTCTGGCTAAGTAACCTTGTATAGGGAAAGAAATTGAGGTTGGAAGAAAAACAAACAACCCACCTATACTACTGACTCCTTTAAAGAATGATTTCTAATGTGTTTTAATGGGTATTTACATTTTAAATAAGGAAAAGTTCAATTTAAAATAATGAAATTAGAACGGCTAAATTTCTAGTATTAGAATCATGCTTGGCTGGAGCCAGGTGAGGGGGTGGGGGTTGGTTGTCTATTCTTAGGTTGAGGGGCCTTCATATATAGCAATACATGTAGCCAATTACTTTATCTATATACAATTTCATATCTTCTATATGTTCTTTGAAATCTGTTGCTTTCCGCCGTGTAATTAACATATAATTCTATTCTCTGCTCCTTTCTTATACTCACCTTTCTTTACTGAATTTCTCTCCTTCCCATCTCCCCACTCATTTTCCATTTTTTAGAATCATCTATCAGTAGAATGAGTTGACTGCAGGTATTCCTTAGACTGATGAACTTCAGCAATGAGTTAAAAAGTCTATATGAAGTAATTTTTCCTGGGTTAATGAACACCTTGGCCTTCAACCCCAACTTTACTGAGCTCAGAAGAAATACATTATGTCATAAACAGGATGCACCCATCAAAAAATCTCATTAACATTAAATAATACACATACAGAAAGAAGAAATAATTACTTTTAAGAAGTTGGACACCTGGGATGCATGCTGTTCACTTTTTCAGCCAGCATCATCTGTGTTTAAGAGACATATTAATTATGTATGGCAGCAAAGACTGTCATAACAGAAATTTAAAAAAAATGTTATATGAGAAGTGTGATGGGGACCTAAAGTGGCTCTCGTATTTGAGATTGAGAGGGGGGGATGAGCAATCAAAATAAAAGTTTGCAAACAGGTATAATATTCTTTTGTTGACAAGAATAATAAGACTCTTCAAATCCCTTTTGATTAATTTTCATGCTTGAGTCATTTTAATGCTAATTATATATAGTTTGGCTCAGGTTTTAGATCTCATTTCTCGCTAGCTTGCAAGGATGACATAGCAATAATTAATGTGGTTTCCCCTAGTCCTTGTAAATTCAACAAAATCCTCTAAGAACATGCAAATTATTTTTATTTAAATCAATTTCCATGAAGTGGCACGAAATATAGACAAGAGGAGCTGTCAGTCATTTTAAAATTGCATAATAAATGCCTATGCATTAGATGTGTTAAAACTATGTCATAACATGATTATAATAAACTTTAAAATTGGTTCATATTAAGATATTTGTATATTTTAAGGAAAGAATATTAAACTGTTTGGGCTTTTTCATGCAAAAGAATAGCTGATTGATTACAGAACACTTCAGAAATTAGGGATGGTTTCTAATCTCATTACTAACTAGTCACTTAACCTCTTTAGGCATCTACCTCTTATCTGTGAAATGAGGCAAGGTACTATTAAATGGCCTCTACATTCCCTTCCATCTTGAAATGTGGAATCATAAATATAAAGTCAATAATTATAATCATATAGATATGAGAATTTTGAAGACTTCTAGAAATCCAATGTATTTTTTTTAAATGGCTAAATACAATAACATTACTGATCCTCATTCTATTTGAATTATTTTCAGTTTTTTACATGCTTGTCCATGTCCTATATACTATTTTCTTCATGCTTGCCTTACAAAATAATTGTCTGTTGGTTTTCTGCTTACCTGTTTGACATCTCCTTTTCAGTTTCTTTTTTATTTAATATTTCATTTTCCCCAATTATATGTAAAAACAATTTTTAACATTCATTTTAAAAATTGAGTTCAAAATCCTCTCCCTTCCTCCTTCTTGTACCCACCTCATTGAGAAATCAAGAAATTTGGTTTATTAAATGTGTGTAGTCATGCAAAATATATTTCCATATTTGTCATATTTTAAAGAAAACACAGACAAAAATAAGTTTAATAAAAGTATTCTTCAATCTTCATTCAGACTCCATCAGTTCTTTCTCTGGGCTTAGAATTAAGAAGACATTTTCATTAGTTCATATTTGGCCTCAGACACTTACTAGCTAAGGTGACCCTGGTCAAGTCACTTACCCCTGTTCACCTCAGTTCCTCATTTGCAAAAATGAGCTGGAGAAGGAAATGACAAACCACTCCAATATCTTTGCCAAGAAAACTCCAAATGAGGTAACAATGAATCAGACATGGCTGAAAAAAATGACTAACAGCACACTTCTCCCATTCATCTTCCATATGAGAGTCAAATTTATATTCCCAAAGCCTGGATGTTATTCCTAGGACCCCCCCCCCATTCTATTCAACTATTCAACAGCTCTCTACTTGCTCTATGATAAAATGTAAAATCTTGAAACTGTCATTTAAAACCTTTCATGACATTTCTCACTTTACTTTTCTTATTTTGTGTAATTTCCACTTACACACTTTCTAATACAAGCAAACTACAAGGAAAATTTATGTTTTAATTTTATATATACATATATATACACATATATATTTTTATTCCAAATAAAGTGCAAATTTCAGAAAATGACTTTAATGGCATATGGTGGGTAATTTCAAATGTATGTTTTAATTCAGTGAGACTATATGAAGCAGCTACTATGTGTCAGGCACTGCTATAGGCACTCAGAATACAAAGACAAAAAAAAAGCAATGCCTGTCCTCAAAGAGTTTACATTTTATTGAAATTGCCAATGATTTTTAAAAAAAACTATCTGAAAAGGTATAAAATAAGGAGAAAAACAGCCAAAGAAATTCACCAGTGTTTTGAAAGACATCTTATACAATTTTTAAATAAAAGAATTCCCTGAACATGCAGAAAATGTTTAGATCCTTCTTTTTGTGTATATAATTGGCCTAATGGTATGTAGTCCAAAGATACTACAGAGTCTACTATGAAATCCATAGCCATTTAAAAGAAATGGATATAGTAATGAAATTTCTCATTTGTATAGTGCTTTGAAGTTTGCAAAGTGATCTACATGGTTGAGCTCATTTGATTACTTAAAAAGGAATTAAACTGCCTTTAACATTTGGTTGAATCAGTGGACAAAGTTGTAAGCTATTAACATGGCTTCCTACCTGAGTGAGTACAAAAAGCCAAAAGGATAGTCCAGCTGGACCCTCAGGATTGAATGACGTGTTAATTACTAGATGGACGATTGTCTCATTTTTTAAAATATGAAGCCTGAGATACCAATGCAACCTGATCAGCCCTGTCCTATTTGCTAATTCTATTATTGTTCCTATTTTACAGGTGAGAAAACTGGAACTAAAAGATGCTAAGTTACTTGCCCAGAATAACAGAGATATCTCAATTACGTCATGTTTAACACTATACCAGGTTGCCCCTCTGAAGGATGAAGAAATTTCTTTTCCCTGATTAAAATAGATAACTTGATTATTCCATCAGTATCCATAGCCCTTCTGGTCATTACAGGTAGATAATCATCTGGGTCCAGAAAGAAAAAGGGGATGCAAATAGGATAGATTATATTTGGGAATTGGGATAAATACAACCTTTTCCCCACAGAAGACTTTGTATTCCCCAAGATCCACATTTAATAGTTATGCTGTATCCTTATGAATCATGGTAAATCATTACCTCTAGAGAACCAAAATAATAGCTTACTCAAAAAAGTAATGGAGGGATTCACAAAGGATGTAAGATCTCAGTAATTTAAGGATCTATACATTCATCATCAGGAAGGTGTTTGCTTCCTTTGGTGATGGAAAGCTCTACTCCCTACTACTCCACAGAATGATTTGGGGAAATTCATAGGATCAAAGAATCACACATTTAAATCAGGAAGGAACCATAAGGATTATGGAATTCAATGCACACATTTATAGATGAGGAAATTAGGGCTTAGCTTAAGTGACTCACATAAGTTACTTAGGGAGGAAACAGTAGAATATGGATTAATCCCAAATTCCCTGACTCTCAATCCTGCCCTTTTAATTCTACCTCACATCCTGTCTTTATTTATTAGTTGAAATATTTATCACCTTTCTGTCAACATAGTCATAAGCATTTCTAAAGCAAGGTAGTATAGTCTCACTCTACATAGTAAATAGTGCAAATATTTTTATTGCTACTTTATAGAATAAAAAGTTGAGGTTGAGAGTTGGTTTGAGAAGTAACAGGAAGTAGTCACCCAACATTTGTGTAACATCCTTAACAGGATGTTTAATGACTGAATATGGACCAAAACCATAAACAAGATCAGAATTCCTACTATGAAAGAGTTGGTACTCTAAAAGTGGAGGCAACATCCAAAAAACTGCATACATACAAGATACATACAGATTAAATAAAAGCCAGTCTCAGAGGGAATCTAATAGTAGAAGGGAGATGAGAAATTTCAGAGATTGTAGAATGTGGAATTTGATGCAGTATTGAGGGAATCCAGGAAAACCAGTAGGCAGAGATGAGAAGGAAAATAATTTAAGACAGGGGACCAACAATGAAAGGTCATGGAGTCTGACATAGTGTCAAATGTGACAAACAGGCCAATATGGTTAAAAGCCCTTAAAAGGGAGGAAAGTGTCATGTTGTGAATGCCTTTAAATACCAAGTAGTTCTTTTTATATTAGATCCTAGGTGAAATAGGAGACACTGGAGTATATCAAATAAGGGCATCAGATTGATCAGATCCGTGCTTTACTACACTCACTTTGGTAGCAGGGTGGATTTGAATGGAGAGAGACATGAAGTGTGATCAACAAAGAGGTTATTGCAATCATCTTGATGTAAAGCAATGGGTATATAAGTAGCTGACTGGAGATAAGGCAACATTTAGCAATGTTGTGCAGGTAGAAACAAGAAGACTTGAGAGAGAATTGGTATTGTGAGGTGATTTTGAGTGAGGAGAAAGGAATAATAACTAGGCTGGGTGTTAGGGTGATTGGAGGAGTGGTCTTATTGTGACAATATCAAGAAAGTCAAAACTAGGTTTAGTTATTTTTTTCTTTTTAGTTGGGGGAGAAGCTAATGAATTCTATTCTTGGACACTTTGAACTTGATTTGCCTAAAGAACATTCAGTTTTAAACATCCAAAGGCAGTTGGTGATATGAAATGAGACCTCAAAAGAAATAGGACTAGATATATTGATAGGGGAATTATATGCATAGAAATGATGTGACTCATGGGAACTAATAAAAATGTTATAGAGGAAAGAAGGAAGTGGCTTTAAGTCAGACCCTTAGATGAAATCTCTTATGGATAATGGACATGTCCAGGATTAATATCCATCAAAGGAGATTGAGAAAGAGTATTTCCCATTGTAAGTGTCAAGAAAACCTAAACAGGAGAAAGTATCCAAAACAGGCTGATTGATAGCAGCAAAAGCTGCAGACAAATGAAGATAAGGATCAGAAAAGGCCATTATATTTGGCAATTAAAAGATCATTTTTCACATTGGAGAGAATAGTTTCAATTGAATGATGAGATAAGAAGTTAGACTGCAAAAAGTTTAGCCTGGAAGAGGAGGAGTCGCACATACACACACACACACACACACACACACACACACATGCATGTTTGCACGTATGTATATATATGTATACACACATATGTGTATACGCATATATGTGTGTATGTGTATTATACACACACACACACATGAGAGTAGCTATCAGGGATGGTTGGATTGAGTGAGATTTTTTTTCCTTTTCCTTTTTTTTTAGGGTTGGGTGAGACATTAACATGTTAATCAGCAGGCAGTAGATTGATGAGATGAGATGAGAGATGAGATTGAAGATTAATAGGGAGACAACCAGGTGAGGAATCTCTTGGAATAGTTGAGTAAAAGGATACAGGTAGAATATTTTACTTTGGAAAAAAAAAGAACTACTCCTTCATGTGAGAAGTGGGTGAAGGAAGAGATATCAAGGGAATATGTCTGAATGATAGTAGATGCATATAAAAGGAGAAGAGGGAGCTTTTAGAGAATGACCTCATTTTTTTTCAGTGAAATATGAAGTAAGGCCTTAGCTGAGAGGGTGGGGCCCATCTTTTGACTTCAAATCCAATTCTTTCTACTGAATAAACATTTCCTTTATTTTCAAACATTCTTGTAAAATTCCACTACAGTTTCATTTATTGATAGTCACTAATGACCTATAATCAATCACAGTAAAACTGGAATGTAAAAAATAATCAGTTGATTACTTATTTGCAGTATTTACATGATTCATGAATTTGCTAATGGGTTTTTCCTAAGGACTTTGGTCTGAGATCAGCATAGTTACAGTATTCAATTCCATTCCATTCCAATCCATTTCATAAACTTTTATTGTATATATAAAAAGACAACCTAGCAGAGTGTAGTGCATGTTGTCATTTAAATGAAGAAAATAGGGGTTCAAATCCTGTGTCAGACACTTAATAACTGCATCTCTGGCCAAGTCATTTTACATCCCTAGACTGCAGTTTTTGTCAGTTGAAATGTGAGATATTGGACTCTATGGTCTCTAGATTACTTTTAACTTTAGATCTATGATCTATGACCTATTATGTGTAAGGCATTATCATCATATAAACAATAATTCCCACAAAATATTCAATTCTCTTAGAAAAAATGTGGTTTACTTTTTCTTTTTTAATTTTTTTTTAGGCAATTGGGGTTAAGTGACTTGCCCAGGGTCACACAGCTAGTGTCAAGTGTTTGGTCTGAGGCCGGATTTGAACTCAGGTCCTCCTGACTTTAGGGCTGGTACGCTATCCTCTGTGCCACCTACCTGCCCCATTGCACCACCTAGCTGCTTTTATTTTTTCTTTAAAAATTAAAAAAAGTATATACATTTTAATAATTTGTCTTCAACAACATTGGTAGATAAATAACACTGATTTTAAAAGATTTTGGAGTGTCAATAAAATCATATATTGACAAGCATGAATAAAGTCATAAATTTGTGTCACAATTGGGTGAAATTTTTTTAAACAGTCTCTTGCACTTGAATGTTCCATCCCTCTGGGAATGGAAGGAGTTATTCCTCAATTGTGCTGTAAATAGTATTTTGCAAAGTATTTCCAGTCTACTATTGAGTATAAATTTAGCACAGCTCCATGCCTGACCTAATTTTAGATCAGGTAAATGTGGCCCAAGGCTTTGGCTTCTGCTTTTGGTCTTTGTTCTTATTATGAAAAATTTTACATCACCTCAGGTGTTGAAGACAGAACTCAACATTTGGCAATTCTATGATTTGGAAAAATTGGCTCTGAATTTATTAACATAAAAACATCTAAGAAGGCAGCCCCTTGGCTAATTTCCACAACAGGTAACACAAAGTAGAGCAGCTCATAAGAAACTCAGAAATGTAATGATGTTTTGATGGGAGACAGGGCTGACTCACATATATTTTTTCTTCTTTTACTATTTTCTGAATCTTGTTGAATAGTAGAAGTTGGCACTGTTGAGCATTTCATGAAAGTGCCTTGCATTGAAAATGAGCTATTTGAGTCAGAAGCTGTGGGTTTTTAGTCATCTGTCAGCAAACCCCTGCAGACAGTATCTCTCTTTAGGATGTACTATATTTAGCAACAGATCACAAAAGGATTTCTGAGTGAGGTCCCTTGTTTTTAGCACTTAAAGCAATGATACAGAAAAAAAAGATGGAGTATCATTATCGCCCTGTCTGTGGGAATGCTACTCCAGCCTCCCCATCCAACTCCAATCAGAGAAATCACAAGATTTAGTTGCACTTATGCCTCATTATCTGTGTGCTGCAGGTTGAGAATAATTGCTGAATAAATTAGCATCAGATCAGAGAGCATGAAATTAAGGACACAAATAAAGTGAGTTTCAACATGGTAAATTAAAACCAAGTTGCAGACTTCCTAAGCTGAGCATTAATAACTTACCTTTGTGAAGGAAAATATGATTTCAATTCACACAGAACAAGAAATAAAGATAAAGAGTCACCTTTAAAGGCTATTGTTTCAGTTTTCCTATTAATGTCATTGAGGGGTCATCCTCAGAAAAAGGTATTTGATTAAAAAAAATTAAGTGTAAACATTTTAAGGATGATTCATCATCATTCCCTATGACATTTCCATTTTATACTCTGGACCATAATCTACATATTTCAAATATGGTTACATTTATAGATATAAAAAATGCAAGTGTCTTGTTTCAGTTACTTCACAAGACATTTATTAAAATCATACTTTTCTAAGTCCGGGGGAAGATAGAAAGTTTAATTAAGTCCCAGAACCTGACCTCATGGAGCTTACAATTTGTAGGGGTTGCTGAGGGGGTGATATATTGCATAAATAGGAAACTGCAATATAGAATTACATGACATTTGATATGTATAAAACACAATGTTATATAGGATGTAAAGGGTCTAATTTTGCCAGCTGGGAGTTCGGTGAAGACTACATGAAGGCTTGAGAATTGAGTTGGTTTTCATAGCATAGAAACGAATTCATCAAGAGAAGAGTGGATCTTCTCGCCATAGGGAACAATGATTAATCACTGAATTCAATATCCAATTTTTTATTGGTTTTATATCATTGAATTCCTAAGATATTTTTTTCTAATTCTTCTTTCCTTTCTATTACAGATAGCCCTTTTTGCATACCTGTATCCCTTATAGGTAACTTTCCTTCCCTAAGGAAGTAGTTTGCCCTTGAGTGATCTTAAGGTATATTGCCTTGCAATAATCTCCTACAAGCAGTAATTTGGTCAAATGAGTCATATTAGTCTTGAAGAAGTAAAAGGGAATGCTGGACAAAAGACATTTTGGAAAAACTTACTTTCAATCAAGTACTGTTTTATTACCTTCTTATATCCCTCCAACGTTTCTTTTCCCTAATTACTCTTTAGGGGAAAATCTTCTCTAAGAAAACAAAATTATATTATTATGATAGTGTTAGTCAACATTAACTATGTTGCTCCTTGGGATCAGAGATAGAATTACTGAGCCAGCATCAGTACAAATGTATTGTAGGCATAATTTCCAATTGCAGTGGTTGGTTTGGAGTTAGCTACTTGCCTCTCTTTTTGTAACATCTGTTACTAACTGCATGCATCACATGTAAGTACATCAGAGGTACCTTTCAACTGAGCTAATTAGTGGAGTGGGTAGATTGCTGGCCCTGGAATCAGGAAGACTTGAGATCAAACTTGGTTTCAGACATCTACTAGAAAGACTCTAGGTAAGTCACTTAACCTCTGTCTGTCTTATTTTCCTCAGTTATAAAACAGAAAAATAACACCAATGACTCCTCCACCCAATATAGTACCCTTCTTTGTAACAGATGAGTAAAGTCAAGCAGAATGAATCAATACCTTGGCCATTTCGGAAAATGTATGAGAATTCCACAACTCTAGTCTACAACCTCTTTACTAAGAGGCATAAGGTAGCTGACATGAGTCCTAGATATATAGTTCAGATAAAATATGGTGCTCATCTTCATGGAACTGACACTTTAAGAATAACATGAATACCAATGATTATAGTACGATATTATATGGATACGTAAATGTATTGTAATATTACTACACATAAAGTAAGAAATGAATGAATAAAAATATTTATTAAGCATTTACTTAATAAAAAGTTCTTTTTGAGGTTAAAATGTGATAATTACAAAATGCTTAGCATAATGCCAAGCACAGGGTTGGGGAACCTGCAGCCTCAAGGCCATATGTGGCCATCTAGGTCCTCAACTGTGGCTCTTTGACTGAATCCAAACATCACAGAGCAAATCACCTTAATAAAAGGATTTGTTCTATAAAACTCGGACTCAGTCAAAAGCCTGCACCCAAGGACCTAGAAGGCCACATGTGGCTTTGAGACCACATGCCCTAGCACATACTAGGGAGTTAATAAATAAATAATAGTTCCCTTGTTCCCCTCTTTTTATTCCAGAATTGTCTCTGTTTAACTAGCTGATCTGGTGGGTGGGGTAAAAGCAAGAGTCATACTCTTAATCTTGGCCTCATTAATATTACACTACAACCACTTGAGTTAACTTGCATGTACCCAGTAGGTGCTTAATAAATATTTGCTGAATTCAACTGAGCAACATTTGCTGAGCATACACTGTGTGCAGAATCCTCTTCTAGGTCACCTGAGGATACATCAAAGAAGTCTATGTTCCAATTTGACCAATAATGGAGCAGAAATTTGATGACTGAGCCCTGTATTTCAAGTTGTCTCATTAAATATCATTAGCGTAGTAGAAGATCTCAGAGAAGTGAAAAGGACACATCAATGACCATATTCCAAATGCATTACATTGAATGTATCTTTGGATCAGTGGTTCTTAATCTTGCTTATGCCATAGACCCCTTTGGCAGTCTAGTGAAGCCTCTTCTCAGAATTTTTTTTCTTTTTAAGTTAAAAGGAGTTATTTTCCAAATAGCACAAAGAGACTTGGATTTTGAGATAAAGAGCTTCAGTTTAAATTGCAGTTTGGCTACTATGTGTATAGTACCAGGCAAGTCACTTCCCCTGGATTTTATATTACTGCTCTGTAAAATGAGGGATTTTATATGAATAGGTAGTTTTCAGATGAATAAATTAAATCTATCTATAGTCATATGAAAAAAATGCTCTAAATCACTATTGATTAGAGAAATGCAAATCAAAACAAATCTGAGGTACCACATCACACCTATGAGATTGGCTCACATGACAAAATATGTTGGAGAAGATGTGGGAAAATCAGAACACTATAGCCTTATTGGTGGAGTTGTGAACTGATCCTACCATTTTGGAGACCAATTTGTAACTATGCCCAAAGGGCTATAAAAATGTGCATAACCCTTTGACCCAGCAATAGCACTTTTAGGACTATATCCCAAAGACATCATACAAATGGGAAAAGGTCCCACATGTACAAAAATATTTATAGCAGCTCTTTCTGTGGTGGAAAAGACTTGGAAATCAAGGTGATGCACATCAATTGAGGAATGGCTGAACAAGTTGTGGTATATGAATGTAATGGAATACTATTGTGTTATAAGACATGATGAGCAAAAAAAGAAACAAAAGAAAAGAAATAAATGAGTAAGCAGACTTCAGAAAAACCTGGAAAGACTTGTGTGGACTGATGCTGAATGAAGTGAGCAGAACCAGGAGAATATTGTACACAGCAGCAGCCACATTGTGCGATGACTATCTTTGATAGACTTTTCTTCTCAGCAATGCAAGGATCTAAGATGTCTAAAAGTCTCATGATGGAAAATACTATCCACATCCAGAGAAAGAACTATGGAGTTTGAATGCAGGTCGAAGTATATTGTTTTCTCTTTTTTTTTCTCTTTTGTTTTGTTTTCTTTCTTGTGGTTCCTCCTATTGGCTCTAAAGTTCATGAAAGTGATTGTTGAAAATTAAAAATAATTAATTTTTAAAAATAAAAAATAAAATGAGGGGCTTTGACCAGATGACTTCAAATATCTCTTCCAGATCTGTCTCTATGATCCTATCATGACAGCATGTGGACAAATCTAGAACTCTCTAGTGCACCTGAGTTTTTTTTGCTAAAGTAAATACTAATGGGTGACCTACAGAAGTATCAAATCTTCTATGGTTGTGCTCTAGAGAAACTTTGATAGAATCACTGGACTGGCTGCTTGAGGTGGTATTCTAATACCACCTAGTATAAAAGTTACATATTATGTTAATAGCTTGCATTTATATAGTACTTTAAGTTTTGGAAAGCACTTTACAAATATTATGTCATTTGATCCTCACAAGTACACTTGGATGTACATATGACTATTATTATTATCCCCATTTACATATGAGGGTACTCAGGTAGACAGAGCAACTTATCCAGCATGACACAGCTAGTAAGTATGTGAGGCAGAATTTGAAATAAGGTCTTTCTGATTCTAGGATCAGTGCTCTATCCATGGTGCCATGTACTTTTCATATATTCTCTCTCTGGTTAATTAATATTAAAGGTTACCTCTGGATTCCTGCAGGCTTAAGGATGTCTAATGGTAGCTGATGCAGATTGCTACATCTGCTGTTAAAGTGCCTCAGAAATGAGCTAGGATACCAAATAAGTACACATGTGGAATGTACCAGAGTCTCAGAAGTTTCAAAATAGATGGAAAGCACTGGATATCATTTTGTGGTCTGAAGACTACAAAAAAGTCTGAGCCAAAATTTAACAGGTTGCTACTGATTTAACGGAAATAATGAAGACTGAGGGACATTTGTCACTGGGACATTTTCAGTCTTTTCAGGATGTTGCTTCCCAGGGAGCTATTAAAATACCTCAATGGAGAAAATGAAAGAAAAAAATACAGCTGACTATAAAAGGCTGCTTAAAGGTGGCATGGCACCTCTGGATATGCCATTCATATTAGAACCATGTCCCTATCCTTTGAGGATTTTGTTTCATTAGGATAAAGAGACGTGGGACTGGGACAAAGATAACATTAACACCATTGCTGCTTCTTATCATTAGGTGATTAATATTTCTGTGAGGTTAGGTTATTATTGAATTTGCTAGTTCTTTCAGTAGCCTTTAAAAGTTCACCTTTACTTAAAAGCACAGCTTATATACAGATAAGCTCAAATTGCCCAGGAATCTTTTAAAACAGGAACACATCATTTCAAAGTTACTTAGCATTAGATAATATTAATGTCATCTAGACCTGTTTACAACTTATCAGATAAAGTGAAAGAAAATTAGAATTTGGTATTCAAAGAACACAATCACATAGAAGTTGGTACATACTTTTGGTCACAACGCCTTCCAAATGGATAATGTTGGGATGATCAAACTGCCCCATGATACTTGCTTCCCCGAGGAAATCCCTCCGTTGTTTCTCAGTATAACCCACTTTAAGGGTTTTGATAGCCACAGGAAATTCTCTTTTTCCTGGTAATTTTAGACGTCCACTGCAGACTTCACCAAATTCACCTGGTAATGAAGACGAAGGAGATGGGGAAAGCTTTCATTTTAAATCAAGTGGTTCAGATTAGGGCAAGTTGACCAAGAAACTATTAAAATGATTGTATTTTATTCTTAGCTATTTGCTTCAGAGGTTCTTTCTAATTCTAGATCTATGAACCTATAATCCTAGTTTTTGATTCCTCTACTAAAAGCCTCTTCTGATGCTTCATCATGGCCATCCAGTGAAAATGAAACTCATACTTACCTGGACATTTTCCAAACTACTGGCTCAGTAATGGACTGTGTGTTTCAACTTTGCTTGATTAAAATGGAATAGGCTTCTTACTAGCAGACTACCCACCAAGTTTATGGACTTTTTAAAAAAGTACTCAAGCACTGATTTGTGTATTAATACCCACAAAAGCAAAGAGTTTTAATATACTATTCAAGTGCACCCATACTGTACTGTATCTTACTGAATATAGATTTTTATTTCTTGAGCCAGTAAAGACAATTATGCATGCTCATAGGGAGAAACATATGCAGATGAAGAAATTCAGAGAAAATAAGAAAACATAAAAGCCGTAACGTTTTTTACTCATAACCCAGCTAATCTGGATCAGAACTATTAACAACAAAAAAAAATTTTGATTTCCTTTCACCTGCCTTTTCTTCCTTTATTCAAGTGGTGGTGATAGAGATTAGTGAAATGATTCAAAGCCTATTGAATGAGAGAGAATAAAAAAAAAGACAGCAACAACAAAAGTTGTTGACAAATGAGATAATCACAAGTTGCATTACATGGCTCTGATATATAAATCCGTGCTATTACAAAAATGGAGTCATGTGGTTGTTTGTTCATTGTTTAAACCAAGAGATTGATATGTGTTCATTTACATGAATTATGTCATCAGGCAATAGAAAATAAGTAGCTTTGAAAATTTGGTCTATTACTTTATATTTGTGAAAATTAAATTTAATATATTTAAAAACAATTTCTGTGTTCTAATTCACTGATGAACACAACATTTAGGCATTAATTTATAAATATAAGGCACAATTTTATACTTAAATGGTGTCATCATACCTGCTCCAATAACTCTTTCAATGGTAATGCATGAAGCTTCTATCTCTTTGGCAAATTCATGGACAGCCTGATTAGGGTCTTCATAGGTATGTGGATCAATATAAGTTCTTACTCCTGGCAGTTTAACTGTAAAAATAAATCAGTATTACAATAGAAATAATAGATGAGGAGGATTCCAAATTTCATTGATATATTTCTATCCTTAAATCCCAAGTAGGCAAAAACTAGTCTTCTAAGTTATTTAAAAAATAGTACTGACATGGCACAAGTTCTATTTTTAGGACCAAATATTTTGGAATAGGTTATTAGAGTGTGTGAATGCGTAAATGTATGTATGCACATACAGGTGTGCAGGTATATACATACATGCATACATATGTACACACACATATATATGTACACATACATACAAAATTGCCTTCCTTCTCCTTTTTCTTCTTCATTATCATCATCATCATCACCACCATCATTTTCTTCTTCTTTTTCTCCTCTTCCTCCCTCTTTTCTCTTCTATCTTTCTACCTATCTTTCTTTCCTTTCTTAATTGCATCAGACTCTTAGAAGTTAAAGTATTCAACAAGGTCACTTAGTCAGCACTTGTTAGAGAGAGATTAGTTCCAGGTCTTCCTGACTAAGCCAAACTCTATACAAATTATTTTATATATGTATATATGTATTTGTGTGTATATATGTGTGCATATGTGTATGCATGCATGCATGTACATACATACATGTACATACGTGTGCACACACACATATTATACACACACACACACACACATATGCCTCCTTTTTTCGGGGGGAGTGGGTCAGGGAAGGTAATTTTATCCACAAGTTGGACAACAAAACAGGAGGGAAGTTTTAGTTTCCCTTTACAAACATAGTTGCGTATTGCCAAATGTTGGCATATACAATAAAAACTGAAAGTGCTTGTGCAGGGGGACATTTACCAGAATCAGAAGTACCACATATTGTGCTTGGCATATGCTTGTCTTGGTATGGTAGCTCAGATCATTTTGAAAATTCTAGACACATCACATTTCATGAAACAATACTGGCATAGTATTAGTGAACCAGAGAGCATGCATCCATTTTACATTTCTTTGTTAAATTATAATGCTTTAAATTTCTACAACCTTTTAAAATCATCCATGTCATTTGGGACTAAGTGGTCTGTATGACCTGTTCCAGAAAATTCTTATCTAATACAAGAGAACAGCGAAATAGAAAGGGGGGGGGAAGGCTTAATGAGGGAATACTGAAGGTTTTTTTAAACCTCATTTACACTCAATTTCCATAATTAATATGATAGATTTTTTCTCCTCTGCATTTATATAAATTAGAATTGACTTAGAGACTTAGTTTGAAATATGACATTTTTCATACCACATAAGAGGATTTTATTGAAATTCCTGCAATGTTTAAAAGTTGCAGCAGAGAGATGCTCAAACTCTACCAATTACTTTTTAATACCTAATCATCATGCATAAATACTCTGTTCTTCATAGAGACTTGATATTAAAAAAACCCAGCAAACTTATCTTTTTGTTAATTATGTTACTATACCTAACCAGAAATGTTAACTTAAGTCAGAGAGAACTGTGGGGAAATTTGTACAATGTGCTTACTGTGCCCATTATGAAAATGCATTTTTTCCTCTTCTGGGTCTTGTTTTGCTTTGCTGTAGCCACACCTCCTGGAACAGAGTAAGCATCCATCAGTCACAGCTGTCAATCTACTGAAGCAATTCATTTACAATAAATAAGTACAGAGAAGCAAAAGAGAACTTCAATTGTTGCCCTTTGGAAAATATCAAACCTCACATTTATAGCATAATAAAAAAATAGTAAAATACTTTCATTTATTTAATTCCACTCCTACCTCCCACTCTCAGTCCATAACTTCTTTAAATACTTTACTGAAACAATTAATCAAGATCAGCTGACATGACTTCCTTTATCTTTCATCCTCTCACTCTCAAGATATCTTCACTTATTCTCTTATGCTTTCTGTGCTCTTTCAAAGGAAGAAGTGACTCTTCTTTTCCAACTTAACCCTTTCACCTATCCTGGGTATTCCCTGGTTTCCTCTTTCTTCCTAGACAATGGTAAATCATTTGCTCTTCCATCTTGAATCACTAACCCTTCTCTCTCCACTAATTCCTTCAAGTCTTCAATATTCTGAAAAGGGTAGGAGAAATTCTCAACTTTACCATTTGCTTGACCTTTTATTCTATCTTCTATAACTTTCCTTCTCGAAATCTATACCATAAAGATCAGAAGAACCTTAGAGGTGACCTAATGCAACCAACACTCACTCTACCTCATTTATATACTCAAACAATGACTGCTCAAATGTACTCAAGTTTTTTTTTTTTAATGATACATACAGGACCATAGCCCAGTTCAGAATTATTTCATGAAAAGCTTGGCCTGCCTTTCATAATGAAACTCATCATAGTATGTATACATTCCCAGTCCCTTCTAACCCACCATTCCTTTCCTCAACTTCTTGTAAACTGAATTTTGCTCCTAATATTTTATTTACATTTCACTATAAAGTCACTGATCACATTTTTTATTCCATATTCCATCTTAAATTCCCTACTGCATTTGTCACTGTTGTCACTGTCCTATAGGTGTGTTGAAGTGAGCCCAAACTGGCATAAGAATCCATTTTTAATTTTCCATGGGAGTATTTGTATCTCAGAAATTTGTCATTGAACATTTACAAGAAGACCCCTGTCCTCACTCTCTTTCTTGATTGGAAATTTTGTCCCTTTGATTACAAAAGAAATCACTATTTAGTTCTTCACTTTCCTCTCTGAAGATTCTTTCTCTAATTCTTTTACTGTCTCCTATTATTTTCCCAACTACTAGTTGGATACTCCTCAAGGTTTTGTCCTTAGGCCATTCCTCCTCTATGTATAGTGTTATCCTTTTTTCCTCCAATTCCTCTCCTCTTGTCTCCTCTCTCTCTTATGCTACAGTGCTCACTGCTCTTAATCTTTATGAAACAGCATTGATCACATGAGTCTTTTGCTAAAAAATATTCTGCCACCTAAATGCTTACCTAATAAACTCCTTTGCCTAACACTTCAGATCCAGTTTGTTTTGTCCCCAAACTGTGTTTCCAAGTTTACTTCTTCCTATCCCCCTTCTAGGATTTTAGATTCTACTTAGACCAAAGCACTGTTTGACCCACAGTCACATCTCATATTGTTCTACTTCTATACTATTCCATCTGCAAAAAAACTCTGTCCTATCTCCCCTACTCATTCAAGCATGTACTCCCAAATCCATGAAGTCTCCCTTTATCCTTTACAATGTATGCAGTTTTTCTCTATGCTGTGGCTCCCGTAACATTTTGTAGCTTTCTTGCAACATTGATCATATTCTACCTTGTTTTTGAATTCTTTGTTTATGTCTCATTTCCCCTACTTGATCTTGGGCAGAAACCAAGTCTCATTTTCTCTACAGCCACTTGCATAATGCTTTGTGAAGCAGGTGCTAAATAATGTTTGCAGAATGAATGAATGAATGAATGAATGAATGAATGCATGAATGCATGAATGGGTGTTATTTTTGGTTGTGTCCATACAATGGAGAAAAATGTTTGGGGAAGGAGGCAGCACAGCCTGTCACATTAAGGTGAGAGTAATGATACCAAAGAACCCTACCAACGTGACATTCAAACCACTGCTGGAAAAACAAATGGAAAAAATGTCATTTCACTTTATTTTTATTGTAACATGCAAAAAATAACAAAATTTTCACTGAACATATTTTCTGAGGTAATTATATGTTCTGACATAGAAAATAGTCAATCTTTCATGGAGGATTAATAAAATTTTTTTCCCCTAATATTGGTTTGAAGATATTTATCTTTTATAGAATGTCATAAAAATGGATTCAAAGAGAGTATTTCTTGGTTTTATAGTTTTTCTTAAAAAAAAAAACTTTTGCACTGTGATAATAAAGAGGACTAAATATGATAGGGACAACTCTTTTAAGCCTGTCATGCTATTAATTATAAAATTTAGGAGAGATAATTATAGTAAATATGGCTTTTCTTATTAAAGGCCTAATTTTATATTAAATAATAGTAAATTTTAATAGAGTACGAAGAGCAGACAAGGAAAATATTATCAGATTTTCAAGCTGATTCATATCACTTGATTAAATAGTAATTAAAATGAATAAACTACTTACTATGAGCAAACTATGAGATTAGGTAATTAATTCAGTTCCTGCTACTTGATAAGATTGTACGCAAATAGGATCATAGATTTAGAGCTGGAAAGGGCCTTGAAAGGACTCTGGTGTCCTACAGGAGCTCTTTCATACCCTACTCATATTGTAATTCAGTGAATTAGATCAAAAGAAAAAAAGCAATTATAACTTTTATATTGAAATTATGCTATGATTTATTGAAGCTGAGATTCAATTTATTTTAATAAACTTCAATCTCATTAACAATTCTTTTTTTTGGTATTTGTTATTGTTGGCTTCAACTGACTCATTTGCCTTTAGAAATATTATGTAATCATAGATTTAGATCTGGAAGATTTTTTTTTCAGAAATCCTCTAGTTCAAACTGTATATTTCATACATAAGGAAACTCAGGTCCATGGAAGCCTCAAAGGTAGAAAATGAGAGAGACAAAGTTTGAACCAAAGGCCCCTGTAAGTGCCATACTGAGGGCTTTTTCAACTATACTATCCTCATTCTCAGTTAAAAATTGACTCTCACACATATACACACACATATATATATATAATATTTTGAATATATATATATATGTATATACACATATACATATACAGTGTGTCTACACATGCACACATACCCATAAATCAATATAAAACATTTGACATGCTTTCTGAGATCCAGGTATTATTTTAAAACACAAACCTAATACAAGACATTCTTGAACAATCTACACTGATAAAAAACACTTGTGCATGTACACACACAATCTTACAGTTTACCTTAAAAAAAGAAATACTCCTTTCCTCCAAGAACAGAACCTATGCTTTCAAAACTATCCTGAAGTTATCTTTATCATTAAATGAGTCTGGTGAAAATTTAAATTGTATGCAAATTCCTCACATGAAAGTAGAAATAAAACTTTAAATCTCTTATAAAAATGATTTGGGAATACCTTTGTGCAGAGTGGATAACATTTTATTACCTAGGGTGGGATTCAGAAGGGTAATAGAATCAAGTTATTTTTGACTATGGGCATCTCTGGAGCTCGATAACATATACGGCAGCATGTCACATTAACATATAAAATTAAGTTCTGAAACCCCCCAAAGCACCATTAAAACAAGCCTCAACAAGATACACCAAGTAAAACTGCAGCTGGCATGAACTTGCACTCAAATAGTGGTTCAGCATCACTAACAAAGCATTGCAGAAAACCTGTTCATTCAGTATTATCTTCTGTAGCTGCTCCAGATGCATCATCTTAACCAATCAAATAGATACTAAATATGCCACTCTTGGTATAAATTATGTCCCCTGCCTTCTGGAATATTTTTTTCTGAATGGAGAAATAACATTTTGTACATTTTACTTCATATTATATTTTTAATGTTCTTTGGAATATTATGCTAAAAATAACTACTTCATTTGGAGTTTGAGGCTAAACATACAAAATGGTTTTTCCATTGATTTTATCATTCGAAAGAATGTCTTAGTTTTTGGAAAGATACTTGGAAAAGAGAAATTGCATCACATACCAATTTGTCTTCAATGTGTTTAATAATAATAATAATAATTTAAAAGGTCTAGGTCTATGATATTCATCATTACTGTAAAATATTTATGAACAATATAGATGTAATCACAATTTTTATTAGTGTAGAGCAGTGGCTGTTACATTATCATCTAGTGACACCTGGTTATGTTCAAAATCTTTTCAAGAGGTCCATTAATTCAAAACTTTAATTATGATAATAGTATTACAATATTAATACATACTAAATGTTTTAATTTCTAGTACAAGAAAAGTCAATAGATTTAATTCAAATAAACAAAAATTCTTTGGAGGGGATACTTACATATTTTAAGAGTGCAAAGGATCCTAAGACCAAAAGGTTTGAGGACCACGGCTTCAGGATCTGGATAATTAGAAATCTACAACTTGATAATTTAGCAAATATTTCGTGTGTGTGTGTGTGTGTGTATGTGTGTGTGTGTGCAAAATGGGAGGGGGGAGGAGAGGGAGAGATTGGTGATTTGAAGCTTCTCATCTTACATGAAATAAGAAAAAAAAATAAAACAATAACGTCAAGATGTGGTAGAAATCACAAGAATCTATAAAATTGTTCATTCTTGGAATTAAATTTGAGATTTTGGGATAAGATCATACCATTGTATACACAAAATATGACTAGCAATTTACTCAATGACATTAAAAGATGGAATGGATGAGCAACAGTGAATAAATTTAAGGTGTATTATTCTCTAAAAAGTATTTTTTTTTCCTTTGCAGAACAAAAGCCTTTTCACATTCTCTTTTTTTCACATTCCTTCTCATTTTTCACACTATCTAGCTTGGGAGGAGGGTCCTCATTTTTAATTCTTTGAAAAATTTGGAAAATACACTGTTTGACATGGAAATGAGCACTTCTGTTTTAAATCTCTGTTTTGCTCCTTTGCTACATAATACCAATTACACTGTTTTACTTTAAAGAGAAAACATTTTAAAAGAAACTAATTTTCAGGAAATTGTGAAGCTTATATATTTCTCTTTCTGGCAAAATGAGAACTCTGGGCAACTTTAGACTTTGGGAAAACCACATTAACAGGAATATACACACTTATGTTTTGACAGAATAATGGTTCCAGCCATTGCATAAAAGCATGGTTAAATACTTTCATTGCTTAAATCCTGAAAAGTATCAGTTACAACTTTCTTGGAAATGGCTTGGCTCATCAAGTTCAAGATTTGCTGTCACTGAACAAAGGAGGTTTTGAATTAGATGTCGGAAGTCTTGACCACAAGAAATGAAATTACAAAAAAGATTTTTGTTTAGTGGTGGCTTTCAGGGGCATTAGAAGATTCCTCGTCATATATGCATATCATAAACACAAAATAAATGGGACTGCATTTTATATTGCAATTACTTCTTGTAACAAAAGGCAATAATTATATTAATAATAATAATTAAATAATAATAATGATACAGTGAATAGGGATAACTATTTATCTTGAAAGCAAATGCTGAGAATGTGGGTTATATTATTGTTCTTTTCAAAATGAGATACTAGTATCCCTGCTGACTCCAAAGACGTTTTGAGCTCTTCAGAGACAGAGTGAGGTAAATAGAAGGTACAATTAATATATGCTGACTCTTTCATATGTCTAAAAGTAAATAAAATCTTCTTAGTTGCACATGTATTTTTTATTTAAATTAGGGATGAGTACAAAAAATAATATAATTATTCACCTACTGCAAACTCCTGAATATAATGGAGCGTAATCATTCATCAGTGAAAAATATTGATCAATATAAAGAGCAAAAAGAGAAGTTATGTGATTTCATATTAAAAAGATTAAATAGTATTTTCACATTTTCACTTCCTAAATATCCTATCAAATAAAACATATTTTAAAAAATATAAAATTCTCCACTCCCCAAAAATTTTGATAAATTTGGATTCCATAAATTAAGAATTTGCTTTAAGAACAGATATGTATGAATTTGAAAATAAAAGGGTACGATGCTTAGCCTATTAATTTGTATAATCTCTACTCTTGTATTGGACTTTTAATACTTGAAAACAATTTATAATATGATATAGTGTGAAATATATCATATGTAATATGACATAAAATGGCATATATAATATGATAAACATGAGAAAAATCCATCTCTGCAAATATTTGTCTAAGTACATCTGCTAGCAAATTCATAATTATCATTTAAGCATTTAATAGAAGCTACCTTTTATTTTTCAGCACCTCAGTGGTAATTAACATGTAATATAGCTTTTGCCTCAATCCATAAAAATAAAGAAAAACATGTGGTTTCAAAATAATGCATGGTTATATTTTCACAAAGTAATCCTTCACCTAAAATTTAATATTCTATTCACATCTGACCACCCTTCACATCTGCCTGCCACAAAAAACTTTAAAACGAGAGTCTAGAATTATTACAAAGGGATGGATTTAATCTTTGTGGCTCCCAGGTTTCCCAACTGTATAAAGGAGGATAATATTCCCAACTACCTCTCAGGCAGACTTCTTCTGAGGATTAATGAGATAATGTCTGCAAAAGGTTGGCTGAAAGAAAGATGCAGTAGTTAAAACTGCTTATATCAAAATTCAGGATCTGGGCATTATTTAAAAAAATGTAGACAGATTATTAACAGAAACTACCATCTAATATAGTTTGTATGTTTTAAAGTGCTTCATTATTCCTTTTTACAGTTTTTTTAAACAGCAGTAACAGCACATTGAGAAAACTGGAATGTTATTATGCTTGTTCATTGATAAAAACACTGAGTTATTGAAAACAAAAATCATTTGACTTGTTTAAGGTCATAGAGTAAGTGAATGATCAGTCTCATTTGAAAACTGAATGCTTCTGAATTTCTAGGCTGACAATCAGCATACAGAATTCCATTTCCCTTACCACTTGAGCCTCTCTAAGGAAGCAGGAAAAGACATGAAAACACAGAAGCTAATGAGTCAAGGTAATAGGTCGACATATGCTTGAATTCGATGTAAGCATATTGAAAATATGCCAAAAAAGGTAATGTGGGGAATATGGGATTTTCAAAAGCCCTTTTCTTTTAAGTGCTCTAGCTATACATTTGCAGACTTAATATAAACAGGTTTTACTGAGTATAAATATTATTATCTTTTCAGGAAGAGAGGTTTGCAATACACATGTAGGAAAGTATTGCGGAAAAAAAAATTTCGTTACATTGAAAACAATATATTTGAGTTCTGATGTTTAAATCTTTGATTTAAGAATTGAACTAGCAAGCTATACTCTCTCACTAGAAATAGGGAATCAGTTTATTGTTAAAATGTACATTTCTGCTTCCCAGTATGAATTTGCCAGATTTGATGTGCTCCTCTTGCTAAAAGCAGTTATCATTCGTGAAGTTTACATTATTTTTAAGTACATTATTATATCAGAAGAGAAAATCTTTATCTCATAACAATTACATTATTAAAAACAAAATGAATAGATGATCTTGTCAAAAGAGCAAATATTGCATCTTCTAAATGATATACTTATACCTGTACAGTAAGGAAAATATGTCCAATATTCAAGCATTATGAACATTATCACCTTTAAGGGAAAATCCTTAGGTTTAAAAAAAAACATGAAATTCTGTAAGGTAAAATCCCTGACATCATCAGTAATGGAACAGTGAGCTGAAAGTGGGAGGTTTGGAGTGGACTATGAGATACAATATTAGTTGTTTATCATTATCATTATTATTTTGGATGGGATTGTGCCCAGAATACTTCTGAGATAGCACAGTTCAATTATATAGGACAGCCTAGTATTCATCAGCTTACTGATAATCAGCAGCAATAATGCTGGAAAAAAGGTATATATTTTATTTTATTTTTTTTTTAGGCATTGGGGTTAAGTGACTTGCCCAGAGTCACACAGCTAGTAAGTGTCAAGTGTTTGGTCTGATACCAGATTTGAACTCAGGTCCTCTAGACTTCAGGGCCGGTACTCTATCCACTGCGCCACCTAGCTGTACCTATATTTTAATTTTTAAAAAAGATCTATCCTTAAAATGATAATTTATGGATACTCTGAAGTATTTGATGTTGTTCAGTTCAATTCTTGGGTCCTATGTAGAGAGACTGCACTGTCTTGAAGCAAACAGTACAGACTATCCTCTGCAGATATGTTCTGTATTCTTGAAAATCTATGAAGACAAATATTTACCATAAAGTATTATTTCCTTCTGCTTATGTAAGACTAAGACACATGTGGCCTCATGGCTGCAGGTTCCCCACCCCAGACTATGGCATACTTGAAACACACTTGAAAGACTGTTGAAAATACAGAGAGAGTCAAAGAGGTAAAGTGTGGAGCCTTCCTAGATGATTATAATAACATCATTGAGCAAGAGATGGATAAGATCATAGAGGCCATAAAGTTCATTTTAGATGTGAAAAAACAGGCAAAAACAGTTTAAATGACTTGCCCAGGGTAATTCAGGAGATGTCAGAGGCAGGATTTGAATTCACATCTTCCTTATTCCAAGTCCAACTTTTTTTTTAATTCTTAATTTATATATCTTTCATAGCTAGCAGGTAAAATGTGTGGGTGTATACATATTTATGTCCATGTATAGATGTAGATGTATGTATTTTTTTTTTATTTTTGGTGAAGGAAAGAGGACTTCTTATCAGCAGCAACAATTGAAAGATTTATAATTCATATCTGAAATCAATATCATGAAATCAATAGTCTGTAGTACACAATTCCACCATCACTCTCTGAACTACAGTTTTTAATACTGTGCTCTAGATATGCATTCAGGGTGGAATTAATGACAAAGACTTCTAAACATATCTCTTAAATGAGCTATGTAGCATTTAGAATGATCCAAGACAATGCCTTAAATAGTGATTACTATATCACAGAATTTAAAGAAGCAGATCTTACTACTAAAACTGCCATAAAAAACAGACAGAAGTGACATACCAGCAGGGTGAGGATATTTCCAATATTCAATGAAAAATAAACAAGGATTTTGGGTTAAGAATCTATATATTTTTGACCATCACTTTTTAGATTTAGCTAAACACTTTCATTAAAACTGAAAGAAAAAAAGTGGAGATTATTTAGTCCAATCTCTTCATTTCACATATTAGTTAATTATAACCACAAGAAGAACAATAACAGTAGCAGCATGAGAGAGGAAGGGATTTCTTTTTCATGGTCACACATTAAACAAATGGCAGAATTTGTAATATAAGCCAACTCTCAAAATTGATGCTCTGTCCCCAGGAATGATCAGGCCTCTCTTGTTGCTTGACTTAATCCACACTCAACTTGGAGTTCTTGTCTGGGGCTGGAGTTTGATTGGTCTGATAGTAACTAGAAACTAGACGTGGTTTCACAACTAACCATCTCCAGCACATTTTGAAGTACATTTTGTCATCCATCCACCCACCTGCCATACACGTATAACTTTGTACACCACACCTAGTATATTTCTACCTCTTGCTCTGGCAATAGTAAAAAATATAAAATGTCATTACCTCTGAAAAGGGCATGACAAAGACTTTTCCATGGCTCTAATCACTATTCCTGTTTTAACATGAAGTTTAAAAACTAAAATAATAGGAAAGGGATCATGGCTTTATTCACCAAAAGAATCAAAAAATCATCCTCTTTCTAAGTCCTTGAGGTAGCATTTTACTATAAAAAAGTATCATTTTCAAAAGATATAAACACATTTAAACGTTAATGACAATAGTCCACATTCTTTGTTTTTTTCCCCCATTTGAATATAAGCTTCCAGAGGACAAGGACTGTGTCCTATATCTTTTATCTATGAGACCTTGTGTACAGTATCTGTTTTATATATTTAATAATTGCATTTCATTCATTCATCCATCACAATTCTGGATACTGCTTTCTTATTTATTACAAGTTAGTCCTTACCAAGAACTGTGGAGATGAACCAAAGTATGTTTCTGTCACAATTAATTAAGTTCATAGGACCTGAGTCAAGAGGGGCTGGTGTGATACAAGGCCCTGAATCCAGAGGGTCTGGTGTGATGTCCTCTGGTAGTTCCAACTGCAAAAGCATTCTTCCCGTTGTGACCTAGCAACAGCATTACCAGGAGCAGTTTTTTTCCCCTCTAGGTCCATCTGGAATCCAGTATTTTAGCCATACCTTCCACAGATTCACCAGAATTACAATGGAAAGATGCAATCACATTCTCTGGCCATTGAAACTGTTGAAGTGGAGTCAGGTATTTCCATACTTACTAATATAAGCCAGAATCAACCTCAAAAATATATAATTTCTTGATGCTCACAAGATTATGTTTACTAAGAAGGGCAAGGTTTTATATATGCTAGTAAGCACTGTGGTAAAACTTTATTATTTGTGTAATTTAAGTTCCTTTTTCTATTTAGTCATTTTGAAATTTCTATACTTGCATTTCATAGTCCTAGAGTAAGATTTTGCCCACAAAAGCTCTTTGACAATAAAATATCTTCACAAGAAGGCCTATTTCTCCCTTGTCTGTTTTACTGATATCGAATCAAGTGACACTAGGAAAATGGAGGAATTGGAGTTTTAATCCTCTGTTAAAGGCCATCAACAAATCTGAGGAAACAAAGTGTGCCTTATGCTAGGAGAGTTGTCAAGGTAGCCTTGGTTTTTGTAGAGTTTTGAGGTAGTTTTGAGACAACAAGGTTCTAAAGAGGACCTAGAATAGTGTTTTCAAATGATGTTCCATAATACCCTCAGATCCAACAGCATGATTTAGGATTACTGTGAAAAAATAACTTGGTTGGTCATGTTATCCTAGTTGAATAATTCTGCTTACTTTATTATTTTCAGGTCCCAAAGTAGACACAGACACTAATGGAATAAATTTTAGGAAGATTCAGACACATTATTATACCAACATTTTAAAACTGGATTTCTATTATTGAGAAGGCTCTATTCACCAAACCAAAAAGCCTTCCTTAGTTCTTAAAGTAGGCTTTTATAAAAGACAGTATTTCCAAAGAGCTTAGATTTCCTTATCTTTTAATAAAATAACCAATAATATTGATTGTCTATTTCTTCAGCTTTTAAGTTGATTTATCCTTACACAACCACTACCATAGCACGCCTATTTTGGGCCTGTTTTTTTTTTTTTTCTGGTTTGCTCATTATGATAATTTGGAAGTCTTCAAATGGTAGTAGATTTCATTATTTCCCACAATATATTTTAGGTGGGTTTTTCTCTGTTCTAAGTAATTATAAGTAAAATTAAATAGCAATTTTAACAATGATCTACTTTCATCTTACAAGAAATCAACTTTGAAGGGATTCTTTAGGCCATTTATACATCTTCTCACTACTTATTTAGTCTTTAAGTTGTGAAACAGTTATTTTTCTCCTCTCTCTTAAATTTGGATTGACATTTTGAGAAAATATCTTTGCTTTATAATACAAGTCGGCCATAATTGTCCATAACAGTTTTTTCTGTTTTCAAATTGTTTTTGAATTTGTTTTCCTAATATGCCTCATTCACCTTACAAGGGCTGATTTGGTATATAGTATCCATTAATTGATTTCTTCAGGTTCCCACTGAGAAAGTTTGTGTCTCCTATTTGTGTCTCTATTGTGTCTCCATCCCTTAGTTTTATGTAAGCTCCTTGAAAGCAGAAACTCAGATTTGCCTTTGTGTTTTCGAAGCTAAGCACTTTGCTTGGCAGAATTTTTTTTTTAAACCAAACCTTTCATTTCCCCAGTATTGGGAGGAACTTTCACAGTTAAAGCAGGTCAGTCACTTCTTTACAATTTATAGTTTTAGAGAATTGACTTTGGGAAATGAGGAATTAGGTGATTTGCCTAAGGCCATAGAATGTGTCAGAGGTGGGACTTATCTATCCACTTACTATGTGAATACCACAATTTACTTAAAAAAATAAAATTTAATTTGGTAGGACACTACATTAACCATGATACACAATTTAGTTACTAGTCCTTATGTATTCAAATATTGTTAAAGTCATAGAAAAAATTGAGGCACAAAACTCAGAGCTTTACATATTGGAAAAAAATAGGAAGATTTATAAAAATTCAGATCCTTGTGATTCATTATGGACACTCCAAATTTTAGAAGAGACACGAGAGTAAACTAAATAATTTAATGCATACAATCTACTTAACTTTATCTTGAAGATTTTTACAACTGAAATAATTTTCTACACTATGAACTGCAGAAAGATGATGTCTAGGCTCTTTTTTTGATCATGGCTTTCAGATAGTCCAATAATTTTTAAATTCTCTCTCCTGGATCTGTTTTCCAGGTCAGTTGTTTTTCCAATGAGATATTTCACATTGTTTTCTAATTTTTCATTCTTTTGGATTTGTTTTACAGTGTCTCAATTTCTCATAAAGTCACTAGCTTCCAATTGCTCTATTCTAATATTTAAGTAAGTATTTTCTTCAGTGAGATTTTGGACTTCCTGTTCCATTTTGCGAATTTTGCTTTTTAGGGCATTTTTCTTCTCATTGGCTTTTTGGACCTATTTTGCCATTTGTGTTAGTCTATTTTTTAAGGTGTTATTTTCTTCAGTAATTTTTGGGGTCTCCTTTAGCAAGCTGTTGACTTGTTTTTCATTATTTTCTTGCATCACTCTCTTTTCTCTTCCCAGTTTTTCCTCTACTTCTCTGACTTGCTTTTCAAAACCTTTTTGAGTTCTTTTCAAAGGCCTGGGACTGATTGATATTTTTCTTGGAAGCTTTGGATATGGAGCTTTGACTTTGTGGTCTTCTGGTTGTATGTTTTGATCTTTGTTACCAAAAAAAGATTCTGTGGTCTGACACTTCTTGAGAGGTTTGCTCATGATCCCAGCCAATTACTTGAGTTATAAACTCTTTATTCAGGTAGAAGTCTGCTTCCAATATGGAGAATGTACTGTCCCAAGCTTCAGGGGTTCGTACAGCTGTTTTCAGAGATACTTCTAGGGAACTGTAAATTTTCAGTTCTTCCAAGGTGGTATGATAAGGTGCGAGGAGGTGCTTACTCTTTTCATGGCCTGTGCTCTGGTCTGTGAGTGACTACAAGCACTCTTTTCTGTCTTGGAACTGTGAGGAGGATTCACTGTTAACTGCCACTACAAGCTCCACCATGCCAGCACTCCTCCTCGCCCCAAGACCATTCATCAGAACTGTGACCCAGATCCAAGCACAGGCAAAGCAAGAGATTCCTGCCACAGCAATGGCAAAGAGATCCCTGCAATATCCGTCTGATCAGCCACTCAATTCCCCCTCAGTCTGTGGGCAGGAAGCTCAGGAAACAGCCAACACCGAGGAACTTTAGAAACCCCTTCTAACTTTGGTTGCAGTTCAGTGTTTTCTTTCCTTCTTATTGTAAAGGATCCACCTTTCTATGGAGAAATACACTTTTGAAATCACTGAAAATCTGATGGTATAATAGGAACCCAGCAAATGGCATATTAAAACATTGTTCTGGGATTCCTAGTATTCCATGAAATATATCTCTGAAGATTTTAACTTTGATCAAATTTTGACTAAAAATATTAACCCTATATAAAAATATAAAATATATACCTGCCAACTAGAATAAGTGGGTCACTAGCAATTTTGCTGTTTGGGAGATATTTATGTATCACTTGTTTCAAACACATATGGACTGTATACAAATGTAAGAAAAACAATATTGCATGTCAGTTGCATGGTTCTTTCTAAAGGAAAGGTAAAATCAATTCTCCTTGAGAGCAGTAATATGATGCTTTTAGATATGATATGACTCTTGCTCCATGGAAAGCATGCCAAATGTAGAATGGATATGACATCACTTCTACTTCCATTTGTTAATCCTTTTTCTTTTTCCCATATTTCCACCCCTATATCCAATTATTTGCTAAAATCTATTGATCTCTTCTCAACGAATCTCACACTCACCCTGATCTTTCTAGTCACATGGTCACCAGACTAGGTCAGGCCCTCATATTCTCTCACCTGGCCAATTCTAACAGCTTTTTAATTTATTTCCTTATATCAAGTATTTCCCATTACTAATCTATTCTCCATAGAACTACCAAACAGATATAACTAAAGCACAAGTCAGATGCTATATTACCCTCATCAAGAATGTTTAGTGGTTCCCTACTTCTAGGATAAAATGAAAACTTCAATGTGTGAATCTGAAAATCCTTTATAATCTTGTTCTAACCTTTTAAAACTGATTTCACATTAGTACTATCACCCTACATATTCCTTATTTGTAGCCAAATTGCGTGAATTTCTGTTCCCCCAACATGGCATTCTAAATCGTATCTCTGTACATTCCTACAGATTGTCTCCCATACATGGTCATCTTTCCTTTTCTCCACTGTTTCTTTGAATTGCTAGTTTCTTTCAGATCTCAGCTCAAGTATATCTATTTACATGAAGCCTTTGTTCAATTCATCTGGTTATTAATATATATTCTTCTCTTCCTCCCCCAAAGAAAACAACATCAAAACAACATTAAAATAATTATATTTCTCTCTCAAAACAATTCTCTCTCTCTCTCTCTCTCTCTCTCTCTCTCTCTCTCTCTCTCTCTCTTCTCCTTCTTCTCTCTCTCTCTCTCTCTCTCTCTCTCTCTCTCTCTCTCTCTCTCTCTCTCAGAATGGAAAAACACTAAGGGCAAAAAAGATTTAACTTTCCTTCCTTGTATCCCCAACACCTAGTGGTATATCTTGTACATAGTGTTTAAAAATTGTAATTAAATGAATAAATTATACACTAGAACCAGTATGACAGCTTTGATATGTAGATAGAGATATTTGGCTCTGTTTTTACATGTAGTATTTTCATATATCTTGTTAGGGATAATTTATTACAGAACCATTTATTATGTCACTTTTTGGGCACCATCTCCATTTTAATGAAACAATATTGTTTTACATAGAACCATCTTTAGCTAATGAGATGCACTAATGTAGGGCACATGAGTGATGAAATAAAATGTATATTGCAAGTAAAACAGAGGAGTGAAAAAACTCAAGGGAACACTAACCATATTAGGCTTGGATGGGCAACAGCGCACAGGGAAGAAGCCCTGTCACAGCCACATTCACAGCAACTGAAAAGGAAAAAAAAAAGCCCAAGATAAGGCATGGATCCCACTACTCTACTACCACATAAAGATAAGTGAAACTTTTCATTTATCAATTTTGCTTATTAAATGATTTGATCCTAAATGTATGGAAATGTATGGAATCAAAAGTTTGCTTCAACAACTTAGTCAAGGTGAATGAACTTGAGAAAAGGTTGGACATGGAGACAGGAAGACCTAAGTTCAAATCACTTATTAACCATGTGACCCTAGTCAAGTCACTCAACATCTCTTAGCCTTTGTTTCCTCATCTATAAAATGGGAACAATAATAGACCCTTCCTTAGAGGGCTTTTTCTTTTTTGAGAATCAAATGTGATAACACAGGTAAAGTATCTGCAAACCTTGGAGTGCTATATAAATGCAAACCCATATGTGTATTTGAGATTTGATGGGTACTTTTGCATTTGTTTGACTTATTCTGGGGGCAATTCAAGTAAATCATATAAAAATATTTATATATTTGCCAAACTCATGTACAATTTTATCAAATTTAGACTGAATTTATGAAATCAAGAATGATGTTTGGTATTTAATTCTTATTCTCTTTCATGTATATCTCTTTTTTTCTCTTTCATAATAATTGAAGATAGCTACAGGATGAGGAAGATGAATTCATCATAAAATATATGATTCTTTCATTTTTAGTATCAGTTGTACTGTAAATGATATGGTTGCTGTCATTAAAAAATGGAATAGCTTGGCTACCTTAGTCAATGACTACTTATTCCTCTTACTTCTATGGAGAATTTATTATAGTTCTCGCCAAAAAAAAAAAAATCTCACTTTAAATAAGGTGCTAAATAGTTTTTGTCTATGGCAAGGTATAGAGACAGCCAAGCTTCAACTATGGTAACCTATCAAAAATTCCATTTTTAGTTTAGAAATACCTCCCTACATCATTAACTTGACAAAAATTGTCAAATTGGCATGATAATTCTGATAATATTGGCATTTGAACTATTTAATTGTACTCTTTTACATTTCCCTGTTTACAGTTTGTAAATTATACTACATTATACCACAAAGCAAAAATGTATTTCCTCCTAGCACTTCATATAATCTCAAAATCTAAATGGAGTCCAAATTAATGATATTTTTGCAGTGATATACTCAGGAAAGTAGTTTTGTACTTATAATTAAATATGAATATCTTGAATGTTCCTAGTAACTAGGACAAAAATAATTAAACTACACTGTGAAGTTGTGTCATATAGCCTGTTCCTCTCTTTTGTCTACCTAAGATAATGCATATCATATAAAAGAAATTGATCAGTCTAAAGTTGGGATGTACTCTTTTATAATTTTTAGGATTCATAGTGAGGTGGTGATGACTTTGGTTAAGATAACTGTTTCTTCCAGATTTTCCAGGGCTATAGTCAACAAAGATTCTATTTATATCATCAAATGCAGCGTCGGTAATACCACTGCTAATATCTTGAGAGAAATATATTTTCTAAATACAATCCCAATGGACATATGTCCAGGCACATGATACTGACATGACCAATGCTGCTTCCTAGTGCAAACATAATTATCATAGAACCTTATAATTGGAAAGGATGTTAAACACCATGTAGTCCAACATTTTCATTGAGTAGATGAGCAAAATAAGACTCACAGAGAAGAAATCGCTTGCCAAGGTTATAAGTGGAGCTAAATAAGTATTTGAAGGTAGGTCCTCTAACTCCAGAACTGATGACTTTTCCATTCTATCATGTTGATTTCCTCATTAATATAAACAAATACTACCACAACCCTGTCAAATCTAAGTCTAATGTAAATCTGGTATTCAACCATTTATTCACTTATACTATAATAATTTTTATATGTCTTGATTTCTAGGCATTGAGAAAGATACCAGATCTAGCACATGTTCTACTATACCACATGGCATTCTTACTAGATATTAAAATATATAGAGATTGTACTTGATCTGAAAACTGATTGCAAATAGATGACTACTTTGTTTAGTTTTGGCAGAGCTAGATTAGAGAAATGTGTTCAATAATGAGTAAGGAGTGATCCTTGGGTTTGAATATTTACTTGGACATATGGCCCTGAGGAAGTCATTAGGTGACTCTGGGCTTCAATTTTATTATTGTTATAACAATAACGCCTTCATTGCTTACCTCACAAGTTTATATTAAGGAAAATAGCTTTATAAACCATAAAGTATAAGGTCAGTGTTAGTTATATGTAAGGTCTATTTTTCCTTTAATCCCACTTCTGGTATTGTTTTCCAAGATTACTCTAACATTAATTGATCTCTAATTCTGCTAAACTGATGGAGCCCATGTTATCTATTGAGTGTGTTAGAAATAGCTACTGATTTTTTTTTAAAATGAAGAAAAAGAACTTCTTTATCTCCAGAACTAGCTTGTAAATTCATTAAAGTTAGGGATTGATCTATATCAAGGCAAAGAGGGCATTAAAATGAATATTAGGAAAATCATATAATTTATTATTATTATTGTTATTGCTACTACTACTACTACTACTACTACTAGTAATTGAAATGGTTAATAAACATCTAGAAAAGGAAGCAGAAATCAGAAAGAATCACCATGGCTTCATAAATAGCAAGTCATGGCAAACAACCTCATTTAGTCTTTTATCAAACTTATTAGACTGGTTGGTAGATCAAGAAAATGCTGTAGGTATAAATTATCTATGTTTTAAAAGCACAGAATTTTTTATTCTTTTTTTTTCAGTTGCAAATTCTTCCTCTGTCAGTGCCTCTCTCTCATACATTGAGAAAGCAAGAAAAGCAAAAGCCATTAGAAATATGTATAGTCATACAAAAAGTAAATCCTGAATTAGCCATGTTCTCCAAAAAAAGAAAAATAAAAGACATGTAAATGTGTGTGCACACACACATATATACATATACATACGTGTGTGTGTGTATATATATGTATATATATATATATATACATATATATGCACACACACATATGTATATTAATGTATATATTTCAGTCTGTCCTCTAAGTGCATCAATTCTCTACCTAGAAGTGGATAGCATGTTTTATTTTGAGTCTTTGTAATTGTGGTTGGTCATTGTTTTGAACAGTTATTAAATTATTATTTTTTTCCAATTTGATTATCTTTATAATATTTTTTATTATTGTATGTTATATTTCCATATGTATATTGTATGTTATGCTCACTGGTTGTGCTCACTTGCACTCCATCTATTCATATAAGTCTAGGTTTTTCTGTAATAACATCCTTCATTACTTATTATATAATAATATTACATCACGTCTAGGTTAAAGAGAGAACAACATATGCATTTAAAAGCGAATAAAAGACTTCAAATGTATAAATAAATGTGAGGGTGAAGGAATACAATAAGGGGAGTTATTTATTTGAAGGGTATAAAAGTCTTCTAAATTTAGATAGAAACAAGAGAGTAAGAGGTAAGTATGTGAGGGGTGAGAGAGGATAAGGAGGAATCTTTGGAGAGGGGGTCTGGGGTCTTAATTGGTGAAAGCCATAACAAGGCCACAGTGACCTATATAAGACCTGTATATTTACCCAACAGTATTGTCTCTTTCTTTGGTATCAATCTTGCCCCACTGTTTGGGGTGGCAGGACCACAAATATTCCTGTGCAGGGGAATTTTGGACCCTACAGAGGGACCAGGTTAAGTAACAGTAGGACAAGGTAAAAGGTAGAAGTAAAATAGAGGGGTCAGGAGGGATAGGAAATAAGAGATTCACACAAATATAAAATAAAGATCAGGAGTAGAATTCATAAGGGAAAGAAAAGCAGGAATAGTAATCATGATCTCAGAAAAATTCAAAGCTAAAATAGATTTAATCAAAAGAGAAAAACAGGAAAGTACATTATAAGTCAGTGATATTAATCACTTTTAAACATTTAAAGTAACTATAAAGTTGGAATATTGCTTTTTTATGAAATGATGAGTTTGTGGACTTAGAAAAATATGGAAAGATTTGGACTTATGAAGGAAGATGTTATCCACCTTCCCAGAAACAGAGGTCAAACAAGTATACTACATTCTTACATAGATGCATATGAATGCATGTGTCTATATATGAGCCTGATTAAAGAGAATCAGATTTTTGAAAAGTAGATATTAAGGACTTCTGGAGAAAATTGAATGGAGATAGAAATCAATATACTTTTTTCTCAACAGTTAATGGCACTACACAAAAATTTATCACATATTAGGGTATAAAAACCTCATAATCAAATGCAGAAAGGCAGAAATATTAAAAGCATCCTTTTCAGATCATGATGCAATAAAAATTACATGTGACAAAAGAAATCAAAGCTATCTATAATAATATTAAAATGTTCCATATCACTTTCGATTAGAGAAATACAAATTGGAACAACTGCCATGTACCACCTCACAACCACAAGAAATTACAAATGTTGGAGAGATTGAGGACAAATAGGTACACTAATGAACAGTAGTAAACTGGTCCAACTTTTATGTATAATAATGTAAAACTATGCCCAAAGTACTAACTGTATATATGCTTTGATCAAGCAATACCACTAGTATGTCTGCATTTATTTCAGCTTTGCTTGTTGTGAGAAAGAATTTGAAACTGAGATCATGTTCATCAATTGTGGAATAGCTGGCCAAGCTGTGGCATGTGATGTTGATGGAATACTATTTTGCTAAATAGAAAAATGAGAATTTTGGTGTCAGAAAAACAACAGCAAAACATGCTGAGACCTTCATGAACTGATGTGAAGTGAAGTAAGAATAGGTGATTAATGAGAATAGTGAGAATAGGAGATCATTGTACACAGTAATAACATTACTGAAATGATGATCAACTGTGAAAGACTTTGCTACTCTGATCAATACAATGATATTTTATTGACTCAATACAATTCTAAATGACCATGATTAAATACACACACACACACACACACACACACACACACACACACACACACACTTCCAGAGAGAATGAAATCTGAGCAACAATCTGGGCAAAAAAATGAAGTATAATTTTCTCACTTAAGTTTTCGCTTCTTTTGTAACATGGTTAATATGGAAATATATTTTGCATGATTTCACATGTATATTTGATGTAATATTGCTTGCCTTCTCAGTGGGTGGAGGAGAGTATACAAAGGAGGGAGAGGTTATGGAACTCAAAATAAATGGAGGAGGAAGAAGAAGAAGAAGAAGAAGAAGAAGAAGAAGAAGAAGAAGAAGAAGAAGAAGAAGAAGAAGAAGAAGAAGAAGAAGAAGAAGAAGGAGAGAGGAGAAAGAGAAGAGGAAGAAAGATATAGTTGTCATAAAGTTGATAAAGGTTTGTCTTGTGAAATTAAGATTAACATCATGTGAGGTGAAAAACTTCTGATTTGAGATTCTGATGATCCCTTTTCAAAACATGGCTTTACCACTTACTGCCTTTGTGATCTTGACCAAGTTCATTTAACTCCCATGGTCCTCAGCTTCCTCATTTGTAGCATGAGGGTCATTTGACTTACATGACCTTTGATATTCCCTGGAATTCTATTTCTATGATTCTATGATTGTCCATTTTTTCTATGACTCAACTGCTTTTTGTTTATACCAATATTGTCTAATTATTGCCTTTACATGGACTTTGTATAAAATATGTAGGTAGGATGTGCTAATACTGCATTATGTGCTTTTCCCTGTCTTATCTCTATCCATCACTTCAAGTAACTTTCACAAATCAATTTTTCCTACCACGTCATTTGCAGAAACTACAGAAAACAGTTGTCTCAGGAGATGTACAAACTTGAAAAAGTTACACATAACAAATGCAACTTTTTAACATACTAGATGACCACAAAAATCCATTCTAGTTCTATTATTTTATGATTTCACTCCACACTTTTTTGTGGTCCTTAGGAAAATACCTTAAATTTTCTAAGTTTTATTTTTTAGTATACAGTAAAAATAGTGCTTTAATGGTGTTTTTTTGATTTATGACCTAAATGGTTGTCCAAGTACCTGAAGGAGTTCAGATATATAACTGCGTAACACTCCTTCTGAATGACTGAAGTACTGATACTTATAGTATAAAATAAAAAAAGTAAAATAAAATAAGATAAAGATGAGAATAAATAGGAAGAAACACAAAAAATAAAACATAAAGAATACCATTACTAATAATACTAATAAGCATTGTAAAACACATGTACAAAAATATTTATAGCAACTCTTTCTGTGGTGACAATGAATTGGAAATTGAGGAGATGCCCATCAATTGGAGAATGGCTAAACCAGTTATGGTATGTGGATGTAATGGATGTAAAAAATGATGAGCAGACAGACTTCAGAAAAACCTGGAAAGACTTATATGGACTGATGCTGAGTGACATGAACAATGTACACAGTAACAGGCCATGTTGTGTGATGACTAACTTTGATAGACTTAGCTCTTCTCAGCAATGAAAGGATCTAAAACATTTGTAAAAGTCCCATGTTAGAAGATGCTATCCACATCCAGAGAAAGAATTGTGGAGTTTGAATGAAGATAGAAGCATACTATTTGCTCTTTTTTCTCTTCTGTTTTATTTTGTTTCTTCTTTCTTGTGCTTCCTCCTATTGGTCCTAATTCTTCTTTATAACATGACTAATTTGAAAATATGCTTAATAGGAATATATATGTAGAATCAGATTACATGCTGTTTTGGGGAGTGAGGCAGGTAGGGAGAGGGAGATAATTTAAAACTCAAAGGCTTATGGAAGTGAATGTTGAAAACCAAAAATAAACAAATTAATTGAATTAAAAAGCAAAAATTTAATAAAAAATGATCATCAATTACATTTTCTCTAGACATAAAGAATTGAAGTATGTTAAACATATTACTATAAAAGCAATTATATTGGAGGAAAAACTAAAATCTATTATTTTTCCTCCCCACAAATCATTAGTGAGTAAAATATCCTTTTCCTCATATTGAAGCTCTGCATTTCTTCTCATATAATGATATCTGGAGGAAATAATCCTTAAAAACTTTAAAATACCTAACAAAAGTTTCATATCCATAACCAAAAGATGTATGAAATAGTTGTAAATGTTATTCTCTTATTATTATAATATGATGCATATTACATACTAATAGGATAGTACTAACATCATAAAATTTAGAGTGATAAAAGACATTATGTTTCTTTTATAATTCAACTCCCATGTAGTCATTCTGTGCACACTGTGGTCCAGATATTGGCATTGACTTGTCTAATGAAAAAAAGAAGAAAGTAACCAAACCAAGACGAAAACTTAAATCCTCTGCCTACAGTACTCTTTCAATTCAATCAAGATGCTAAATGGAATTCCAGCTGCAACTGAGTATAGGCAATATTCCATGAGTCATATTTTATTTGTCTTTTTTTCCCCTCTCTCTTGGATCTGAATTATTTTCTACCCTTTTCCTCTTTTGCTTGGTCCTCAGGAACCTGCACATAATTCATAAGATTTTAAGCAGTCATTATCATTTAATTCAGGGTTTCTGAAGCTGGTTCCATAAACTTGTTTTAAATTTTTTTTGATAACTATTTCGATGTAATTTGGTTATATTCCTATTTATTTCAGTTTTTGTATTTAAAAACATGCTGAGAGGGCATCCATAGATTTCAGAATTTTACCAGACTGCCATGAACAACCAAGGTCAAGAACCACTCATATAATTCAATAAAATAACATATTATTAATCCTTCATTTAAGAGGAAACAGGGGCCCACAAAAGTGAAATTGCTCACCTTAGTTATGTCTTAGACCCATGTATTATGTGCTAGAACTAAAATTCAAAGTCACCCTAACATACTTAAGGTAACAATAGCTTCCTACTTTTCTCTGTCCCTTCCTTACTAAATCTGCCCTTCTTCATTATTTCAATCAATACTTCCATTCAGTGACAAATGCTGATTTTAACTAAGCCTTAGTTTAGACCTGATCATCTTATTAAATTAACTCGCACTTGAGTGTGCAAATGATCTGTTAGCTTAGTTTTCTGAAAAAGTATTCACATTTTTACAGAATCTGCTAACCTAAATAATGACTCGTTGGTAGAACACATTAAAGAGGAATATTGCTATCAACTCCTCCCAACTATGAGGTCATAAAATACATGGAAACAACATCATAGCTTATATACTCATTGACTTGAAATTGGAAGACAATGTCTACTCCAATTTCCTAAACATACACATAGAAAACTGAAACTGGATAATGTTAATTGACTTGTCCTGGTCAAAAGATAGCAACCAGACTAGGGCCTCTGATTCCAAAGCTAGTATGGATACCATTGTTTTCCTTCTTTCTTTTCTACATCTGGATGTTATTCTATTTTTCTAGTTATATCACAGATATATGTATACAAACACACACACACACACACACACACACACACACATATATATATGTATGTATATATATATATATACACACATATATATATGTATGTATATATATATATATATATATATATGTAAACTTTTGCCCTGTAAAGATGGTATAATTGGATGTAATTTTTATCTTAACTCAATACATTCTATCATTATAACTTTACTGATCATGCCAACAATAATAAAGGTTACTATGCCTAGAAAATATTAAAATAGTATTTTGTGTTGGATTCTGAAAGACCTGGGTCCAAATCCTGCCTCTATGTGACTCTAAGTATTTCACTTAAATTAGGAAATGCTATATGTCTATAAGTTTCATTGAAGGTGCCATCCTGAATTAGAAGAGTTTCCTCAACTTGGAATTTCATAAAATAATCAAATGAAAGCTCCAATATCCATCTCCATTGCTAAATTGTATTTCACTTAATATCATCAATTCAAATATAGATAATGTTTATTAATATATAAACTTCATTATTCTTCAAATATTAATCATATTTTCCTCAATTTTTAGGTGAGTACCCCTGAAATCAGAAAGAGAAACCTATGGCTTTATGACAACATATTGGACAACTCTACATTTGGTTAAATAGTCAATGGCTGTGAGAATAAAAAGAAAATCAATCTAAAGACAGCATTAGAATGAATTATAAAAAGGAACTGAAAGAGCAACAAAAATCACCATGGGCCACAAAATGGAATATTCATGCCATTATTCTTATTTTTAGGGAGTTGGGGTTAAGTGACTAGCCCAGGGTCACACAGCTAGCAAGTGTCAAGTGTTTGGTCTGAGATCAGATTTGAACTTAGGTCCTCTTGACTTCAGCATTGGTGCTCTATCCAATACACCACCTAGTTTCCCTTTTGCTGCTATTCTTAATACATATATTTTCAACTTGAGATTTGGTGACATGATTGATTATCTTTTCAAAAGTAATTGATAGTATCCAACATTAAATCTATTGTGTGGACTGCTTAAATGACCATGTCATTTAATGTCATTTTCAGAAAACTGAAAATTTATTTGTCCAAAGTGATTCCCTATAACAGCTGGCATAATGCCTCCCAGGGAATTTTGCTTATTCCACAGATGAATATCTTCAGGGAATGCCAATAAATCATGAAATAAATAACTTCCTGCACAAAAATCTTACAAAATGAATTGGCAAATTGGCAAATAAATTTAAAAATTATTAGGTGTTATTTTTTTCCAGGCACATACATCTAGATCATGATTGGTTCTTCCAGATGAGATAACCTGGCATATCTTACAAAGACTGGTCTATCCACAGAAAGGGTTCAACTGTTTTGAATGGTGAAGCCAATCCAATATAAATAATAATTGTCTCTCAAATCTATGTGCTGCCTAAATAAGTGCATAAGAATTAAAACTGTAAATATGCTGTACTTGCTTTGTGAAAAGTTTCTAGATTATGCTATGAAGTAGTTCAATTCACTTTTGACCAATTTTACTAACTCTATAATAATTTATAGACCTAACTAGAGCTCAGAAAATAGTGAAGCTGCTGAGAGCAAACAGTTCAGACAGAGAAATATAGATACAACATAGCATTCAGGAAGTAGAAGATCTTTTCCTTAATCTCTTTATTCATAGTACCTAGTACAAGGTTTTACAAATAGTAAATGTTTAATCAAAGTTTACTTGAATTGAATTGAAAGGGTTTGGAGGGTCTATATACCCACCAACTAGTTACCAGGCAAACTATTCAGCTAGAATTCTATGACTTTTTGGCCTGACAGGATTGTTTGTCTTCCTAGCTCCCCAAACTTTAAGTTAAAACTATCCTCTTTAAAAAATATTAATTTTAGAAAGGTACACAAATATTGACAAACTATTTTATTAACCTTCAATGTTGTTTAAAACTCATGAAATAGCTTATTTTTATGGATGGACTCCAGTATCAGTTAGCCTGAGCCTCTTTTGTCATCACAGAACCTTTGCGAAAGTGATGTTTAACTTCCTTAAATTATAGGCAATATTTTATCTGCTAGTCCTACTAATGAAATAATTTTATGTCATAAGAATAGCTCATATCTATGTTGAATTTTGTGATTATAAAGCAGTTTTATATGTGGCCTCATGATAATACTCTGAAATTTAAAGTTCTTCATAGCTTGGTCCCTTACTGTTTCTAGTCTTATACTATGTCCCTCCCACCCTACCCCCATACATTTTCTTATCTCTTTTTTCAAAGACAGTCTTGGTGAATATCAGAATGATTTGGGGCTAAGATTAGTGTTTAAGAGCAAAAAAGCTTTCAGAGGTTAAAAATTTACATTCCCTTTGGGCAGAGCACCAGCAAGTAAGGGCATGATACCCTATGTGGACAGAGGGAAGGGAAGGGGAAAGAAGGAAGTGGAGAGAGAGGGAGAGAAAGAGGAAGGAAGGAAGGAAGGAAGGAAGGAAGGAAGGAAGGAAGGAAGGAAGGAAGGAAGAAAAGAAGGAAAGATGGAAGGAAGGCAGGCTGTTTTGCTGAACTAACCAGTTCCAGTTTGATTCCCATTGGTCAGCCCCTTTTGACTAAGTAAAGAGGCCATTCTCTGCCTCAATTCTTATTAAGCCTTTATCACTGAATGCGTGTTGCCTCAGTCAAACTGAGACATGTTAAAGACCTTAGCTTGAAAAGGCCAAGGTCTCCCACTGCATCTAAAGCTGTCTCTAGTTATCCTGATCTATACTGGCCACTAGACCTAGATGGCCTTGAAGGAGAAAGTGAGTCTGGTGACTTTGCATAGCCTTCCCTCACTTAAATCCAATTCACTTGCATTTCATGGCATCACCTCCCTGATGTCATGGTCCTCTTTGAGAATAAAGGACAAAAAACAACAATATTCCCCTCCATGTGGTCTATAATGGAGCTCTGCTGGCCTACTATCTGTTCCTTGAATTGGAGAATTCTCCTTACCTCCACCCCTTTGCTTCCCTCCATTTTTTCAATATTCAGTTCAAAACCCACGTTTTGTAGAAGGCTTTACCTAGTAAATACTATTTACTAGTACCTATTCCTCTGAGGTTACCTTCCATATATTCTGTGAATATCTTAAAAGCGATGATTTATTTATATATTGTCTCCCACATTATAATGTGATCTGTTTGAGGGCGGGTATTATCCTTTCCTTTCTTTGTGTAATCATCACTTAGCACAGTGGCTTGCATAGAATAACTACTTGCATATATTAATTCAGCCTAAGACACTTATTATATTTGTGATCCTGGAGTAGTCCTTTAATCTATGTTTGTCTCAGTTTCATCATCAATGAAATGGGAATAATATTATCATCTACCTCCCAACAATATTGTACAAACCAAAAGAGGTAATGTCTGTAAAGCACTTAGCACAGTTCTTGGCACTTAGTAGGCACTATATAAATGTTAGCTATTATTTTTATTATTCAATAAATGCCTGTTGACTATTATCTGCACTTTACAACTGAGAAAGCTGAAACTTAAAGAGGTCACATAACTTGCCATAGTTGAAGCAAATGATCAGGGGCAAAGTTGTGATCTTAAAACCCTGCTCTTCTGACATCAAAGTTCAATGGCTTTCTATTTTCTCATTCTTCTAGACATTTAAAAAATCATTTGATTTAAACAATATAACTTATTTTGGAATTATTTTTGCTACTGAAGTTTTAAGGGAAGAGCATGTGAAAATTAAGGGCATTATAACTTCTAGGTATTAAATCAATGCACATGTTGATTTATTCATTTTCACACTCATTTCTATTCATAAATCCATAAACAAAGGTTTTTTTTTTAACAAACTAATTTTGTAAAATCAGAGGTGTTGCTTGAATAATTTCTAGCATTTTATTCTATTTTTCTCACTTAAGTAATACTAGCTTGAAATATTTGTATATTAAGTGTTTCCTCAGTAACAACACTGTGATTTTTAGGTTTATTCTGAAACATGCCCATTAAACAACAATATTTCTTTTCACCTTCCTATCTCTAGTGACTAGCACAATTCCTTATATACAATAGACATTTAATAAATCCTTGAAACATATACCTTGAATTTGAACTTATTAACTCTACTACAGTAGACATACCAATATAGCTGATATCCTAGACCTCAATTCAATTAGTTCAGGATTAAAATAGATTGTATTATGATAAAGTAAAAATGTTAAATAAAACTGAAAGCATGAAGTTTGACATGAAACATTGGTTCTGTATGTTGCTGTTCAATTCAATTAAAAACTCAGTGAGCTCCTACTAGTCCTCTGTTAAGGAATGAATACTTCCAGATGTATCATATCCCTGCTCTTAGCAGGCATCAGTATATCTAAGAATAATTTTTAAACTAATAAAGAATATTATAATCTATTTGCACATGGGTATTGATGGTTGTGCGTTAGTTCTGATGTCTATCATGACTCTGGTCTGGCAACAAAGCAGAACTGGAAAAGCATCTTTTAAAATATGGGGAGGTGGAAATCTGTATTGGTTGAGATATTGTGCTTAGTAATAGAATCATGAAACTTCTAAGTGGTCGCAGTCAGTGTTTTCCATTTGGTTTGTGCTAAAACAAAATTGTTTAAACATCTATTTTTCTCCCTTTATGTAGGGAAGTAATATCAAGGGGAAATAATTATCTAATGAGAATTGTCCAAAACAATTCTCTACTTAGAATAAAGATTGCTTAAGAAGTGATGAATTTGCTACCTTTAGGGAAACTTATGGGGGAACTTACTGAGTGCATTAGAACATCCATTCCCTTTGAGTATGGCTTAGGCCAGATAACATGGAAAACCTTTTTAAAGGTTCAAATTCTCTGAATAGTGTGAACCAGCTCAAATAGGAAAACTCCAAATCCTAATGCTTCTTTCCGCAGGTAAGAGGAGAAAATAAAAAGCAGAAAACAAAAATAGATGACCCTAGGGACTTTGGTATTGCATTTTCACTAAAACCATCCCTTGTACAAATTTCCCCACTTTTGCTGACTGTACCTCTATTCTCTTAGACTTTAAGGTTTAAAACCTTAGAATCATCCTTATTGTCCCTCTTTCCTCAATTCCATATATACTATCACCTCATTTTATTGGCAGTCTGCAATATATTTTGAATTTGTACCCTTCTCTCCACTCATACCATTTCTTCCCTAGTATCTCTCATAAGAACTAGGAAAATAGCTATCTAATCAGTCTTCGTGCCTTCATTTATTTCTTCCCTCTCTGATTCATCACCCCAGTGGCTACTAAATTTGTATCCCTAAAACATTAGTCTTACCGTTCCCCATCCCATTCCCTTGAGAATATTTAATGGCCTCATGTTTGTTCTAGTATGAGATATAAATCCTTAGTTTGGCATTTAACTAAGCGACTCCACAATGTTTCCTATCTACCTTTCCAATATTTTGAAATGACTCTCCTTCACACACTCCATTCTAGTCAAAATAGCCTACTAGCTATTCCTCATCCACTATATACCAACTTCTATCCCCATGCTTTTTCCCACCCGACCACATGTCTAGAATCCATAGCTTTCCTCAGAGACCAGCTCACATTCCCTTCCTACATGTATCCTTTGCTGAAATTCCCAATTATAATTTCTCTTTCCTTCTTGAAATGTAGTTCCTTTAGTTTATGGACTCTTATTTTCTGAACTTTGTATCTCCAATGCCTAGCACAATTTCTGGAATATATCAGGAACTTCACAGGATTTATTTTAATTGATTTTTTTCCCACAAGGTTATGTGAAATCTTCCTTTACAACCAGTCTACTTAGAAATTTAAATCATGAGTTGGGTGGGAAAACAAGAGACAAGATTCAAGTTCCCTTCACTAGTAGAAAAAAGATTTGAAAAATTTCAGTGTATTCTACATTTCTTAGAAAAAAAAGAAAAAAAATATCATTTATGGAAACAGGGCATGCTGTGAGGAGCACAACTTAGATTCAGAAGATTAGCTCTGTATAACTGTACTTTTTAAAGTCTCTTGACCACTCTAAGTCTCAACCTCTTCATCAAGATCATTCCAATAGGCTCATAATGTATAAGACTTCTTTGAAACTAGAAATGTAAGCCATGTCTCCAACATTGTGTGCTTCAGCCAACTCTGACACTTTCCACTATTCCTTAGTAGGTTAGACTCATTCAAGGATAGTATCCATCTACTTCAAAAACATATTTATTTTATAATGTTATGGATATTTTCAAATGGATTGTATTGAAAAGCATCTTGCAGAAGCACTTACTAAGAAGAATGGAATTGACTATAGACAGATAGATAGAAAGATAGAGATAGAGATATATAGTCTATCAACAGAATTTGAACATGCTCAGGACAAAGGTGGATTGATTTACTACACAGAAAAGTGTAAGTCATTTTTAATGGATTGTAAGCCAGAATGCTGCCTAAGTTTTTAATCTCAGAAATGTGACAGCATGAGTCAATTGCGGTATCATCTTTCAATCTGATCCAATACAGAATACACGTAACTGGGCGATTACTTCTGTAGAATTAATAGCAGCTTTTTTTCCATGCAAAATTCAACGCAGGCTTAATTTTAGTTGTGCTCCTATGCATGCATGAATGTGTACAGGAATGAATGAACAAATGAATATATGTGTGTAGACATAAATATATACATATATGTATATATGATTCATTTTATAATTCTATGTGCTTTATTTTATGCATTTAAATAGTATTCTGAGAATATTAGGCTGTTGTTGCTATTATTATTATTCTTATGTAAAACACAAAAGGCTTAGACTTCTAAAGGTGCCTATAATAGAAAATAATTGAAAGGCACCGAGCTGTAATTTTATCCCTCAATATTTTAAATAAAATGTGCATTTCCATAGGTATTTCAGTCATAGGTCTAATTCCAGAACCTCAGTTTCACTCACGAAAACAGATTTTCCTCTCCTAAGATCTTTAGTGAAACTTGCTTTTTAGCCCCACTTGATGCATTTGTATAAACATCTGAGGCCATAGATTTCATTAATGATTCTTTGATTTTTTTTTCTCCTGGAGCATTTGGCTATCTAAATAATTATTCTTATTTCCACATTGTAGCTGTTCTCTATGGCAGCTAAACTGTGGGATATGGACACAGTTTTCTACTTTCTTTCTTAGTTTAAAGTCCTTTTGATTCAGTATACAAAGAAGAATATTTCACATTAGTTTAAATGTGGGGGAATTAATTGGAGCTATTAAAAAGTAGGAAGAGCTGCCTCAAGATGAAATTTATTATTGTTGTTTGGAAGTTTTCAGTCAAAAATTGAATAACAACCTGTCATCTGTGCTTTAGAAGGTGTTCCTGTCAAGGTAAGGCTACTGTCATAACCTAGGTGAGAGAAACTAAGAAATAAGCTACATGAGAGGAGAGAAGGGGCAGAAATAAAACATTGTGGAATTTAGACTAATACATTATAGCAAGTAATCAGATGGCTACAGCAGTGTGAAGGGGTTAGATTCCACCTTCAGAATTCCTTGCATAGGAAAAAAAATATTTATATGTGATTAAAGATGCTTCAATTATTTAACGTTTCATTTTGTGCCCTTTTGAGTATATTAATTCAAATTTCAGATTGGCCTGAAACTATTATTATACAAAATTAAATCTAAAGAAATAGAAAATACATAAGCCACAAAGTAAAAGTGTACACAAACCAAGAAACTCAATTGACAATGCTAATTGGTATTTTTTGGGAAATAAGTATGAGCAGAGACAAGCAAAGTGTGTCATTAAAAACGTTCACAGAATAATAGTTTTCTTATTTTCTTCTTATCATTCACTTGTGCTTATTTTGTTTAACTGTGTTAGAGTAAATAAATACATGAGTACACGAAAATGATGGAGAAAAAATTACTGAATGGTTCCATGAGCAAAAAAAAAAATCCAATTTCTTAAATCAGCATGGCAGGAAAATAATCCAAAGTTAGGATGCCATAAGGAATTTCTCAGTGTTGTTACTGATGAGGGAAAAACTAAAACTATTACAATATGTCATAGAAATGAAGATGTTTAAATTATATTTGTCAAATAGTAATTAACTGTTTTTGTTGAAAATGCGCCAGTTACTTCACAATCTCATGAAAATGTAGCTTAAACATCATTGAAATTAATGAATGCATATTTCCAAATAGCACTATATCTTATAGTACAATTCCAGTTGTCTACTTCCTTGAAAGGAAAAATCAATACAGCTTCTCACTATCAAATATTTTATGATGTTAGTTAATTCTTTGTCTCTGGAAATAATTTGACCACTGCACAGTAATTCATCACTATGTTATTCTTAGTGTTTTTAAAAGAGATTCCAAATGATTATTCAAAAGTTTCACACCAAAAAGGTGTGTAAGACATTATATTAAAGGTTGATTTATTTTCATTGTTTTCATATTATATATCATGTTATACTGTGGATACCTTTAAATATTAACAAATTACATTCTCTTGGGTCTCAAAATGACCATAAATTTTCAGGGAATGTCAGCAAGAAATAGCCACAAAAAGAAACTCCAATATTCCAATCCATTTGTGACCTCAATGAAGAAGATATTCTCTCCAAAATTCAGATCATCACTGATCCATCCCTGCCAATCCTATATTACTCTAGTCCATGACCTCTCACAAATTAACCACAAGGGGGTCCACTCATTTGATGAGGAACATTTCTTGAGTTGTCTTCTCATTGCGTTGATAGGCATGGAATCCTTCAATTGTTCATTGTTCTCACTATATAAATAGCCTATCCCTTTTTCAGTTTTGCTTAGTCTCAGGTCCCAATACTACTACTATGCCATGTCCACACCATGTTCCCAGGAGCTCCAGTCTCTAACTCTGTTCAGAACTAAAGGTTCCATCTCTATGACTTTGGGTGCAAAGTAGTGAGCTTAGTCTAATATTGCCTAGTACTATGCCACCACAACATTTTGCTTCCTTCCTTCCTTCCTTCCTTCCTTCCTTCCTTCCTTCCTTCCTTCCTTCCTTCCTTCCTTCCTTCCTTCCTTCCTTCCTTCCTTCCTTCCCTTCCTTCCTTCTTTCCTTCCTTCCTTCTTTCCTTCCTCCTTCCTTCCTTCCTTCCTTCCTTCCTTCCTTCCTTCCTTCCTTCCTTCCTTCCTTCCTTCCTTCCTCTCTCCTTCTCTCTCTCTCTCTCTCTCTCTCTCTCTCTCTCTCTCTCTCTCTCTCTCTTTCTTTCTCCCTTTCACCTTCCTACCTCCCTAACCCCTCAGTGGGTTGGAGGAAGGAGAGAGAAAAACAATAACAACATCAAATCCTGATTTATGCATACATACATACATGTATGTATATATATAATATATATGTATATATGTTTGTGTATATAGATATATATGTATACAAAGAATATAAGTGCCTTGAGGTAAGGCAGTATATTCCTTATCTGTATTTGTATTCTCAGGGTTTAGCATAGTGCCAGGCACATAACAAATATTTAATAAATGTTTTCTTAATCTCATTTATTTATTTGTATGTATATGTATGTGTGTGTGTGTGTGTGTGTATTTCATTTTGGGGGAATGGGAAGGGTATATCATGCACTTATTATATCCTTTATACAACTTATCTGTAATCTAGAATTTACTGTAACAGGTTAATGCTTATATTTTACCCTTTCCTTATCCACTATGTTAGCTTCAATTTTAATTCTTTAAATTGCAGTGTTGCTTAATTTACAATCCTATAACATTACTAGACAAACAGTACTGCTAAACTGACAAACCTCTGTTTCAAAAAGCTTGGAGTCATGAAAAGATATTTTTAATGCCATTTCTCAAGTGCAATCGAGGCCCTTCTCCGCTAACAATGGGCCTAACTCATTGTCTATTTTCAATGACCATTCAATGTTGCTTTAGAAGTTGTCCATCAAAATGCTTATCAAAATCTGGATAATAGAAATTCTTTAATCACTTTTTCCCCCTATAGATTGCCACATCAAAATTTTAAAAGAGGTTACAAATGTCATTTGGAGGTCCTGCAATATTCTAGGTCAATTAGCATAGTGTTATTAATAAAGGAGAACAGCTAGAGGACTTTAGTATTTATAGGGAATCCCTCTTCCATTTGGACTCTGTGCTGGGCCTTCTCCATAACAGTGGCAACACCTTTAATAAGCATAGGACTTTTTGATTTAATTTTCACTTAATATTAAAAGTCAGTTGGTCATCAATAGAATAAATTCTGTCATATTTTCAAGATATATTGCATGATTTTTAATATAGGCACAGGAGACACATTGATGAAAAAGTGTGTCATGCCCAGGGTCACACAACTAATATGTGTCAGACATAAAAGCAGATTGAATTTGGTTGTTTGTTTGAAGTTCTTGTTTTATCAAAGTATAATGAATGTATCCTTTTTGAAAGTAACCTGGAGGTTGAGGGAGAGAAAGCCTATACTAAAGCTTCAAATAATAGAATATTCGATGTGAAATATAGAAATTCCAAATTGAAATCCACCTCCAGTATTGAATAACTGCTTGTCAATAGCCAAGTCTCTATCTTTTTTGAGTCTCAATTTCCTCATCTATAAAATGGATATAAGAGTTCCTATAGTATCTGACAGGGCATTGTGCCTCTCAAAAGATTTAATATATCTAAAGTACTTTGTAAATCTGAAAACATTATATATACTCTGTCCATTATTTTAAATTGATTATTTTCAGCAAGCATTGAATTGGGGATACCACACTAACCTTGGTCAAAGGTATTATGTCATAAAAGAAATTCATACCATACATAAACTATCACTTCAAAAGATATCCAAAGATATTAATCTATTGCTAATAGATGCCAAAAAGAAAGAGTAACACTTCTGCAATGGATTATCATTGCTGATAATAATCTATCTGAATGTAAAATATAAAAGACTAATTAAATCTGTTTTCAACTTTAAGCTATCCAATGCTTATATGTTTTCTATTGATCAATTGCTATCACATTTCAGACTTTCTAGCATCATGACATAAACTTAACCAAATTATTTATCTGTTCTAGGTTACATTTTCACTGAATTTGGAATCAGAAGTTCTAAATAAAAATCTCAGTTCTGCCATTTAGTTGGCTTTGTAATTTCCCTTAATTGGGCAGCAGTTCCATTATTTGGAATCTAACCTGTATCTCCAGCCAAGTGTGGAGTATTTTGCATAAACAGTGGAGAAAATGCTGGCACAACCGTGTTATGTTATGATAAAATGAAGGATCTAGTCTAGATGAGCACTGAGGTTACTTTTTAATTGTAAAATTCTATGATCCTTTTCCAACTCAGGCATAAAAAGACAGCTCTAACCTAGCAACACTAACTATCCAATGAATATAAAACTCCTTATAATTGACAAATATTACAGCTTTGTTTGCTTCGATATTTGCAAGCTTCAATATGTACAAGTATCTCTCTCTCTCTCTCTCTCTCTCTCTCTCTCTCTCTCTCTCTCTCTCTCTCTCCCTTTCAATATTCCTAATTAAAATCTAAATTTCCAGAAGAGAGTTGTTCAAGATCCATGGCTGAACTTGATTAATTTGAAATGTTTCTTTTTCGAGAGAAACCTATACCCTAGTCACATAGACATCAGAAAAGGCCTGGGTCTTTGTTGCCAGGTTAGTCTATATATTGACCTTGGATAAGGGAAAGGGGTGTGGGCATTCAGTGAGTATAGACATTAATTTGTTTCTCTGTGTTTTCTTGCCTCATTTTTACTTTTACTGCTTAATAACATGTTTTTCTGGGGCTGTTCCTTTAAATATTTCACACAACTCTTTGAGTTTATAACTTTGCCAATATTGAGAGAGTTTCTGCATGAATTTTCAAATGTCCAAAAAGCCAAATGCTGCAAAAAGCCATGAATAAATGAATAAAGTGAGGCAAAGGCAAATGAGGGAGAAACATCAGATAAAAATTCTGAATGGAGAAATATATTAGATTTTAAAATTAAGAAGCTCTATTTTGTGGTTATTGAAAAAAATAATAATATAGAGAAATCACCATGGGGGAAAATCTTTCTCCATTAGCAAGAAGGAGGTAGGCTATCATTTTAATTTTTAATTTTTGTGGTCTATGACTCTCAGTGTCAGTGACTTCTGTGCCATGGGATTTGTTCATCAGCAGTGAAGGCCGTGTTTCCTGATAGTGTATTTATATAGAGAAAACACTAAATAATGTGGCTAAGCAGAGAAAGGTGTGGGGTTATTGCCTGAAGATTATGCTTCTTTTTTTCAGATGCCCCCTTAGAATTTTGAACCATGCATTAAAACATGAATGATAACATGCAAGCCTCATGTCACATTATTGGTGATAAAAGTATAAGCCCTTGATCTTTTCTTACTTAAGGTGCATGGTGTCATCAACAGTGAAGTCTAAGGCTGAGCACTGGGCTTAAGTATTTTGTGAGAATAATTTGGACAGAGCTATTTCTAAGAATTATACCTGGGAAGAAACTGACTTTATTTCTCCGCAGGTATTTATATTTACAAAAGCTTATATTATTTTTTAAGATGTTATTCTTATGTAAAGGCAAATATATTCATAAAGCAGTAAAAGAAAGTAGGGAAAAAAGAACACCTTACAGTACCACAAACTCAGTTCTGATGTAGGATTCACCACAATCTCCCTATTTGTCTCTGCTCTTGTAATGTCTTTTGTACACCCTACACCACATACATGCATGTACACACTCATGACCTTATTGAAGGTCACATACTATTATGCTGTTTACCTGTTCATGACAGGGTCAGGAATGAAAATGTTATTGTTCTTTTGCAATGGAAATATCTAGGGAACCAAAGGTCCCTTTATCTATTTTTCCCCTGATAAAGGTTCCTTATTCACTGTTAAAGGCAGGTAAATCTTTGTCTTATGTAGTAAAACTAAACTGTTCTGGGTCACAGAGAATTAAATGACACCTAAAATCCAGGCACTAAGGCAAACATAAGGACAGCTGGGGGCACAGTGGATGAAGTGCTGGGCCTAAAGTCAGGAAGACTCATCTTCCTGAGTTCAAGTCAAGCCTCAGACACTTACTACCTGTGTGACTCTGGGAGAGTCACTTAACAGTGTTTGCCTCAGTTTCCTCATCTGTAAAATGAGTTGGTGATGGAAATGTCAAACCATTCCAATATCTTTGAAAAGAAAACCTCAAATTGAGAAGAGTTGGACACCACTGAATAACAACAAAGGCAAAGAGATGGATAGATAGCTCTGCAGTAGGTAAAGTTTGTTTTCATTTTTTTTCAATTTAACTTAGGACAACTATTATTTCATTTATCATTTCTTACTCTTTTCTTCCCAGGAAAATAGTGACCCTAAGTTATCCAATTTGACCCTGTGACAACTCTCATAGTCTGCTCTCCTGTAAATATCACTGGGCTTTCTAATGTCTTTTTAATTTTCTTTCTAATGTCTTCTGCATAAAATTTAACTGATTTCTTTCAAGCTCTCTTTGGGGATGTCTAGGTAACAAGTGCTAATTCAAAAAGCTAATTTATACTGTTAATAGACAAGAATAGCTGAAGGTATTTATTCCCATGTAAATTTTAATAATAATCATTCACATTTGTATTGCAATTTGGGGATTAGAGAGTATTTTACTTATAGCAACCCTATGAGGTTGAGGTAAGCAGTATGAGTATTATCCCTATGTCATATGTGAGGAAATTGAAATTCACAGAGATTTAGGAATTTGCTCAGTAACACATCTATCTGGTAAGTAGAAGCACAGCTGAGTCACAAACTGAGATTCTGAGTCCTGTAGCTTTTTCAATACATCTTGTTATCTCAAGGATGAACCAAAATACATGAATAAAGTAATAAATTTACATGGGAAGAGAAGGGGGAGAGCAGCAGAGTCATTTAAAACTACATTTTCATCTGGAATATAATCATTTGGGGAAAGAGGTCAGGGGAGGTGGAGAAAAAGTACTGGGAATAATCCCACTGGAGATGAAATTGAAGGTGGTTCAGAAGATAGGTTTCTCCCCAGAATCTGGAACTCTCAGTGGCAAGGCATCAGCAAAGTCAGCACATAGATGAAATGTGGTCAAAACAGAGACTTTTTACTATATGCTTTGGAGGGAAATGAAGAGGTCTCTTAAATCACACCACAAAGATAATACTTTTCAGCTGAAATTGAACAGGTAAAGGAAGGAGAGCCATTTCCTTAAATGACCAAAAAAGGGGGGGAAAAGGTTAGGGTAATTTTTTTCAAATAAAAAAAATAAGCTAAATTAAAAAAAAAACCTAGTTCTGACAAATTAATATAAAGAGTTTCATTTACCAATTGGGAACAAGAATTTCTTTTTATTCTGTCTTTAAAAAAATCCTCTGATGAGGTAGGGATAAACCTAGGAATTGGGTGAGCCTGAATTCTGTTTCTATGTCCTTTAATCTATTTAAAGTGGATTTTTTTTCATTTAAAATCTATTTTCACATTAATTTTTCTCTACCTATATTTCCCCTTGCCTACGATGCTGTGGTTTCAGATTATATATTTTCTTGGTTAATGATCCACAGTGATTTTGCTCAAAAAATGAAGGACTATGCAACAGAAAGAGAAGGTTGGTCCTGTGATTAGGTAATAATTGATGCAAGAATAAATATGACTCTTTGGTGGAGGGGGGGGTAGGACATATATTATCACTTCTCTTTAAGTTAACAAATCCAGTGTTTAGTCACTTAAAGGCTGGATGATGGAAGGAGCCTTCCTTACAATTCTTTGTCCCCATTTGGATGAAGGTAAAAAACTCAGTACTCTTCAAAAAAATCAATATATGCAGGGGTTTCTCTCTCACAAAATTAAAAGGAATGGTCTGTGGTCGAACTTCATGAACCTAAAGGGGAGGAATTGTTCTTATTAAACCCACAAAAAGCAAATACTTCCCAACAGTGAGAAAAGTATATTTGTGATATTTTATGACTGCTTTTGTTAAAACTAGCTGCTTTCTAGTAGCATGTGTTTGGGGAGGAAAGAAAGAAAGAAAGGAATAATGCATGTGTTTCTGAAAAACTGATGAATGAAAATTCTTATTCTTAAGTAAAAAGTAAATTTTATGAATTAAATAGGAATAAAATGTTTCTTCCCAATGCAATTTAAATATGCAGTAATTAATCTATGTTGTCTATAAGATTGAATATATTGAAAATATCAAATTCCATATATTTATGTTTCATTGAGGACAAACTGTCAAAAACAAATGAGTAGCACATGAAAAATCCATGTTTATATTGATCCCCTGATAGGATGTTTTTGGGGAGCTAATAATTTTTTAAAAAATTTTAATTTTTTTCCATACAGATACTTTCATTAAGCTCTACTAAAGGCTGTATTCTCAAACTCTTTTCAAATGGATAGCTTATACCATGGATGATCATTGATAGGAATGCAAAATTACTACATGTGTATATGGTTGGAAAAGGAGCACAGTTGGATATATTTATCACATCATTGATCAGAGCTGCAAAGCACCTTACTGATCATCCATTCCAACCCTCTTACTTTACAGGTCAGGAAACTGATACTTAGAGATGTTATTTGCCCAAGATTACACAGGTTACCAGTTCAGGAATCAAACTCAAATTCTCTGACTCCATATTCAACAGTCTACTAATACCACACTATCCAATTTACTAATGGGAAATAAATTCTCTGCTAACCCTATTCAGTACCTTAGTTGAGGCTAAAAATCATTTGGTTATAAAATCTGCATGAATTTTATATATTATGGTATTGAATATCTTCCTCCATGTTGCGCTGCCATTTGGAATGATAACAAATGCATACTAGAAACTTTTAGTGGAGGGTGTATTTTTAAAATAAAAACAAAATTTCAATAGATATAAATATGAAATCAGACTTACAAAAAAATCACTGCACCTCAATGATGATAGTGATAAGTTAAATTCTTTGTGAGCTGAAGTAAATTTAGTCATAAAAACCATCTGTTACCCAGCTGTTCTCTATTTTGTCATTCAACTTCAAGGAGTGGACTGCTAGTTATGTTATTATGATTGTTTCTCTCCTCTTCCTGTTAAGACATTAGGAGCAGCCTTGAATAGTCCCCAGTCCTGTGGAGCCCCTATTCACTGTGAACTATTCATTAAGATACACTTCTAAAATCCAAAACTTCATCTTGATCTTTCTATCTCAATAATAGAGATCACATTTGGTTACTTTGAACACATTAAGGCCAAAAGGACAAACTGAAGCCAGTGCAATATTTTCTGGATATAGAACACTTAGATTAATAATTTGTATGATTGAAAAACAGATGTGCATGACCAAAGTAAGATCTGGAAAATCCATATGATGAAGTCTGCCATTTTTATACCATTTACATGATTTGTGCCAAGATGTACTTATCAGGAAAAAAAATGGATCAGAACAAAATTAAGAAAAGATGATCTGCAAATGTCAGGATAATAGCTTTCTCACTTACCTTCCACTGAGGAGGAAACCAATAACCACAGCCAGCAAAATGACTCCCACTGTAACAGATATAGCAATTATAGGAATCTGGCTTTGATCACTAGAGGCTGCTACTGCTGAAAGAGAAACAATGAATGAAGATTATAATTAAGATGGTAGTTAATATCATAATGAACATCTTTTAAAGAGTTGTAATAATAGTAGTACAATAGACATTTATAGGATATTAAGGATTTTAAGGCACTTTGCATAAACTTAAAACAATCCTGTTAGATAACAGATTTTATTGTATATATTTTATAGATGAGAAAAGTTAGACTATATTGATATTTTAATAATTTTTAGTAAAACAGACTTGTACTTGTAAGAATTCTGTTTTCTCTAGCACCTCTTCTAAAAACATCAGAACTTTAAAATAATTGAAATTGGTTATCTCTTGGGAAAGTATTTTGCCTTGCAAATGAAATTCAGATAAACCTACAAATTATCACTAAGTCATTTGCTATGTTACATATATTATCTCTATCTATGCTATCTATAGCATATTCAATATATGCTATTAACCAAAAATTATCAAATTTGTCTATCTTAAAAGTTAGCTATTTTAGGATATAAAATTATGAAAAAGTGTTTACCTTATATTCAAGTATTTTATAATCTAAATGGGAGAGATTACTTAAGCGACTTTTAAATAATATAAATAAATAATATCCTCACATGAAAAATAACCTCCTTAAAACAACTCCCCTACCCCCCAAAAAAAAACGGCAGTATGGTTAGTTTTCAAGTCCAAAATTCTATGATAGCCATTTTGATAATGAAGGGAAAACAAACTCTGAAATCCAACCAGGGTATAATGTGTGAATGTACTTGAGATTTATATCCTTCTAAAAAATAAAACTATAGACATACCTACAGCAATAAGGACATCTAAAGACACTTAGAGAAAGAGTGTAAGGAAAAGTATAGAAAACATTATTTACATTAGAATCACAATATATTTCTGGAGGATCAAGCAAGATATAAACAACTTAAGATTAAGGTAATCTGCAAGACATTATCAGGCGAAGGGTGTGGGGCTGGAAACATTTCTTGCAGAAGATGGAATCCAAGCCTAATATTGAAGTAACCAAGAGAAACTAAAAGGTAGCAATGAAGAGTTAGAACATTACAGGTATGTAGGAACTGTCAATGCAAGAGCATGGAGATGGAATATTCAGTGTTGCATTTGAGGAATAGTAAATGGGCCAGTACAGGTAGACTGCCACATGCATTGATTGAAGTAAAGTATATAAAGTCTGGAAAGGTATCATAAGTTTATGAAAAGCTTTCATTGCCAACTAGAGGAGTGGAAGAACAATCTTATGTATGAGGATGGGGGTAGGAGTGAACAGGGAGTTGAAATCTAAAATAAGTTCAGACTGTACCAAAGTATCCAATTGCCCTCTATAAGTACCAGTCATCAAACCTATACAAATTATATCACAACTTTGTGAAAGAACCTAGTGGATATTATATATTGAGATCATGTGGTATCTTTTGAAAAAAAATCATGAAGAATGAATGAGGTTCCTAAAGACTAGAGGGGGAAAAAAACTGTTGTGATTGTGAAAAAAGATCAATATAAATTCTCCAAAAGATGGGTTGGTGATCTTGACAGTGATTCCCAGCAACATTCTAGGACATACTATTCAAGATATTTAAAGTCTTAAAAAGAGATGGATTTATTCAGGATGAGTTTAAATGACTTGTCAGTGGTGACCACATGTCCACTGTTTGTCAAAAGCAAAGATTTGAATATAGATCTTCTTGGCTTTGCTACTAGTGATTCACTACACCATTGGATTGTAAAGAGACTTGGTAAAAACAAAGCAAACCAAAATAAAATATTCTATGCACTAACTGTTTGGGATACTAGGGATGTTAAATCTTGAAAAATAATAATATATGAAGCTGATACAATCTCTAACCCATGTATCTGAAAAAATTAACTGTTAAAGATATATTTGATTTATTTGCTTTGGCCCTAGATAGGAGAAGCAAGAACAATGTTCTCATAGGATCATTTGGAAATTATGGAGAAGTAGATTTAAATTCCATGTAATGATAAATTATCTTCTTAATAATTTTAGTTATTCAAAACAGAAAGGACCAAATTGGCTAGATATTTACTTGTGGGAGATTTAGAGGGATTTGTTGTTCATTGACAAGGTGTTATCAGAGGACCTTTGAGATTGATTCCCACTTTAAAATTCTGTGATTTGGCCATTCTGTGAATTTTGTATATTTGGAGTAGATGATCACAGGCTGCACACAGTAAAGAATCAAATGGCAAGTAAATTATACTAAAATACATTCCATTTCACCTGAACAAACAATTAATTCACTTGCTAAACATCTGATGCCCATACTATATTCTCAGATGGCTGTGAATAATTTATTATTATATGCAATCACCTTAGAGGACATGTCAAATAGTTCTTACAGAAACTTTGTTCAAAACAAAATGAACCACAAGTTGCCCTAATTCTGCTTGTAAAATATTACCAATTATTTGTCCTCTAAAATAACATATTGTATAAATTTAAATTTTATGAATAGTTATTTAATTAAGGTATCATTCATTCATCTATTATATAAAGATAATTATGTATCTGTAATGTGGAATATTGAGTGGTAAATACTTGGGAGATAGAAATGTAAATAACATAATATTCCTAAAAGTAATAATTGTATTACAAGGTGTACATTTTATATGTATACGAATACATCAATATTTACACACATATGTATATACATACTTAGATAAATATGCAAATGTATATAAATACATCTAAAAAGTCAATAAACATTCTAAGTGTCCTCTGGATGTAACATTCAGAAATGTGAAAAATATGACAAAGCTATGACATCTGCTCTTTAGGATTTTAGAACTTAGTTGGGACATGATGATGACAACAACAATAGCTAACATTTTTATGTCATTTTAAGGTTTCAAATTATTTTACACATACTGTGTTATTTAACAAAACAAAACAAATTCAAACAGGTGAAGCATATAGATAGCAATTCAAGGCAATTTACACTGATTACCAACATAAGTAGCACAAAAAATAGATGCAAGGAGGATACAAAAATTGAAGAGATAAGTTTGGATGTCAAAAATACAATGTACTCGTGATTTCAGAGGTATGATTTGCTTTCATAGGGAATGAGAAAATGACATTATTCATCATGGAAAATGATTTTTTAAAGTCCCAAATCCTTTCCAAGAAGGTAAAGAATGAAATTGACATAGTACATTACTTAAATTACTCAAATCCATTACCTACATGAGCTACTTGTGCACGTGTATCTGAAAGACAGCATTTTGAATGATCAAGAAATTAAAGCAATGTTAACATATACAGCCACACTTTGATTGGTAGATTGTAATCTGTTGGTGAAGATCTGACAAGACAGGAAGGGCAAAAGTTATCTAATAAATCCTGCTTCTGCAGGTTTGCTAACATAATTGATGACATTATTGATGACGCCAGGGGCACACGCTAGAATAAATGAGGCAAGATCATGCTAACATCTTTGCTACAAGAAACAACACACATATAAATCAGTGTTTATTGTATGAAAAAGACAAAGTGCCAGTTGAGAATGAAATGTTACTGAGTGTCTAAAACAATGATCCAACCAAAATAAAATTTGGAAAATAATTTAAAAAAATGCTTTACATTTGTCACAGTGCTGTTCTAATTAGATGTTTATTCTGCATGTGAACCAATTGCCATGGAAGATACAGAGAAAAACTGATTTTCACAAATTATTCATTTTTAAGTCCAAAGCATTCATTGTGAAATAATCTCAATGTTTATTAACAAGGTTTTGAAAACAAAATTAGACTTTTAAAAGTCTAATTCTTCCTCTTCTACTCCAAGTTTTAGTTTGACTATATTTATCATGTGCTACAATTTACACTATAATAACTTAGGAGAATTATTTTACAGTTAGAGTGGTTTTCCCATATACTTTTAAGTCCTGAAAAATGAATAAGTCGACAGTATAAATCACCTGCCACCTCTGTTTTTTCCCCAAAACAAGACAAAACAAAACAAAACAAAACAAAAAAACAAAACAAAACAAAACATAGTTATTCAAACCTCTGCTATATTCAGGACATTGACACCTATAATATTGGAGGAGAGAAAAGGGTGCTACCTGAGGTCCAAGGAGGGAGGGCATTACTGACAGGACAGTAAGGGAAGGACTCATGTAGTGAATAACATTTGAATGAGGGATTGGTAGCCTTCTTTGTTTCACAGACCCCCATAACATTTGACTGAAGCTTATGAACTCCTATCTCCAATGGCAAAATATAAATCCTTGAGAATATGATTTTTTTTCATTTTTGGTCTTTGCATTTTTCATAATTTAATTATCTTTTTTAATATTTCTATTTAAGGGTCTTATTTTCACATATCATAAATTTATCGATTATCTCTACTTTGAAAGTGGTCTCTTTTAACATAATAAAATAGTTAAGCAAAACATATAATATAATAACCTTTTCTGAAAGCATTCAACATTCCACATTTATATCACTCTCTTACCTTTTTTTTAACAACAAAGAGAAACCTGTTTTCTTACCTTCTTCTCTCCCCAACTCATTGAGGAAAAATAAAACAAAATCTCTTATTACAAATATGTATAATAAGGAAAACAAATTCCTGCTAAAACATAAATTGATCACTTATCTGTCATGGATAATATTTGTTGGAGAGAGGTTTATTTTATCATCATTTTTGTTTGTTTTTATTTTTAAATTATGGAATAAAACAAGCATTTCCATAACACAGTAAAGGAAAAATAAAATGATTTTACATGAAACTAAAAATTGACTATGCACAACTTGCTATTCTTTTCAAACATACAAAAAATTATCATGTAATTTCCCCCCTTTTTTTTCTTCCTCCCTTTAGCCTAGAAATAGCTACCAATAGACATAAATATATCTCCCTCTCACCCTGTGCATATGTATGTATGTATGCACATATATATGTATGTATGTATATATGTGTATAAATATATATACAGATAAATACATGCATACACACATATACATACATGCGTTATATATATTCTATACATCTGTTTATCAATTCTTTCTTTGGATGCAGATAGAATCTTTTTCCAATGTCCTTTGTAGTTAATTTGGGTATTTATGATAGACAAAATGACTTATTCACTCAAAGTCATTATTAAAACAATATTACTGTTAATACCTACAGTGTTCTCTTGGTTTTGCTCATTTTACTCTTTATTATTTCATGTAAGCCTTTCCATGTTTTTTTTTTCCATAAAATTATTGAGCTCTTATAGTATAGTAGTATTCCTTCACAATAATATATCACATCTTGTTCAACCATTCCCCAATTGATGGGCATCCCTACTGCTTTCAGTTTTTTGTCACCACAAAGAGAGCTGTTATGAACATTCTAGAACTTATGGGTTCTTTTCCTTTTTTCCCTAATCATATTTGGAAATAGATGAAGTAATGATATTGCTGGGTCAAAGAGTATAGGTAGCTTAATAGCTCTTTGGGCAAAATTCCAGATTGCTCTCCAAAATGTTTGGATCATTTCACAATTTCACCAACAATGAATTAGGGTCACAATTTTTCCACATCCTTCTCAACATTTGCTACTTTTTCCTTCTATCATTTTAACCTGTCTGGTAGGTGTTAAATAATATCTTAAGGTTTTGTTATAACAGTTCCTCAATAATTCCACTAGATTTTCATGTTTCTCCTCCATTACTAGAGTAATCATATATATTTACCTCTCTATGTCAGCAACTGCTAAGTATTTTCTTAAGTATATATATATATACACATATATATATGTATATATATACACACACACATATATACATATATACACACATATATACACACACATACTTATATACATACATATGTATACACATGTGTGTGTACATATTTACAGCTTATTTAACTAAATATTTCCCAATTACATGTTTAAAAAATCATTTAAAAATATTCCAAATTCTCTTTCTCCCTCCAGTTCTTCCCCCATCCTTGAGAAGGCAAGAATATTGCTCCCAATTATATAAGTGAAGTCATGTCAAACACATTTACATATTAGCCATGTTACAAAAGAAAATATAAACAAACCAAAACAACAAAAATGAAGAAACTAAAAAGAAATATGTTTCAATCTGCACTCAGAGTCCATCAGTTCTCTGTAGTTAGATATCATTTCCTTTTTTATCATAAATCCTTTGGAATTGTCTTGATTAGAGTAGCTAAGTTTTTCACAGATGATCATCCTTACATTTATGGCATGTATTATTCTGCTTACCTGAATTTGTATGGGTTCAAGTAAATCTTCTCAATCTGCTCTTCATTTCTTATAGCACAACAGTATTCCATCACACTCATATACCAGAAGCTGTTCAAACATTCCCCTTTTGATGGGCATCCCTTCATATATATCCTCCAAATATTTGCCACCACAAAAAGAGCTGCTATAAACATTTTTTGTACAAATAGCTTCTTTTCCTTTTTCTTTGAACTTTTTGGGATACAGATTTCATAGTGGTATTGCTGGGTCAAAGGGCATACACAATTTTATATCCCTTTAGTCTTAGTTCCAAATTATTCTCTTGAATGGTTAGACTAGTTTACAACTCCAAAAACAGTGCATTGATGTCCCAATTTTCCTACATCCCCTCCAGAATTTTCATTTTTCCTTTCATTTTAACCAGTCTGCTAGTTATGAGGTGGTATCTCAGAGCTTGCATATCTCATATTTTAATTTATATTTGTTAAATCAGTATTGATTTAGAGCGTGTTTTCATGTAACCATTGATAGCTATGATTTCTTCTTCTGAAAACTGGCTGTTCGTGCCTTTGACCATTTATTTTCATCATTTCTCTTGTTTTTTTCCTTTTTCCTTTTTGTTCTTCCAAATGAATTTTGCTATTTTTATCTTTATAAAATAATTATTTGATTGTTTGCTTGGTATGACACTAAATAAGTAAATTAGCTTAGGCAGAAATGTCCTTTTTATCTATATTGATGTAGCCTACCCATGATCAATTAATACTTTTTCAATTGTTTAGATCTGCTCTATTTTTTTCAAGTGTTGTGTAATTGTGTTCATATAGTGCCTAGGTTTATCTTAGCAGGGAGACTCCCAAGTATTTTATATTATCTGTGTGTGTGTGTGTGTGTGTGTGTGTATATGTGTATAGGTATTGTGTTTTTTTTTTAACCAATTTAGATGTGTATTAGGCTGAAGTACTACCTGCCCTTTCAATATTTTCCTCTTCACTGCCCTTGAATCATGACGCAGAAGTGGGTATAGGTGATGGAATTGCTAAACAGCATCTGGTTCTGTATGTAGTACTAGCACAGGAGTACTCTGAAATCTCTTTCTGACTGGTTGCCAGGCCCCCTTACCATCTCTGGCTTGAGAATTCCTGAAGTTGCTGATGTTTCTGTCACCACCACTTAGTCCCACAACTGGTGGTTCAACCAAATGTGCTCTGGGCAATCTTCCTCCCCCATGTCATAGATACATCTTTATAGCCTCCTGTGTTATCTTGGGGGTGAAAAAAAGCCTCTCTCTGTCCTTTGTTATATCTGCCACTCCCGAATTCTGTTGATCTATTATTTTAAAGTTGTTTGGAGGAGAATGTTGGAAGAGTTCTGCCATGTTGCCTCCCCTTAACCTTTTGTTTAAAAAAAGTACCTTAAATTTAAAACACAAGGATAGAAAACACTGGCTCATCCATCCATTCATCCATTAAATATTTAAGCACCTGCCTCCATGTAAGGAACTATATTAGTCACTGAGGGATTCCCAAAGATCAATGTGAATGATTGCTTCTCTTAAAGAGATTACTATCTTTGTTGAAGATTGAATGAATGTAATGAGAATGTTTTCTGTAACAAATAGAATTCTGATAATATGGACTTACTTTCTTATATAAGCTAATTTTATTCTACTTATAAATGATAATGACTACTATAATAAAACACATTAGATATGAAATGCTTCTTACATTAACATTTGAATTATTACACTTTTGTGACATTACTATCTCAACTTCTCACATACTTCCACAGAATTTCTTAACATGTTATTTGAATTAAAATTCTTTAGATGGGAAGAAAAGAATATGCTTTAAAATATATTTATGTGCCTTTAAAAAGATATAGTCTGACTTTAGGTAATTTAAATATATAAATAGTCCTAACACACATTTTTTCAGACAATCAGCAGATTATGATAGTATGAATGAACCACTCAAAAACCGAATATTTATATGTACTATGAAGAAGTCACTAAGGTAAATTCTCTTACGCTTGCAGAAGAGATTCTTTTCCTACCCTAAAAAAACCCCCTCAAAATATCATTGGGAAAGAAGAGAGAAAATATGAGAAAAATTAAATAACAAGATCACATCCAATATGCAAGAGCATTGCAAGGATATATATGATTAATTGCCAAAATGTTCTGCTAAAGCAGAGCAAGTGATACAATCTTAACTTGCCTTAATTATATTATTCCTTAGAAGATGGAAGAACAGAGAGAAGAGGGGCAGAGCCAAGATGGCAGAGTAAAAGCAGTGACTTACTTGAGCTTTCCCCCAAACCCCTCCAAATACCTATAAAAAATGGCTCTAAACAAATTCTAAAGCAGCAGAACCCAGAAAAAAGACAAAGTGAAACAAATTTCCAGCAAAAGACAACCTGGAGGGTTGATCAGAAAGGTATATTGTGCCTGGGAGAGGAACACGCAGGCCACAGCAAACCTAGAGCAGGCCTCAGAGGATTGAACTGTGGGCAGCTGTGGTGGCTTCCAGACTTCTCAACCCATGAGTTGTTTCTATGGTGAGACAGAAGTGTTGGGTCCCAGCCCCATTCCGTTAGCTCGGGCCCCAGGTGGCAGCTGTTTCCTGAGCTTCTGGTCCACAGACTGAGGGGGAATCAAGTGGCTGATCAGAGGGAGATCGCAGGGATCTCTCTGCTGCTACAGGATTCTCTTGCTTTGTTTGTGCTAGTTCTGGGTCACATTTCTGGGTGGTGGTCCTGGGATAGGGAGAAGTGTTGGCTTGGTGGAGAGGAACAGCTTAGTGTCTATTGAAGAGGAACTCCTCCTCAAAGTTCCAAGACAGATAAAAGTTCTTGTGGCCATTCATAGAGCAGAGCACAGAACAGGAAAGGAGTAAACCCCTCACCCCTAATCATAGCACCTTGGAAGAACTGAAAACAGCTGCACAAAACCCCTGAAGCTTGGGAAAGTACATTCTCCACACTGGAAACAGATCCCTACCATAACAAAGAGTTTATAACTCAAGTAATTGGCCAGGATCATAAGCAAGCAGCACAAAAAGGGTCAGACTATATTATCTTACTTTGCTGACAAAGAAGATCAAAACACAACCAGAACAAGGCAATGAAGCTCAAGCTCCTACATCGAAAGCCTCCAAGAAAAATATGAATTGGTCTCAGGCCATGGAAAAGTTCAAAAAGGATTTTGAGAAGCAAGAGAAGTAGAGGAAAAACTAAGAGTGATGCTAAAGGAGACCCAAAAAAATACCGAAGAAAATAACACCTTAAAAAATAGCCTAATCCAAATGGCAAAAGAGGTCCAAAAAGCCAATGAGGAGAAGAATGCTCTAAAAAGCAAAATTGGCCAAATGGAATAGGAAGTCCAAAAGATTACTGAAGAAAATACTTCTTTAAAAATTAGAATGTAGCAATTGGAAGCTAGCAACTATATGAGAAATGAAGGCACTGTAAAACTGATCCAAAAGAATGAAAAAATAGAAGAACATTTGAAATATCTCATTGGAAAACAACTGACCTGGAAAATAGATCCAGGAGAGATAATTTAAAATTTATTAGGACTATCTGAAAGCCATGATCAAAAAAAGAGCCTAGATACCATCTTTGAAGAAATTACCAAAGAAAACTGCCCTGATATTTTAGAACCAGAGGGCAAAATAGAAATTGAAAGAATCCATGGATCGCCTCCTGAAAGAGATCCCCAAAAGAAAACTCTTAGAAATATTGTAGCCAAATTCCAGAATTCTCAGGTCAAGGAGAAAGTATTGCAGGCCACTAGAAAGAAACAAGTATTCTGGAAACACAATCAGGATGACACAAGCTTTAGCAACTTCTACATTAAGGGACAAGAGGGCATGGAGTATGATATTCTGGAGGACAAAGGAGATAGTATTACAGCCAAGAATCCCCTACCCAGAAAAACTGAGTATAATCCTTTAGGGGAAAAAATGATCCTTCAAAGAAATAGGGGACTTTCAAGCATTCCTGAGGAAAAGCCCAGAGCTGAATAGAACATTTGACTTTCAAATACAAAACTCAAGTGAAACATGGAAGAGGCAAACAGGAAAGAGAAATAGTAAGAGACTTATTAAGGTTGGGCTATTTACATTCCTGCATGGAAAGATGATATTTGTAACTATGAGTCCTTTGTCAGTATTAGGGTAGTGGGATGGAAAAAATATAGACAGACAGATAGATAGATAGACAGATAGATAGATAGATAGATAGATAGATAGATAGATAGATAGATAGATAGATAGATAGATTATATAGATAGATAGAAGGCACAGGGTGAGTTGAAGATGAAGGGATGATATCTGGAAAATAAAATTAAGGGGTGAGAGAAGATTATACTGGGAGGAGAAAGGGAGAAGTAGAATTGGGTAAATTATCTCACATGAAACAGACAAAAAAAAGGCTTTTACAAAGGAGGGAAAATGGGGGAAGGTGAGAGGGAATGAGTGAATCTTATTCTCATAGGATTTGGCTTAAGGAGGGAATAGCATGCACAATGGAGTATGGAAATCTGTCTTATCCTACTGGAAAATAAGGATTCACCCTTTTTTTACAAGAGAGCAGGGGGTTGATAGAGGGGAAGGCAGATTGGGGGAGGAGATAATCAGAAGTAAACACTTCTGAGGAGGGACAGAGTCAAAAGAGAGAATAGAATAAATGGGGGGCAGGATAGGATGAATGGAAATATACTTAGTTTTTCACAGCATGATTACTATGGAAGTGTTTTGCATGACTACACATCTATAACCTGTATTGAGATGCTTGCCTTTTCAATGAGGGTGGGTGGGGAGGGAGGAAGGAAAAAAATTTGTAACTCAAAGTTTTAAAAAACATGTTAAAAAATAAAAATCAATAAAAATAAAAATAAATTTAGAAAAGAAGCAGACAAAAACTAAACAAAACAAAACAAAAAAAGGAGATGGAAGAACAGAAAAAGGAAACTTCTATTTTGTCCTTAATCCTGATCAATAAGGAAAATTTGGGCACTGAAATAGAGATGATAAAAACATCATAAGTAATGACCACCACATCTTATAGTTTATGAGAGAACAGGAAGGGAAAGTTGAGTATAGTGTCATTTTTGGCAGAACTGATTTCAAAAGATATATATATATATATATATATACACATACATACAGAGAGAGAGAGAGAGAGAGAGAGAGAGAGAGAGAGAGAGAGAGAGAGAAGAAATAGGATTCCAGGTTCAAAATTTCAGTCTAAGATTCAAAGGATCACACATTTAGAGCTAGAAGGAATCTTGGTGATGTCTAACGCAATCCCCTAATTTTACAGATAAGGAAAGGCACACAGGGATGGCAAATGAATAACATAAAGTCTCAATGATAGTGGCCATGTCAGCATTCAAATTCCAGGAGTCTGACTTCACATTGGGCACAACCTCCACTTCTCAAGAATGTAATTCCCAGATCACAAACACAACCAATTCCAATAAAGAAGAAAAAAAGGGAGAAGGCTAAAGAGACCTATGATAATACACAGTGAGCTCTGACATTATATAAACTATTAAAGAGACATGGAGGCAAGGATAGGAAAATGAGCATGAATAAAAATGTTATCTTTCAGAAGAGTGTCCAGAATACTTAATCTCAGAGCAAGTCCAAACTCTTGAGGACTGCTAAGAACTAAGAGGGCTTTTTAGTTGTTGGGTCAGAAAACAAGTAAACAAACAAACAAATAAAGAAAAGAATTTGGATAGTAGGGAGATAGAAGATAATACAATAGTGGATGACAGAAGAAAGAAGTCCTCCTCTTATTTTGATTCTTTTTCTCTCCACTATAATTATCTTCAGATGGGGAAGCTTAGCAGTTACATTTCCCAGAAGGATAAAGAAAAAAAAAGAGGGAAGAAAAAAATTAAGGTGATGAAATATGTGTGAGATCCACAGATTTATAGGAATGTAGGATTTCAAGCTTAAATATACAGAAGAGGTTTTGGAGCTCATAAGTATGGCCTTAAAATTTTACAGAAGAAGTAACTTAAGACTCTAGAAATTACATGATTTGCTCAAGTTTTCCGAGGTCAGAACACAACTAAGAACTCAAACCCAGGTGTTCAGATGTTAAATGCAAAGATTATCCTATTACACTATGAAGAAATAGTAAGTGTGCATGTGTGAGTGCATATATGTGCATACACAAACGCGTGTATTCATATACATATACAGACCCAGTGCATATGTATGTATTTATAGCATGTGTGTATACACGTTCAAAGAATTCATTCAAATAACCCTTATCAAAACATTATTTTTTACTTAGAAATAAGGAAAGAGAATCTAAACCATGAGGACAGGGATTAGACTGTTAATTTCATTGACATAGGGATCTTCTATATATGGGAATTCTTTACCCATGCAGGCTATCACATTCTCTAAAACTCATAGCCTAAGAGACATTGCTTAAATGTTGAGAGATTGTGTGACTTGCCCAGGGTCACACAGCCAGAATATATGTCAGAGGCAGGACTGAGTCTCAAGTCTTGCTGGTTCTGAAGCCAGCCCTCCATCTACTTAATATTCTGCCTCTCAATGCATGCCCTCTTTTCATTAAATTGTCAACTTCAAAAATGATCCTATTTTTCTACATCTGGTGTTAGTGACAATAACATGAGATAAATTGGTTTCTTTCTTGCCCAAGAATAGAAGTCTATTAGCATAATGAATGATTATTTTAGTGGATTGTGATAGATGGTGGGGAGTATGTTGTATAATCTAAAGGCAAGTAGGAGAGAAGAGAGGCAGAAAAGAGGCCAAACTGTAGGTGTAAAATATCCTCTAAAGGAAGTGAATTTTGTGGAATGGAACTTTTTATTCATCTAAGCTTTTTCCAGAGTTATGCAATTCCCCTGGCCAAGAGCATCCCCAGTTCCTTTCTTGTTTCAATAAGGCTTAATATTAAGTAACTGGTAGACACTACCATATTTTTTGTTTTTCATTTTTATTGGGTTTTGTTTGGTTTTGTTACATGGTGTAGTAAAGATGGACCAGGACTTTGGCATGAGGGAGATCTGAGTTGACATTTCAAATTAGATCCCTATTGGCTGTATGATTTGACAAGTCATTTAACCTGTTTGGGCTTCAGGCTCTTCATTTGTAAAAATGAGTTTAGAACTGATGGCTTTTGAAGTCCTTTCCTGCTTTTAATTTACAACCTTATATTATTGTTTTCCTTGTACTGTAAAGAATATGGATCATTTCCTTTTACCCTTGTTCTAAAAGTAATAAATGATATTTTGTTTTATTTTTGAGTTGGCTATGCAAAATAAGGAGAAAATATTTGAGTTATAATAATGAAAAGGAAAGGAAAATGATTTAGATATTACAGAGAATTCTGAAGTCATTTGTGGTCATCCATGCCAATTATATTACCTAGGTATTATTCTTTCTTTGATGCCTCTTTCTTCTATAGAATGCTACCTTAAATGTACGGCTAGATTTAAAGATACATTCAAAAAGTGTTTATGTCTTAGCCTTTTAAAACAAGCTTCTCCTAAGCTCCTCAGACCTCATCTCATAACCATTCATTAAGTGACAACCATGTGCTGGGTATGTGCCAAATATGTGCTAAGCACTGGGGATAGAAAGGAAAACAAAAGAGGGTTCCTGCCCTCAAAGAGCTAAGAGTCTAACGGGAAACAAGGAAATGAGCACCAACTATTTGCAGTCACTGATCTTAATGCTTTACAAATATCTCATTTGATCTTCATGGCAACCTGGTAGGAAGATGCTATTACTATCATTATTCCCAAATTGAGGAAACTGTGGCAGACACAGATGAAATAACTTGCACAGAGTCACACAGCTAAGATGTGTCTGAAGTTGGATTTGGACTCATTTTCTTGACTCCAGGCCAGCACTCTATGTAGCGTGCCACCTAGCTGCTTCTAGTGAGGGAGATAATATGAAAACAACTATATAAAACAAGATACATACAGGACAAATTGGTAATAATCAACAAGGGAACTCACTAGAATTAAAAAGGATAAAGGCTTCTTGTCTAAAGTAGGATTTTAGCTAGGACTTTGACAAAGTCAAAAGGCAGAGAAAAGGAAAGTGAGAATTCCAAGCATGGCATATTGCCAAGGAAAAAGTTTGAAATCAAGAGATGGAGTGTTTTGTGTGAAGAACAGTAACTAGGCCAATGTCACTGGATCACAGCGTGTCTCATATAAGTGAGGTCATAAAAGCATAATTTTGAGTGGTTGATTACCCACTCTATATTTTGACTCTAGGATGACTTGTCTGGAGGTAATGTACATGCAAGTGGTAGGGGTGCTCCTAGATGCTATATATAATTTTCAGCAATACAGATACAGAGCTGTAGCCATAAAATAGTTGTGTTTTTCTGGTCATAAAGTAATCATGTTTTGAAATTAAGAGGTTGATCTTTCCACTAAAAATAATCACATAATAGGTACGTAGATAAGAATCATTTGTCATAAAATAAAGTACTTTATAAAGCAAATAAATTTTTTTCAAGGTGAACATTTAGTCCTTAATTTGTCACTTGTGTAACTTTGGATTTTAATGTATTGAGTTGTGTAGAGCAAGAGCCGCCAGGCTTCAGGCCTAGAATCACACAGTTGGACTTCCTTGATGCCTTTCTTGAAGTCCATTTTCCCCCATGTGGGTCCAGCAAGAGATTTCTTTATCAACTGAATTCTGAACCTAAACTCCTAGTAGTTTTCTTTTGATTCCTTCCTCATTGGTAGAGAGAACATGACAGTCACACATACACTGGACACATATTCTCCTTAATTTTAGAATTCTACGTGTCTCAAATTCTCCTCTCGCATTTTCTTAGAAAAGCAGTCCTTGTAATCCACACTTAGAGTGTAAAAACTGTATGTTAAAAGGGCAGTACATATAAATATACAGCTATACTTTACAGATTTCAGTTATACTTTACAGATATTTTACTGCATTATAACTTAATCATTATTGCTTCTACTTTAATTTTACCTTTACATTTATGTTCTTTGATTTGATCATTAATGGTAATGACCTCACATTTTTATTTCCATTTTTCACTCTTTTGGGGCTTAACTATGAAGAGAACTATCTATCTATAGTTACTATAGCCCCCTAAATAACTGTCATAGGTTTTGTTTTATTGTAGATAACAATCTTTTCTAAACCTTAACAGATGAGCTTCAATAGATTTAGTTCCAAATAAAATCCTCTAATGAAATAACATAGTAATAAATTAAAATAGTAATTCATTCTTCTATAATTGTTAAGCTTGCTCATCCACAAATTGATAAACTTATTGTGTAATAAGTATACATTCTGAAAGAACACTCTGGGGGATAAAGACATGAGAAACCCTCATTGTGAGAGTATTAATATGAAGAACTAAGATAGACATATTTCACACTGATTTTCAAAATTCCTATAATATTAAATATTTATATTTTAATGGAAAAACCTTTCCAGTCATTGCAAACTAGATTTTCAGAAACAAAATATTATAGCAACCTTAAAAATAAAGGCAAATAATAATTATTTTTACTCTGCAGCAACTTTTTGTTCTTTAAAATAGAAAATATAAATCACTTCACTTTTCTTTTCTTGTTTCCTTGTCAGTAAAGTAAGGGGGATGGAGTAATGTACCTTTGAGATCCCTTCCAGATTTCACATTCTTGATTCCCATATTATATGCTTTAAAAACAATTAAAACACACACACACATACACACAATGTAAATATGTGTATATCACAAATTGCAAATGAAATTACATTTATATGCAATTTCAATGAAATACTGATACAGTTGCACTCAAGTGAGTAGAGGCAAAAATATAAACATTAGAGACTCTTCCATCTATAAAGTTCAGTTACTGAGATTTTTCTAATCTCTTCCTCTTGAACTATTTGTTTTGTGGCACATCATTAATATATTTGATAAACATTTGAAGCAAAAATATATTTTTAATGCTGTTTAATAAAGGAGATATTGAAGCAAGATTTTCAAAAGATACTGCTCAGAGCTTTGTTGAGGAAAGACTGATGGTGTTGGAGATGTGTTTTAAATCACAGTGGTTCCTGAGACAATTTTCTTCCCTCCTACCCTGACACACAATAAGTAAGGTTCTACATGGAATTTTCTCATAAAGCCTTCTAGGGTAGGGTTGCAATAGGTGAATACAATAAAACAACCAGCAACAAATAAATAGCAACAATTGAATAAAAGTGTGGCAAGAATAAATAGAAGTTCTTTATAACCAAAGTCTACACATTTCCAAAGTTTAAGGATTTCCTGATGTTTCATCTCCCACCAGTCTAAATGAGTTGAGGAAACAGGGACAGATGTGCTAACCCGCCAACTTAGAGTAATGGCGTGACTAATGTTTCTTAACTAAAGGGATCATGCCTCAGAGAGTGAATGAGAATAAGACTGACAGAGTTCCCTGCAAGGATATTGATCCACTGACTCTTTTCTGGTAACCATTACAGAGACATGAGCTGACAGTAATTAAAATGACTTACACACTGGGATGGTTTCAAACTCAAATCTTCGACTGAAGACACCATAGCCTGCTGCTGTGCGCGCTCTGATTTGGAAGACATATACTGAAGCCGGTTTCAAACCATCTGCAGTAATAGCTGTCTCTTTAGATTTGATAATTGTGTAGCTGGTCTCTTGATCCTTGGCCCACACATACACACGTATACCAACAAACAAAGATAAAGGTGCGTATTAGAGAAAACAAGATATATCAGATCAGTAATTAGTAAAGTACAATTAAGGAATGGATGCTTGGATTCTCACTTAAGTTAGATCTAATTCTTAAGAACAATCAATAAACACAAACATATTGTTTATGCAGGATTTAAAAGTATTCTCTTTCAACTAACATGGACTTTTCAGCTAGATGTTGAGGATACAAAAGCAAAAATGGGACTCTCTCTACTCTCAAGACACTTAGAGGAGAGACAACATATACAGAGTAAAATATATGCAGAATAGATATAGGGTAATAGGAAGGAAGGACACAAGAATTTATTAAGTACCAATTATTGGCCTTTTACAAATATTATCTCATTTGATGCTTACAACAATCCTGAGAGAGAAATACTATTGTCATCCTCATGTTACAGTTGAGGAAACAAGCAGGCAAGTGACTTGCCCAAGATCACTTAGCTAGTAAGGGTCTGAGGCTAGATTGAACTCAGGTCTTCCTGACTTCAGTACCAGTGCTGTATCCTTTGTACCATCTAGTTGCCACAAAAGGGGAAACCACTGGGAGCACAGAAAATGTAAACTGGGCAGAGTTTTTAGGGAAAAAAAAATGAAGGATTCCAGGAGGTAAAGGAGAAGAGGAAGTGCATTCTAGGAATTGGGACCAGCCTGTGCAAAGGGACAGACATAGAAGTACAGTGACTATAAAGTTTGTGGAGGAAAGTATAATATCCATCAGCTATATTTTGCAAAGGTTATTTTGGAGCTCTTCTGTAGTCATTTTAAAAGAGAATAAATTGTATTATTAATAGTGATTTTTTCCAAAGGTCTGAATTAGGGGAAAATAACCTTGAAATACACTTTGAGTCACTGTGGTTTCATGTATTATCAATCATGCTTCCAGTGATAGATTAAAACTGCAATAAGGCTGGGGTTAGACTTAGGTGGAATCTAGAAAGGGTATCATCTAGTTCTTTTGAGGAGAAGTTTTTTACTTAATTCCACTGATTTTCAAAGAATGACAAATTTCCTTCAAGCCACCATCTGTTTTATGTACCCTTTACTGTGTTTACATTATGTGATAAAGGCAGAGAGGAAAGGAAAAAAAAGTGGAAAATGAATGGAATGATAATGATCACTGCTCTTTCTTTTTCCCTATATTAAATCCTGCCAAAGTTATGCATGTTGAATGTGAGCTAATCAGCCCAAACCTAACTGAATTCACCAGTTTCATTAAGCATCTACTAAGATCATGACATTGTGTTACGAGCTGGGATATAAAAATGAAAATGATATACAAATTGGAGCCTTAACATCTTTTGTATAATAGCATAATATAAGCCCCAGTAAGGCAGGAATTCCTTATAATCAAAGATCTGCACATTTCTCAGAACTGTTCTCTACATATTTCGTTCAATTGTTCAGTAGTATCTGATTTCTGTGACCCCATGTAGGGGTTTGCCAATTCCCAATCCAGTGCATTAAGGGAAACAAACAGAGCTTTAAGTGATTTCTTCAGGATCACATACTTCATTATTATTTGAGGCTGGATTTGAACTCAGGTCTTCCTGACTCAAGATCCAAAGCTCTACTCATTGGGCCATCTACCTGTCTCATCCTCTACAAATAAAACTTCAGGTACTGCATTTGCACACGTGGTCACAATCTATGTTACGAAATTTTCCTTTTCAATTATAGTCTGCCTCATACTGGATTCTAAATGTTTTACTTACTGAATACACTATTCAGATAGATTGTGTTTCTGATTAATGTTTAGGAAAATAAAACGTTTAAGGCTAGTTAATGGTTAATGCTAGGGTGAGAAATGGTTTAGCTTGATTCTTTATTTCCAGAAACTGACTTCTCCAAGAACTTGATTACCTACTGTAAATCTTAATGTTCAAAAATGTTTCAGGGAAATAATCTTTAAAGATAGAAATGTGTTATTGATTTTTAAAATGAGCTAATGGGAAGAACATGCAAAGATCTTTCTATTAAATGGGAGAAAATTGTGAGGAAGAAAATCACAATCTGTCTGCAGACTCCAATTTCTCATGGAGAATCAGTTATTGTAAAACGTTCATTGAACACATACAATGAGTTTTTACTATAGTCCCCACATTCTTGAAGTTTAATGATTATTGTCAGAAATTCAAAGATTTATTTTTTTTCATGATTCAGGTAGATAGAGCAAGTAACATTATTTTCCCATTTCTATAAGTGACGAACCCCAAATAAGGAGCTCCCCATGTTTATATAGCCAATGTCAGAGCAATGACATCAATCTTTTTTTTTCCTTCTGATTGCTACTTATTCCAATGATTTTACCCTTTGTTATATTGAATTTTGTCAGAATTCAATGCTCTAAATCTCTGAGGTATGCAGAAATATAGTCTTAATTTAAAAAATACCTCAATAATATTATTAATTTTATTTTGACACTTTGTTTTATATTTATTTTATTTTTTTCTCATTAAAATAGCATCAAAATAATTTTCATCCATTGATTCAGAACTGATGGGTACATATGCAGTACATTATAAAAATGAACAAAACCCAAGTCATTTCCTGACAGGTAAGAAACTTTTTTTCTTTTAAATAAATCTATCATCTGTTCCTTATTCCAATGATGAATTTGAAGGAAAATAAAAGGAGATAGCAGATCTGAGTTTGAATCCTGCTGTGCCACTTAGTGCCCATATAATCTTTAGCAAACTCTCTGGTTCCTGGGCTCCTCATTTTTACAATAAGACTGGATGGCCTCTGCAGTCATTTTAAGCTCTAGAATTATAATCCTAGGAAATCATTGTGGACTGGCTACTTATAAAACATGCTTAAGTCTCTTTTTTTTTATTACATTAAATTGAAAAGGTTTTTTACACAAACAAAGCCAATGCAACCAAGATTAGAAGGGAAGCAGAAATCTGGGAAACAATTTTTAAAACCAGTGTCTCTGATAAAAGCTTCATTTCTAAAATATAAAGAGAGCTGAGTCAAATTTATAAGAATATAAGTCATTCCCCAATTGATAAATGGTCAAAGGATATGAACAGGCAATTTTCAGAGGAAGAAATTAAATCTATCTATGGTCATGGGAAAAAATGTTCTAAGTCACTATTGATTAGAGGAATGAATGTCAAAACAACTCTGAGGTGCCACATCACACCTATAAGATTGGCTAACATGACAAAACAGGAAAATGATAAATTTTGGATATGTGGGAAATTGGAACACTAATGCATTGTTGGTGGAGTTGTGAATTGATCCAACCATTTTGGAGAGTAATTTGGAACTATGCCCAAAGGGCTATAAAACTGTGCATACCCTTTGACCCAGCAATAGCACTTCCTGGGCTGTATCCCAAAGAGATCATAAAAATGGGAAAAGGAGCCACATGTACAAAAATATTTATCATAGCTCTTTTTGTGGTGGCAAAGAATTGGAAATTGAGAGAATGCCCATCAATTGGGGAATGGCTGAACAAGTGGTGGTATATGAATGTAATGGAATATTAGTGTGCTATGAGAAATGATGAGCAAGTGGATTTCAAAAAAAGACCTAGAAAGTCTTATATGAACTGATGCTGAGTGAAATGAGCAGAACCAAGAGAACATTGTACACAGTAACAATCACATTCTGTGATGACTGACTGATAAACTAAGCTGTTCTCAGCAATGCAAGGATCTAAGATAACTTCAAAAGACTCATGATGGAAAATGCTATCCATATCCAGAGAAAGAACTTTGGAGTCTGAATGAAGATGGAAGCATACTATTTGCTCCCCTTTTCTTTCATTGTTATGTTTTGTTGTTTTGTTTTCTTTTTTCTCACGGTTCCTCCCATCAGTTCCAATTCTTCTTTATATCATGACTAATGTGAAAATATGTTTAATGTGAATGCATAAGTAGAGCCTATATCAGATTGCATGCCATCTTGGGGAAGGGAGAGGAGATGAGAGAGATAAAATTTAAAACTCAAAATCTTATGGAAGTGAATGTTGAAAAGTAAAAATAAATTAATTAAGAAAATAAGATAAAAATGGGCATGGGGGTAGTTATGGTTCTTTAGTACAATCTGAGAAGGCAGAAAATTATTTTATTACAATATCTGGTTCTGACTCTATGACCTTCAGTGAACGATTTAAGTTGGCTTACTCAGTTTACTAGTTGTCAAGGAAGATGAAAGAGTTTGCTTATTTGAGCTTCTGGGAAACTTGTTTTGACAATACTCAATGCCAAACATGATGAAGAAGTATATGTCTCAGTAGGTGGAAACTGATTGTGACTGCTTTCTTCACATTTCATTTTGTGCTGGCAGGTAGAGAGCCAGATTTGCCCCAGCAAATGTTATTGAAGTTGATTGTTCTTAGAATACCCAAGTGGAAAACATCAACAGTACTTGTGAAGACACAAGGCTTATTGTACTAATCCACTATTTTCCCATTTACTTGCTGCCAGAAGGAAATGGTTTCAAGGAACTTTTATTTGGTATTATTTATTGTCATTTGCCATATATGAAGTATATGACTACAACTAGTATATGCAATTCTGGTATACTCGACTTAAATGTTATTTTGATACAAAATGCTGATGAGATATATCATCTTTATGCCATAAAAGTGAATCATTTCTGGGAAAAGAAATCATGTTGCATGACAACAACCCTATATAATAGAATATACTTTTTTCTAGAATAAGAAGGCAGGAGGCAAATAGGAAAAAAAGCAGGACACTAGAAACTTACTCTCTAGAATTATATAATGTATCCTATTCATTACGCAGAGTTCTGATTTAATCTATTTATGTAGTTGTGTGCTTCTCTGTGGTATCATACCTAGGGATCTAAGTGTCATTATGAGCTAGCTGAGAATTGATTGTTACATCACATGGTGACTAATGAAGCATACCACAGTGCTATGTTTCAGAAAATACACACATACACACATACAAAATGCTTGTAGAGTGCCCAAAATGACCTCCTACTTGTTTTTTTGTTCCCTCCCCCAGTAATCCATGCACAAATCCTCAAACATTATCTTTTCCATAACCTAAACTTTAAAAATGCACACTCTCAATGTCTCTACTAGCCCTGCCTTGAACTCTTCAGCTAAGAAGATAGATCTGCTACTCCTCCACTCCACTACTCCTAAGTTGAGCAAATGAGTGACACAAGCCAGCTGCCTACATGCTGGAAAAGGAAGTCTTTGGGATGAGGAGCCAGCTGGCAAACAACAGCCCCAAAGACAGCTTCTCTATCCATCCCTGCCTGCCTTGAATTAACAGATGGCAGTGGGCCCATCACTGTGTAGGAGCAGTGAGGACCCCATTGACCTCTATTATTTCAGGGCAATCTCAGGCTGAAATGCCAGCTGGTGAATTCATAAGCCCTTGCTTGGAAATCTCTTCTGCTTGTCCTTAGATAGCAAGTATCCAATGAAAGAGAATCATTACCCAGAAAGTTCAAAGTGAGCCCTGAAAGCTGACTAATAACTTCATCCAAATTAGGCAGAAAGGTGGTGGGGTTGCATCTGTGATTTCACTGCTATAGCAAACTTTCTTATGAGAATACTCCCTCTTCCAATTCAAGCTGGCACCTTTTCTGCATCTTGGTGGTCCTAGAGAGTTACCTAGGGATCTGAAAAGGTATGTGACTAGTCCAGAGAAACATAAAACAATCTATGTCAGGGATGGCCTCAAATGCAAATTTTTCAATGACTCCAAAGGATATCTTGGATATATTATGCACAATGATTCTCACTTATCATCAAAGTTGTTTTTTTTTTTTTTGGCTAGGCAATGTGACTTGCTCAGGGTCACACAGCTAGTTATGTGTCTGAGGCCGAATTTGAACTCAGGTCCTCCTGAATCCAAGGCTGGTGCTCTATCCGCTGCGCCGCCAGCTGCCCCCATCATCAAAGTTTTATACAAATAACTCCACTAAATGGCACCACTTGGAAGAGATTTTCCCAGTATATCTCACTCATCCATTCTCTTCCTTTTCCTCCAAACAAGCTAAACTGAATAATTCTATAATACTTACATTGCATTTTGCTAATATCATTCTTTTGTATTCCTTTGTGTATTTGCAAATTCCCCCAATACACTGATTCACTTTAAAAAAAATCTTGACCCCTGATGTCATTGGTAGAAAGCACTCCCACTGTCCAACCTCCTTCTGTTGATGTAGATCAATCAAACAACAGGCATTTGTTTTAAATCACCTACTATGTACCATGAACTATGCTAGGTGTAGATCAACTTTGTTTTAAATAATAGAGATTTCTAGGATAGTTTGAAACTGCATCATTTGCCCATACATATACAACTACTATATGTCAGAGATACTCCAGTTCTTTCTAACTTCATGGCCAATGCTCACTTCACTATAACACTGCATTTCCTATTAAATATGCAAATGTCACTAAAATCTCACTTTCTTCAAGAAACTTTCCCTGGTATTTATCTTAACTCCTTAGTCAGCAGTGATATTCTCCAGCCAGGGCACGTGGCTGTACCACTTTCATAAATTTCTCAGTCATTATATTTACTTGTATTTCATATCCTCCTATCAAGATATAAGTTTTATGAAGGTAAAGGCTATGTTTTATCTAAAGTTCTTATCTGAAGTAGCACAATATATAACATAATGCTACTCATAATATTAAAAAAAACTCAGAATATTTTTGCAAGGCAACAAAGGGCAATTATTATTCCTATTTTATAGAAATAGAATTGTAAAATAACTAAAATTTAATCTCTGGAAATATGGGCATGTATACATAAGTAGACATATATTTAGTAACTTCTCAAGGTATCTTGTTCTTTTCATTTAATTTTTAATCGGTAATTGGGCTCCTTCTTACTTTTACATCCTTCTTTCACAATGCTACCATTGACACTAAGTTCAGCTACTCACCCTCCTTATAAATTTCCCACTTTTCCCCACCTCTTTATCTTTAATTGTCCTTTTTTTTATTTCTTGAAGGTCCTGACTTAACTATGTACACTTGTTGAAATACTATCTATTCTTCAAGAATTAACTGTTTAATACTTTTTGTACTCTGGGAAATTTTTTCTAGCTTCCCCATATAACACTCATAATTTAGTGTATTGTAATTATTTGTACATGAATTGCATTCCTTTCATAAGCTCTATTAGCCTCTATGAAGAGAAGATCATTGGATTTACCTGAATGTCTCCAGTGTGTAGAGCTCTGCATAAAGAAATGGATAAATAAATGCTTACTGAATTTCAGTAAATTGAGGGACTCTTTAAAAACTATATCTGCTCCATGCCATGAAATATAGAATACATGTAATGGCTATGCTTCAGCAGTCACAGTGACCAGCTAATTTGTCCCCTTCACTTTGTAGTTCTGATGGGCCCAAAGGAGACATAACCATAAAACCCAATATCCTTTAATTCTAGAAGAGTTATCTAATGCTTCTGTTGTTGTCAAGTCACCTTTAGAGGAACATATTTCTAGCTGATCAACGTGGCAAAGATATATTAGTCTACTCTCAGTGTAACATGGGTCAAATGACCTCAATTATCTCAAAAATTGAGCTTTGATAGGACTAACTTCTGTCTTCAAACATTATATATTCAGTAAAGAAAATCCTAGTGAGCCTTACTGAGCTCTCTTTTCCAATGATATATTTTCAGTTACACTTAATAGTATGTATATATACTATCATTTCCACCTGGCCATTCATTTGAATGTGATGAGATGTGATTAGGACAGTTCAAATATAATTCATGTTCACAAATCCCTTGGATGCCACCGAGGACAATGCATACTCACTATGAGAAATAACTTTCTTTCTCAAATGATGTGTTCTGATAACTTGTCCAAAGCTGTGATTACTGTGGAACAGTTTTAAGATGGAAGTAGGCTTCCTTTAAATAAATTTGGCCAGAAGCCCATCACAGTTCAGAAGTTCTTCCCCTGGAATGGTCTCAAAAAGTTAATATGGATTCTTTACAAAGACCTCATAGTCACGCTTCTCCAGGATAATCAGGTGTTTGGTGGATTAAGCTTAGTAGATGGCTATGGGTTTTGCTTCCTTGTACAGATTTCCATATTAAGATCACTTCTAAGCCATCAATTATAGATTCTAGCCAATGCTTTCCCAAAAGTGAAAAAAAGTAGGAATAATTTTTTCAAGATAACATTGCGGAAAAGATATTGGAATTTTCCCCTTCAAAATCATTACTTGTAAGAAGAAAATTTATATTTATAGCTGGAAAATAGTTTAAATTCCTTTTGAAGCTTTGCTGCTTGGCATTCCCTCCATACCCAGCTCAAAACATGATCCAAGATCCTAAACAAATAATTATTCTATTTGATCTGTTTGAATAGATGGGTCAGATATATCCTTTATCATCAAATTTTCCTTTAGATGAATGTATGTAATGATAAACTTGTAGAATCATTATTTGCCATTATTCATCCAGGATTGTAGATAATTATTTTGTCACAAACATTGAATAAAAAGTCATTGGTTCACCCTCAAGATCATAATAGTGACAAAACTAGGAACATTAACCATCTAAAATCCAAAGTGTAAAAACGCATTAAGAGGAGGAGTTATGGAACTTATTGAATTAATGGATAACAGTGAGGGTTTCATAGTCAATTTCTTCAAAATACCCCTATTAACATGGGTCATTTGAGTCATCAACAAATGTTGCCTATGGACCACCTGAAATTCTGTGCTTAAACAATGATATACTTGAAATAGACATAGGGTTAGAAAGGATCTCTAAAGGGGACCTCAATCAGTGGTCCACCATCTCTATAGGCAGACCTTCATTAATGATCTATGTATTAGAAATCCATCATTGACATTCTAGAAAAAGATTCTTTATGGAAAATTTTCAAATCTTACTTAATTTCAATCCTTTTTCTAGTAATCAATGAAATGATTTGATAGTGGCTGTCTTTTGCAGAATAAAAATAAGGTAGAAATCAACAAGTCTCAGAAAAGCTTGAAACCCTTCATTCATTTTTTGAATAGGCACCATGATGTATTTATTGCAAGCATTTCATCTAAGGATAGAAGGATATCACCTAATGGCAATGATAAAGTAGCCTAAGAAGGTGACAGTGGAATTCAAATTTTTTTCTTCTTTCATTTCAATATTTGCTATATTTAAATGATGATATGTTCTATCTATTAATTTCATGAATTCATGGTCTCCTGAAACTATTATTAGGAAATGATCTACATATGTATATTATATATGCCATTTATATGTATATGAATAATTAATGTGTGAAATATATTGCTATAATTAAACTCTTGGGGGAAAAAGAGGCTTCACAAAATGCTAAGAAATTCCTTATAAAAGATAAATTCCACTATAATGGATTTTAAGGGAGGATGACACATGTTGATTACCAGTTTGTGTCTGTATGTGTGTGCATATCCACAGTAACACCATCAACTATCAGCTGTTGATAAACTAGGATGACGTTAAATTCTTCGTAAGACATTTGCATAAGACAGTAAGGCATTAATCGGTGGCTAGCACTGAACATATGAACTTCTTAAATACTTAATTGAATAAACATTTGGAGCCTTCCCCAAAACCATACATTATCATTAGACTTTATTCCCTGAATAAAGCCAATAGCTGATAATATGAATTCCAGAAGATCCTCTCTGAATCATTGCCCAAGTACCTAAATTTTCTTTTCCCCTTAGAGTAAATAATAGATATCTACCTTTTGAGTGAATCATTATAAAATCTGAATGCAGATACTATGACACTGATTCTTCTTTATAAGCTTCTGCATAATCTGTTAAATTCATTGTTGTACAAACTCATTGGCTACAGAATTCTAGTGGTGTTAACCAGTTCCTTCCTATCGGTCTCTGGAGAGGAGGAAATTTGTGAAGGAGTTAGATTGTATACACACAAAACATGTCTGTTGGGTGCCCATTTCATTATGAGAGATGCAATATGACCTAAAATTTTGTCATTGAAAGTTTTGAGAAAAAAAAACATTGCGGAAAGTATCTTAACTGATTATGAATATATCAATATCAATCAAGCAATATTTATTAAACACTTACATATGCTAGGCACTTTGGTAAGCCAACATATAAGCTAACTTCCAACTTGAGCTCCTGGCTAATTTCTATGCTATTGTAGATGGTTCAACCTTTTGAAGTACCTTGCCATTGATCTTCTGAATGTCTTCCAATTCTAGGACTTCAATTTAGTAATCAAGATCAAATGGTGTTCAATGATACATGAAATGTACGGATTGCTTTAAACAGTTTCTAAGGTTCCTTCCAGCCCTAAACCTATGATCTAGTGATTCTATATGACCTCCTATGACCATTCCTGGTCTTTTAATGAATGGCATACTACTGAAAGATGATTTTCCTTACAGATTCTATACGTCACAAACTAAAATATGTAAGGAAAACATTGTTTTTAACTCTCCTCAGTACCATGGTCTGTGAATTTCCTGTATTCAGATAACCCGTGTGTGTGTGTGATCTGCATATGTGTTGAACAGAATTTTTGTAATATATAATAATGCAGTCTCACTAGCTAGAGACATATTATCAACTATTATAAATGTTAAAGTAATTTGTCGACAGATACCAATGAACATCTTCATCAGGATACCTAGTATTTTACAGTACTGAGATAGACAGACTAAAGTCTCAATGCCCTCATTAAGCTGTTTAGTCTAAGTGAGAAAGTAAAATCTCTGAAGAATGATTGTTGGTACTAAGAGAAAGTATACTTTCAGTTGTCTCATAAGATAATCCAATATATCAATTGTAAGAATTCAAAGGTAGCAGCATATCTAAAATGAACACATTTGGTCTCTAAAGACTGTCAGGAATTTGTCCACTCTTTGAAGCTCTCTGTTATGATCCCTACTCATCCCCACTCCTAATATAAGGCTAGTCATTCTGTAAGGGAGTTCCAGAAATTGTACTGACAGCAAACTTTTAAACGTGCCCCAAAGCAGCCATTTTAAGTGCTGAGTCTGTTCATGTTCCAGGTTTTCTATTGCTTAGCACCAGTACCTGAGAGCAGAAGTATGTGCCTTGTAATTGTCCAGCTTTAACAGGATTCCATCTTTGTCACAAAAATAGATGCTATATCAGGTATCAATAAATAGGTGAGGGAGAAGAAATCCTTTGACATCACTAAAATCTATTGCTGTAAAACCGTTCTAGGAAAAATTCCTAGAAATATCTAAAGTACAGAACAGCATGAACTAAAAAAAAAGGCGGGGGGCAAAACCCTGAGGAACTCAAAGGAAATAATAAAAAAAACCAAACTAACTAACATTGTGCAATGTACCACAATGCTGCACAGACCTTCAGGGAACTTGCTCATCAGATAATTTTTGCTTACTGAATATCAGCATTTTAATTCTATTTAATATATTGATGAAAAAATAATTTGTTTTTTATCTATATTTTTTAGGTTGAAGGGATTAATCAGGAACACATAAATTCCAGGTAATATATGCATTGTAAATTATGGGGTTAGATCAAGAAATTAGCATTTTTAGTCAGGTCAACAATTTAATATATAATTAGTGTTTTTCTGAATTTTGAAAAATGTTTACATATATGCAACAGGATAGCAATTCAATATCAAGAATATGATGCTATTTAAGATGAATATTAGGCAGGATATATTTTTCCTTTAGGTGGTGATTATAATTGATAGGATCATGTGAACCAAGACTGGAAGGGGCCTCACAGGTAATCTAGTCAAATCGCTTATTTTTCCACATGGGAAAACTGAGGCTCATAAAGATTAAATTATCTGTCTTACATCACTCAGGTACTTAATAGTAGAGTTGGGATTTATCTTAAATCACAGCACCTCAAATTTTTAAATTACACAAATTGATATTAATTGAACTCATACACCTTCTTTTCACCATCAACCTTTCACTTTAAATAAATTTTATTTGTAACTTTCTATTTCACAATTTCAATAATATTACTGACAAATTGACATATTTTTGGAATGATGGCAGATCAAAAGTGCTAAGAAAATACAGTGGAAAAATCCTCAAGCATTGAAGGAGGTTGTTTTCTCCAGTTTGTGAAACCCACAACTACATGTCTTTTTAACATAAACTGCTCTCCACACTACTGCCTATCCAAAGTCTTGTTCCTATTATACTCCAGTCCCTTCTGTTAACTAAACTTTTCTCTTGACCATCTCCAAAACTGCGTGGTAAGAATACTTTCAATTGTTTTTAAGAAATACCAGAACATCATTAAATATGTCATGCCAATTCTAAAAAAGCCTTACTTGACAAACAAACACCATTACTTTGCATAGTCTTGCTATTTCATACATTTTATTCGATCTTTGTCCATTTACTTTTTTAATCACCTGATTTTATATACGGATAACTTCTTTGGAAAATTATTATAAATTCTTTAAATCATCTTATTCAGCTGTGTACAGTTATTTTCCCTAATATGCTTTTTTTTTCTCTTTTGCAGTTCACCATTATTACAAGGAAAGCTCTGTACTTTAAATTCTCTTGGAGTTTTCCTAGGACCTCAACTTATTAAAAGTGACTAAAAAACTGGAAATACTTTTAAAGTATATGTTTGGCAGAAATGGCACAGCAGGGATCATGCATCCTGCTGCTCAGATTTTTTTGTGTGTTATTCTGCTACCTCATTGTCAACTATAAACAGTGACTTCCCTGTACATATGGCACCATTAATAAACTGACTTCTTTGGAGTCCAACATTCCACTGTAAGACTCAGAGGTTGAGGGGTGGAGGTAGATTATTGTTTCAAACATTTGGAAGGATGTTATGTAGGAGAGGGAACAGGCAGTTCCAAGAGCCATAAGAATGCTCAATGAAAGGAACTTAAAGGAAGGCATATTTCAACTTAATACAAGGAACACTTTCTAACAAAGCTGTCAACCAATGTATGGGATATGATAGTGAGTATCTTATCACTGGAAGTATTTAATCAGAAGTTGAATACTATTTATCAAGGATATTATAAAGTAAATTCTGGAATTGGTTTGGCAGGTAAACCAGATGAAGTCTAAATTTCTGTATTATAGAATATATATTTAATATATAATATGTGATATATGTCTTATAGAATATAATATATTAAAAGTCTTTCTAACCATGTACTGAAGAATAATGTACATCAATTTACATGCAAAATTTCAAAACAGTTTTAGACAAAGGAGATAAATTGCTACAATAAACACTTAAGATACTTTATATTCAATTAACCACACCTTTTCAAAATATTTGATTTCATACTCCAGGATAATTCCGTTGGGACGATCTGGCTCTTGCCAAGACAAAGAGATGCTATTTTTTGCAATCTTTCCTTTTTTCACATTAGTAACTGGAGAAGGTGCTGCAAAATAGAAAAAAATATATATATGATGATTAATATATTGGCGTCTTTCCAATTTAGTACTCATGCTTAAGCATAGAAATGATTGCATGATTTTCCATTTTGGAATGTTATAAATAATTATAATTCAGTATCACTCAGTTTATTCCTCATACCCTTATAACTCATATTCCTTATACCAACTCTATGTAATACATAATTACAAAAAGTAATGAAATGAAATTCATAGAGAAATTAACATAATTAAGTAGAAGTTTACAGTATAATAAGCATATACACAATGCTAAAACAGACATTGGCAATAATCAAATCCAATCCCCAATTTTATGAAGTAGTAAAACAAGGCCAAGGTACTTGAAATGACTTTGCCAAGGTCATAGAGGAAGTAAATGGAAGATACTATGCCAAAAGATAATTAATGGCTTGTGTTGACTCATAGCCAAATTTTTGTTTTTCAAATATTTATAAATTGATCATTATAAATCATTGCCTTCACCTACTTAGCACTAAGCAGTCAAAACCTGAAAAAAAGAAAAATGCTTCTAAATATCTACTTCATTGAGATTGGGCTCATAAAACAGAACAGAGTTTTCACCACATGGTAGCACTTATACAGAATTGTCTTTGTAATTGCAACACAAATTATAAGGTTTATTTGTTAATGTGTATACAATATTCACTTTTTTCCCATTTTTCAGTATCTTACATTTATAAGAGATAACAAAAGACAATTTTTGAATGTAACTTCAGGCCCTAAACTTAAATATCATTTCAGTTGTTTATTTGATTAATTATGAACAATTGCATGTACCATAAGCCAAAATGACGTGTATAGCTTGCCTTTTTGTTTTTATTTATTTGTTTGAACTTATGATTTCATTGTTAAGGAATTCTCAAGGATATAAATTTCTTCACCAATGCATATAGGTAATTCTCCTGTAACTTACATATTTAGAAAGTAGCCAGGGAGCACTGAGAAGTTCAGTGATTTCCTCATGGTTTTTCAAGAAGTATGTGAGACAAACAAGCAGCAGAGTGGATAAAAATGCTTCATATGAGAAGCAGAAACACCTGAAGACAAAACTTACCTCAGAAAAGTACTAGTTGTGTGATCTTGGAAAAGTTATTCAAACTCTCTTAATCCCAATTTCCTCATATGCAAAATGGAGATAATAATAGCACTAACTTCACAAAGTTATTGTGAAGATTATATAAGATAACATATATAATGGTTATTTTAACATGTTAACTATTTCTAGCTATTTATTATTATTATTATTATTATTATTATTATTATTATTATTATTATTATTATTATTATTCAGAGCCAGATCTTGAATTTGTGTCTTTCTGAGTTCATGGCTAACCATCTATCTATTATATCATATTGCCTCAATACCTGTTATTTCCATAATATCAACCAATCATGTGAACATTGAAATAATTAGTGAATTTGTTTACAAAGATTTGAATTGTTGATGCCACATAGTTAAAACATTTGGATATTAGGTAGAATTTTCACCCTTGCATTCAATGTAACCATCTCTGGTCATTTCTACAATACTAATGGTGGACACAGCCTATAATATATTACAAAAGAAGAGGTGAGTATAAGAAGTGGCATAAAACATGCCATCAAAGAGCCCTTTGATCTGGCAAATAATGAAGTGCTTAATACATCTTATGAAGTTGACTTGATTTTGACCAGAAAACAAGGTTGGATGATCACATAACAAGAGCAGAGGATAACAGATTGGCAGGCCATGTATTCCACTAGCTAACCCAACAATATGAAGAGATCAAGAAGAAGACCCTCAGGGTATTGGATAGATCTGAGGATTTAAAGAAGGATGTAAGCAACACAAGACGGTCAGGAATGAAGGGACTATAATATATGCCACTGGGGGCCATATCCACAAAGATGAGATCACAGATCCATTGAAACATTTAAGTATTATTAATTGCTTATAGGATTATAAAAGCATCAGGTTGCAGTGGTGCTGCAACATGTTGTGGATGTTTTGTGCTTTTTTATTAAGATTATTGATCTTTAATAATAAAGCATATAATTTTCTGCGTATTTTAGCTTAGATATATAAAACACTTGCAGTATTTTTTTTGCCACAAATCATGGCATTGCACATATGGATGGATTACTATGCTGGCAAAATGTAACAAAAAATTGCCTGACCACTTGAGTTCATATGAAATTAAATGGTAGCTTTAGAAAAAAAAATGTTGCTTGTTTGGTATTCTGGAAAATGTGACAGGATTCCTGTTCTTGTAAGTCATACTTAATCCTAGTGTAGTAATCATACTTAGTGCTAGTATTAGTATTAGTCGTGTTTATTCAGATTCAAGACCACTGTGGATTTGTTCGAAGCAAGAAGGAGCCGATACCAAATTCTCTATTGTAAACCAAGCAGTAGGAAGTTATGGCAGTGGAAGAGGGTAAATTGTCTATTACTTGTCTCATTCTCCTGTTGCTTTTTACACCAAAACACAATTTGCTAAATATAATTTGAAAAAAGAAACAGTGTAATAGATTTGAAAAACACACACACACACAATGTTGACCATGATTTCAGATCTGAAGCATCCAATACAGAATATTAGGAAGGCAAAATTTTAGACATCAGTATTTTTTTTCAGCCACATGCTTGATTATGAGCAATGTATTCTTTACAAGAAAGTACATATTCATCTGAAAACTTGGACCAAGAATGCGAGATGTGATTTTTTTTCTCTTCTCAATAGGATCCTTAAATGATTATATAATAAAAGTTTAGATGAATAAAATTTACTCCAAAATATTATTTGTTAAATTCATACATTACCTTAAATTCTTCTTCTCTATCTTGGAAGATTTTATAAAAATACATGGAAATTTCCTGTGTAACATTATGAAAAATGAGAATGCATGAATACATATATGATGCATGTATATATATATACATTATACATATATATATATGTAGGTATATATATATTTCATATGTGTCCATATCCATGCATGTATAAAATCTAGGCACGCAGTAAAATCAAAAGATCTTAAATCTAAAATTAAAAGGAATCTCAGAGGATATTTAATTCAAACCTCTGATTTTACAGATGAAATAGTTGAGTAATTTATGCACATGTTTCAAGGTCACAGAGGTATACGTGTCAAAGACAGAGTCTGAACCCAGATCCTCTAATTTTAGAAGTAATACTCTTTCCACTGAACCATACCATCTTAATTAATGCATGAGCTATGATTTCTCAATAGGATTATTTCTTGCCTATAAACAAATTAAAAATTCACATTGACATGGTTCACTTTAAAGGAATTTCTAAAAGCAGAAATAATCAATTCTAGATTGCTTAAAATACACTTCCTTAAGATTTAGTGATATCTAAGTGAATATAGTCTCATATGTCATTCTAGCACTAATGGCTACTTGACTTTTTCCTAAGCATCAGGATCTATATCTATCCAATAAGCCCTTTACAGTCTCTGTTGCTTCAAAGGGTATAAAGTAAGCATTGTTAAAGGTCCCTGGCCAGAATACTAACTAAATGTCATTTCTGAGAGCAAGCCAGATTCTGGAGCAATGTCCTCAGACCAGCTCCAGGATGGTGATAACTGTATAAAGCTGATGAAAGTCTGGACACTGGCAGCCACCAGAAACATAATAACCATGCACAAATTGTGAAAAACAGCAATACCCAATTACTACAAATTATTCTCCAGGTCCATTGTGCATTCAAATAAGAGTAACTAGAAATGGTAGTGCCAAGGAAAAAATTCCTTTTTTTTCTTACCTTGTTTTTCTCACCAGGCCCTCCTATTCATTTCCTGTCTACATTAGCATTCCTTATATAAGTGACATTGAGGTAGTATGTTATATATAAGAGATAATTCTGAATTGGAACATCTCTAACCCCAATGACTTAGCTAAATCATTCTGAACTATTACAAATATTACTTTCTCTACTGAAGAACAATTAATTAACATGCTACAAAAAACAAGTAATGAAGACAACAAACAAATTAATTTTTCCATCCCCTGATTTCCAGCCAAAGGGGATGTGGAAATAGTCCAAATTATGATGTTCTGTGCTGGAAATAGTCTGTGAATACCATTTTATCAGACCGGATATTGTATTTGCTTCACTTTCAAGCCAGTGGGTCAGAGTGCCTCATGAGTTCTGCTTACTAATCTGTGAGGCTCACTGACAATGGCATCAAATTGCCATCTTTAAGGAAAAAATACAATGAACATGAAAGTTTTCACATATGCTTCACGAGTGCATTGACCACACAAGCATATAGATCCATAGAGACTGGCCTTTTCCCAAGGGCTGAATACATCAAGGAACCTAATCCAGAGACAGCTACTTGTATAAAAATAGGTAGGAAAGATCATAGTATAGTTGCCCTTGAGTAAAACTTTGAAAAGTATTTTAGAAATATCCACAACAGAGGCTATTTCCTCTCAGCTCCATTTCCTTGTTGCCACTTAATAAAGAATGTCCTAAGGTATCAATCGGGTATGTGTGAGAGATGCCAAAAGAAAAATATTAAGGCATTGTCTTTGCCGATAAGGTCCTTATAACAGCTACAGAATAGCAGAAAGTATAACTGAGATCTTTTCAAATTCCATATCAGTTTCATTACACTTTTGCAAATAAAATAATATTCTTTTGAAGGAGAATTCTGTCATGTGATTTCATTAATGTGAAAAGCTCCAAGATTGGAAATTCCGTGCACTGATGCAGATTTGCAACTTGTCTGTTATTTATAGCCTTAGAAAATTGACTGAAAGGAGCACAATTTATATAGTAACTACTACCAACAAAAATAATGTAAAGATAAACAACTTTGAAAGACAATTAACCCTGAGGAGTAATAATAATAATAATAAAGCATGTGCCAAAAGTCACAAGGACAGTAAATGGTTCAAATTTGAGAAATAATTTTGAAAAAACGTGTCATATTAAAAGTGTCTTTTACCCCCATTAATTTTGTGTTGGCTCCATCTATATTTATCAGTAATTTATACTTTTCATTGTTCTTATTACTTATCTTTGCTTTCCATGTGATTAAAATATTTAGAATACAATAAAATTTTCTGTCTCTGTCTTTCCCCCCTCTAAAAAACTCTAAAAATTAAATCTCTTAACAATTTACTGGGAGTTCTCTCCCATGGGGCAATGCTTAGCTGCCTTCTCATCATGTGCATTTTTTGTCCATGTCCCCCCACTGATCTTTAATATTAGATTTATTTAAAATTCAATTGATTTTCTGTAGGTCTTTTTCCATGCATGGATACTAGTATAGTACTTGAGTTGTCCAGCAAGTTAATTTTATCTGCAACTTACATAATCATTACAACTCCTGCCATCCATTCAACTAATTATCTCACATAATGAGTACAAATAAATGCAGCATATTTCCAATAGTGAATGTCTTCACTGGGGAGACATTAATAACGATTCTGATAGGGGAGGACAAAATTGTTGAAAATAAGAAAACAGTAACATCTTTCTTAACTTTTTCTTCCATAATTCAATGGGTTATTAAACAGTATTTCCTTATCTCTTCTTAATAATTTGTAAGTATAATTAGGCTACATCTCAATTCTGCCTTGGAAGAATATGCATGTAGTCAGAGTCAAGTTGAGAACAAAGAAATTGTCTTGGTCATTGTGCTTTATTTTTTTGCCCCTAGTATTTATAATGTATTAAAAGTAAAGATACATGCATGTGTGTATCCAAATTGTGTGTGTGTGTGTACACACACATAAATCCAAATAAATTGGGAATGGTAGCAGAAATGGAAAAGGGAGTTTTAGTACACATAAAACTAACTTCATTGGTTCCCACATCTAGCTACTTTGAAAATTCAACATATCTGGGTTACTGTGACCTATGCCAACAAGAAGACAGAAATATATATACCTTATTCAATTTCATTCATCAACAATATTTCAGTCTCTTCACACAGACAAAACTCACAATCATTCCACATTAAAAGCCTGTAAGTGAAGACTTTGATACATGGTCTTTGCAACGTTAACCATAATTTACACTGAAAAAGAAAATGGTTGTAGTGGTCATCGTTTCTGTAGGAATGATATCTTCTTAATAAAAGAAATTCACTAAATTAAAAAAAAAACATTTAGCTTAGTGGTAGATTTTTTTTCTTTCTCTAGTGAAAGTTGTAGAACATTAAAAAAAAAACCTACCCTTAAAGGGTGGTGGTGGTGGAGGAGAAGGCTTATTTAAGAAGAAATCTTTGGTACCATAAACAATACACTCTACTATTATCAATTTCATATACTGTTATCAACTCATGATGGAATATACTATTATTAGTTTGGGAATAAAAATATCATAAGTGTTGACTATTATATAATTGAATTTTGGATTGCCCATTCACCAAAATAATTTATATTCAGAAGAAAAATTCTAAATATTACAAGGAATTTCCAAAATGATGGAGCCTCACTGACTTTATACAAAAATTAATCACAAACCAAATAAATTATCTTGGAAGAGACCTTTTTACTTTTTTTGTCACATTACAGGTTAACAATTCACTAGCTTCAGTGATAAAATAACAGTAAATATTATATATAATTATTTCTGTCAGAACATCTACTCTAAGCAATTCTGTAAGAAATAGATTGGCTTAAAATACTTTTACTAGAACATTTATTAAAGTAATGCCATAGTTAATGAAGTGTCACTAAAGTGGAGGTTGCCACCATCATAGGGAATGTAGAATCAACTTAGTAAAAACCTGCTTCATTACTTGCAGTAATGTATCGCCATGAAGTACAGGATAATTAATTTTACCAAGCCACTGAATATCAAGAGAGCTAAGTAGTAACTCCAAGATGACACTTGGTCCAGTGAAATTAAAAAAAAGTTTTCAGAATGCCTAAATTACTGCTGAAATTAACAAATAACAGTTCCTTTAATTAAAAAAAAACCTGACTTTTTATTTTATGTTTTAACTCCATCAAAAATTTCAACACATCAGTGATTTGAGTTTTTATTCATTCATTCCATAAGAATTAAGTGCACACATGCTATTGTGTTCTAACACTTTACTAAGTGCTGGGGATAAAAAGACAAAAATCAAACAGTTTTTGCCCTCAAAGAACCTTTATCCTATAAGGGAAATTGGATGCACAGAGTTAAACCTATAGAAAATATATATCAAAGTAATCTGGAGTGGTTGGAGAGGAGAAGTAGTAACAACTCAGCTTTGGAGATTAGAGGAAGCCTCATATAGGAAATAGGACTTAAGTAAAATAATGATGCTAAAGAATGGAGTGAGTTATAGGCAGAAGGATCAAGAAACCAAAATCCGTCTGAAAAATAGAGTTAATAATAATGTCTATTTTTCCTCTTCCCCATTTTCTATGGAACCATCAACTATACTATAACCACATCATCAATCAGAATTTTAAAGAAATTCAATATCTATCATTAACTTTTAGAACCAGATCAGTCTTCCTATATAAACTGAAAACATTAAAAAATACTAAACCTGTGAAGTTTTGATGCAAAATGTCTCATCATTCCCTCTGAGGTATTTTACGAAGTTAATTTTATTAACTTGGATTTTATTACCAAACAAATAAATTGCCATGATGGTAGAATAACCAAAAATCTTAAGTGAAGCTTATCAGCTGTTACCATAACACCCCCTCTCCATCTCAAATCATGGTATCTTTGACCATGCTTATTTTTAATATTCTTGAGCAGCATCAACAACAGGTTTTTAGCCAGAAAAAAAAAATAAAGGTTAATGATTGCAGCTAGCTAATCTTTAATACCAAGGATGAAAGCTGTCATAACATTCTGTTCCTAATTAGTGATGTTATCAGATATTTAAAATCCTGGTTCATACTACTGGATTAATTGGGTTAATGGAATCAAGCCATATATTATCCAAGTGGGGTAAAATCATATTTGCTATGATCAACTGCTCTGGTGCTATAGACTATACATCCATTGAAAATGAAGCCTTTCATTCACATCCATGCCACCAAAATTTCCATATCTGCAGGCTATTGAAAGTATAGATTTTATACCCTAAGGGTGTCCCTTGCATCAATTAAAAGTCCAATTCTCACACTTTTATCATGTGGCATTTTATAGTCTGTTTATTTGTAAAAGAGTTTTGTCACCTCAAAGACAGGGCTAACATCTCATTTTTCCTCCCCATCAGAGGCTAGCATAGTGAATCAAATATAGAAGCAAAATTAGGAAGTGTTTGTTAAATGAATGAATTAAATGTTCAAGGTCATAAGTTTATATGTCCTCAGCTCTATGAATCCAACTCCTAAAATATCCTCAACATCATCACCTATTTTTTTTCCTTTTTTTATCTCTGGTAAAAGAAAACATCAACATGGATGTTTCATCTTCCAGCACCCTCATTTCCATTCCCATGTGTCTCTTCCATAGTCAGCCTTCAATAGTTATTTGCCTTCTATCCATTACATTTGCATTGATTTATTCCATTTTTCCAAACAAACTTGATCACTCTCCCCAGATACATGCCTCAACATTTCTATTAAACATCAACTAGGATATCTTATGTCTCCTTTATTTTACTGACAAACTTCTTGAAAATGTTTTTGACACCTTATGACTCTCCTTTATCCTCTCTTTTACCTCTTTAATTCTATCAAGATGCCACCCTCAGCACTCTATTTAAGTGGCTTTCTCCAGAGTGACCAATTGTCTTAATTTAGAGACAAGCATGAGATTTTACTTTCATCCTTATTATGTGTCATCTTATTTGATCCAGACTCGCATTTATGGCCATCAAGGTATATTTGAATCTTCCTTCCATCATCAAAGGTGTCAGTTAACATTGCTAGATTTGTGTCATGTGGAAATTTAATAAATATGTGCTGTAAACCTTTGTCCTGATTCACAGAGGGGAAAAAAGTTACATGCCAAACACCTATCCCTATGGCATTCCACTGAAGACTTCCTTCCAAAACTGTTATTTAAATAATCTTAATAATCCTTAAACATTCAATCATTTCTGAATCTACCAACATGGAATATCATCTTGCTCTTTCATTAATACAGTTAGGGGCTTTCTTACTATCTCCTTTCTTAATTTGGGTGTGGCAATGAATATGAAGTCAAAGGATCTGGATTTGAATCCTGGCTCAGTCATTTTATGTCTGTTTGACTTGGTGATTAAAAAGTCACTTATCTTCACCCCGAGCTCCAGTCTTTTCCCTTCTTTAGTCTTCCCATTTTCTCAGAAATAGCTTTAAAAACAACTAAAACACACACACCCATCATTTTGTTATTTCCTTCCTTTGCTATCCTCACCTTCTTCACTGCATTCAGGGCTTTAACACAACTAACACTACTTTTGGAGGACAGTGTCACACTTTTATATTTATTCTCTTCTGGGTGCCCTTGCTTCTACCTTCTTTATTTACAGTCTAGGTTGGTTGTTAAATTTCTCATACATCTGCATACTGTTGTTCTCTTTAGATCACCTTTCCTCCTTTTTCCTCATTAGAATCATTTCTCTTTATTTTTCATAATTCTATTCTGTTCTATTCTATTCCATTCTTCTATTATTTGAGAACCTTCTTTTTCTTCTGGATTAACATAGTCTGGAGAATGTTAGCATGAAGAATCTTATTTAACCTTCAGCTGAGGTCTTTGAAATTCTTATCTCCAAAAAGCTACATGTCAAGTTATTCCCAGAAGGCTTCATGTTCCACACTTGAAATCAACCAATCATATAGCATTCATTAAGTAATATGAATATGAAGGTGATATTGTCAGACATACAATTTAGGAAGATCAATTTGCTAGCTGAATTGGAGGTGGACTATATTGGTGACAGAATTGAGGCAAGAAGAACAACCAACAGGTTATTACAATCATCTAGGTATGAAGTGAGGAGAACCTGCACCAAGGTGGGGGCAGTGTCAAAGGAGAGAATAAGTCATATATAAGAGCTGTTACAAATGTAGATATGACAGGATTTGACAACTAAAGGTGTGTGAGTTAAAAGTCAATGATGCCATCAGGTTTTGAACTTGGGTGACTGGAGGGATAGAAGCACCCTAGACAGGAATAAGGAAGTATGAAAGGGAAAGTTTATAGGAAATAATGAATTCAATTGTGGGAGTGTTGTGCTTAAGATGTCACTAGCAGATGTAGTACAAGATGTCAAATAGACAGTTACAAACACTAGACTAGATGTCATCAAACAGGTTAGAGCCAGAGAAGTAGATCTGAGAAGGTCAACCTCCATATACTCAGGGACTTTTAGAGTCTGTGGATATCCACAAGACCTTAAGAACCACCATATCCAGCCCTGAGGTCTAGACCTTCTCAATGGTGAGAAGTGATAGGAGGTTTGGGAAAGAAGGGTGGAATATCTCCCAGAGACAAGTGTCATATCTTTTACATAGTATTCCTGAGTTTCCAAGACTAAATTAACCTTCTTTTTTAACCATTGAAAAACCTGTCACTGTTTCATTTCATTCCTGAACCGGAACTACCAACCTTGCCTAAATAAGGAACTACTTTTTATAGTTGATATCACTTAAACATTTCCTTCACCCTTCCTCCCCTGCATAACTATTACTGAAGAGAAAAAGCAGTAAAAGACCAGAATGATTTATATGCCAAGATATCAATAGAATCAACAGAATAGAATGCAAACATTAAAGCTGCAGCTGATGGTTCATTGCCACAATATTCCCAATGCTAAAAAACATGAAAAAATATAATTTAATTACTTGTATACTCACAAAAAATTTTTGTACTATGGCAGCCAGAAAAATAATGCTTAATGAATTCTCTCAGAAGGTTTCTTTTTAAAAAGTCATGAGTTCATTATTACTCTAAACTCTACAGAGTAATTAGGACAGATGGATTGTGCTGCATTAAGCAATATAAATGACTATCAAGCACTTTGAAAATAGATGATCATGTAAAAGTAAATGTTACACCATTACCTTGATAATTACAGCATTTTTCTGGAGTTCTGTAACCCTGAGATGCCCAAGAGCAAACTCATGAATAAATAAAATCAGTCAGAAAGACTAGAGGCAGACTCCACTTATGTCTAGCTCCTGAAAGTATTCCTATATTTCCACACCTGATCCATATAAACAAAAGTTTTACCCATTGCAGTCATTTCGCCCATCAGTTTGTTGGGTGTTACTTAGAATTACTGAAGTAAATGTGTGCTCACTTTAAAATAGCTATCATTAGTTATACAAAGTAAATATCTCTCAAAAGAGAAAACAATAACATAAAAAACTTTATTTATCATGAAAGTCATTGTCATTATAGCTTGTGAGAAGAGCCATCAAGATCATCATGATCATGCCTCCTAACTCTCTAGCCTTTTAATATATCAGAATACTTTTCAACTGAATTAGATGCCCTAGGATCAAATTCAAAGGATTTTCCTGTGTATTATGACCATAGTCATGGGTTAACTGATGGAAAATGAGCAAGATGTGCTTAAGAACCAGCTCATATTTTTTTAAAGGCATGCTTCCTTGAAAACACACACACACAGACACCCCCCCAAAAAAAACCCAACAACAATAAAATCACTCTTTTTCTAATACAAAGCTTTAAAACCATAGTTCCTTCAAGGTAGGTGAGTAAAGAACAATCATGACCTTGAGACTAATGCCAGGGCCTTTCAATCTATACAGAGGGCACACATTCTTTGGCAACTATTACCCTCAACTCTTGTAGTATGCATTTTTAAGGGGTCTGTTATTGTTCTTGTTATTCTTATTGTTGCTCAATTGTTTCAGTTGTGTCTGACTCTTCATGACCTATTTGGGGTTTCTTGGCAAAGATACTGGAGTGGTTTGTTATTTCCTTCTCCAGCTCATTTTTTAATTTAAAAACTATGTTAATTTGTGGAATAAAATAAGCATTTCCATAACATAGTACAATCAAAAATATGATTGTACATGAAACTGCAAATCTACTATGCAAAACTTGCTTTTCCTTACAAATATACAACAAAATCATTATATAGATTTTTTGTTCTTCCCTCCCCTTACCGTAAAGATGATTGCCATTGGGCAGAAATAGATGTACACACATACATACAAATAGGTATATCCACATGTACACACATATATGCATATAGATATATATGCACATACATACATATGTACATATATGTACACACACATATATGTGTGTATGTAATATATATAATTATTCTATATGTATTCATCAGTTCTTTCTCTGGATGAATACAGTGGCTTTCTTTCTATGGCCTTTATAGTTTATTTGGATATTCATAATAGACAAAAATAACATTCTCTCAAAGTCATTTTAAAAATGATATTGCTGTTACTATAAACAATGTACCTTGGTTCTGCTCATTTCACTCTGTATTATTTTGTGCAAGACTTCCCATGTTTTTCTAAAATCACTGAGCTAACAATTTCTTACAGAACAGTGGTATTCCATCACAATCATATACCACAACTTGTTCAGCCATTCCCCAATCATTTCCCATTCACATTCAAAGTTGTAATTGCTATTCTTGAATTTCCTTCCAACTTATTTTACCCGCTATTTTCTTTCCCAGCCTCTCTTTTCACCCTATTCTTGTTACCTTATCTTCCCTCCTTACCATCTTATTCCTTATTTTACTCTCCTCTCTAAAAAAGTATCTTCTTTATCAATTTACCCCAACCTCTTATTTTTTTTTACATTTTATTTAAACTTTTGAGTTACAAATTCTAGCCCTGCCCCTCTTCTTCCCTTTCCCTTCTTCTTGCCTTCCCTTCTCCCTGAGAATACAAGCAATCAGATATAGGTTATACAAGTGCAATTACGTAAAACATTTCCAAATTAGTCATTTTGAACAAGAAAACTCCAATAAAGTGAAAAAAGAAAGAAAGAAAGAAAGAAAGAAAGAAAGAAAGAAAGAAAGAAAGAAAGAAAGAAAGAAAGGGAAAGGGAAATAGCATGCTTCAGTTTGTATTCAGTCGATATCAGTTCTTTCTGTGGAGGCATAGAATGCTTTATCATTAGTGTTTTGGAATTGTCTTGGATCATTGTATTACTGAGTCATTCATTGTTCTTCACTGAACTATATTGCAGTTACTGTCTGCAATACTCTCTTGGTTGTGTTCACTTTACTACATCAGTTCATGTAAGTTTTCTGGGTTTTTTTCTGAAATCAGCCAGGTTGTCATATCTTATAACACAGTAATATTTTTTAAAACTTTTTATCACTTTATTTTGATTTATCAATCACTTCCTTATGCTTTTGAGTTTAAAATTTTTCTTCCCCTTACTCCCCACCACCCTCCCCAAGATGGCACACAATCTGATATAGGCTATACATTTACATTCCTATTAAACATATTTTCATAATAGTGAAGTTGTAAGTAAAAATTAAAACCAACAGGAGGAACCATCAGAAAGAGGAAACAATATTGAACAGAAGAGAAAAAAAATAAAGTCATTCAACTTCCATAGTTCTTTCTTTGGATGTGAATAGCATTTTCCATCATGAGGCCTCTAGAGATGTCTTACATCCTTGTAATGCTGAGAAGGGTTCAGTTTATCAATATTAGTTATCACACAATGTGGCTGTTATTGTGTATAAAGTTATCTTTGTTCTGCTTACTTCACTCAGCATCAGACCATACAAGTCTTTCCAGGTTTTTCTGAAGTCAACCTGTTCATCATTTCTTATAGCACAGTAGTATTTCATTACATTCATATACCACAGCCTGTTCAGCCATTCCCCAATTGATGGGCATGCTCTCAGTTTCCAATTCTTTGCCACCACAAAAAAGAGCTGCTATAAATATTTTTGTGCATGTGGGTCCCTTTCCCATCTGTATGATCTCTTTGGGATATTGACCTAGAAGTGCTATTGCTGGATCAAATGTGTATGCACATTTTTATAGCCCTTTGGGCATAGTTCAAAATTGTTCTCCAAAATGGTTAGATCATGTCACAACTTTACCAACAATGCGTTACTGTTCCAATTTCCCACATATCCAACATTTATCATTTTCCTGTTTTGTCATGTTGGCCATTCTGATAGGTGTGATGTGGTACCTCAGAGTTATTTTGATTTGCATTTCTCTAATCAATAATGATTTACAACATTTTTTCATATGGCTATAGATGACTTTAATTTCTTCATCTTAGAACTGTCTGTTCATATCCTTTGACCATTTATCAACTGGGGAATGGCTTGTATTCTTATAAATTTGTCTTAATCCTCTAAATATTTTAGGCCCTTATCAGAGAGACTGGTTGTAAAAATTCTTTCCCAACTTTCTACCTTCCTTCTAATCTTAGTTGCATTGGCTTCGTTTGTAGCACAGTAATATTCCATTTGAACCATTATACCACAAATTGTTTAGCCATTCCCCAGTTGATGGGCATCCCTTTGATTTCCACTTCCTTTTTTTTAAACCTAAAAGGCATTTCTATTTAAAAAGACATTTCATAGAAGACCAAAAACATTTCACATAATTTCATTCAATCTTAACAATTCAGGAAGATTTTTTATTTAGTGTCATTGCAATGAATATCTTTCATTCTTCATTCAAAGAACTAGCTTTTTTTTTCTGTTGCCCCTTGATGACATCATCCTGTCCTGGACTCTCTCTAACATGTCATTAGAATGAAGGCTACAGAAGAAATTCTAGAAAAATTGCACATGTAGCACAGGGCCACAGGAAAGTGCTTGCACTTTTGAACTGGATATTTCTGGGGTAGGACACCTGAAGAAAGTCATCTGGCTTTAACAGTGGCCCAGGAGACCTCAGGTGCCTGCAGAAAGCTTTGATGCCTGGAGAGCAATGGCCATGCTGAATTACCCAAGGAATCTCACTTTGCTTCATGTGTTATTTTGCCTCAGGTAAAACTGACATAAGGAAAAATGATGACAAAGCACAAGATGACCTGTAACCATTGGGGGATTTCTCTCCACCAATGTCCAAGGTTGTGTCTACCAGTGGTCATTGTCCCACCCTTCATCGGAGGATGATGCTGCTTTGGCTGTCTTCTTCAAGGCTTTAGTAGTTTTGCCCTCCCCTCCAACATTTTCCCAGTTAGTTTCCCAGTTCTCCCAGCTGTGGTTGTTATTACTATTTTTGTCATTGGAGACCATTCCAGAGACCCAGATATCCCAGCTATTTGAGCTTTTCTTGTGGAATTGTCTGCCTATGTCTAGCTGTCACTGCTAGGTGATTTATGTGTCTTGGAAAGATCTGAGTTTCCAAAAATTTCCCAGAAATTCTGATCTATAGCACTGTTCTGGTAGTGTCCTCCTCCACTGTTCTAGTAACTATCACCCTTAGATGGTCTCTCTGAGGGCTCATCTGTTTTTCCTGAAAGGAAAGTAGCGATATCTCTCCATCCTTTACTGCCAACCTCCTGAACCTTGGTTACCAAATGAGATACCCCATTGCACATATCATCAAAAATCTTTCCCTTTCACCTTTTCCTGTGCAGGTTTGAGAATATTTTCATTTAAACTGTGACCTAACTCTGAAGCCTTTTGACTTGCTTGTGATCCACGTTTTGTAGCACCTTCTTTAGCCACAGAAGAAAACTTGCTTGCTCTGGTTGTAAACCTGCTCCAGTCCGAATACTGTGATGACATTGAAGAAGTCATCATCTTTTTTCTGAGGGGGTACTGTGTTACCAAACCCAACAAAGTGATTCTCTTGGCCTCCTTGATATGAGTTAATATCATCATTCAACCAGTCTTCAAAAGTTTTGTCTGAAGAAGCATCTGTATTTTGTGATTGGCCAGATGTATGGTGAGCTGAAGATAGTACCATTTTAGGCTGAGGTGGAGTCCAGTTTTGAGCAGAAGATGTTTCAAGTGACCATTCTTTTCCTTCAGCTAATGTAGCTACTTTGTCCCTAAAAAGAGCAGCAGCTTTGCTTTTGCATTTTTCGTGCATTGACCAACAAGGATCATAATCTTCTTGGGATTCCAGGAATTCTCAAAATCTGGCATTTCCCCCAACCTTTATCTTCTCAAGCTCAATGTACTTCCATTTGTTCATGGTAACAGAGTGCACAAAGCTGAGGTGAACTCCTAGGCCTCGATGTTTCCCTTAGCATTCCAGGCAGATCCAAATCCCATAGGTCACACTCACCCACTGGGGATTAAATGCTCCTCAAAACAGACATTGTTTTCATCTTGTGCTCTGGCATCTTTAAGCATCTTCCTTGTTCTCAGACTTGCCATGATTCTGGAGGAACCAAAGGTGGCAGGAGGGTTAGGCCGGGCTGAGGGCTGGTACAGAGGGGTTGGAGCCTTCAATGCCATTGGGCCTGAGGAGGCAAGGAGTCATTGGAGAAGCCTCGGTGGCCACCGTCCTCACATCTCCAACACAGCCACCATCGTCTGGCTACATTGCAGTTTGCAAGGCATTGTACTAGGCTCTTCTGATTTCCATTTCTTAGCCATCACAAAAAGAGAGCTGGTATAAATATATATTTTTTGTACAAATAGGTTCCCTTTCCCTTTTTTATGATTTCTTTGGGTTACTGATCAATGCACTGAAGCATACTTTCATATTACTCTCCAGAATGGCTGGATCAGTTCACAACTCCACTAACAGCACATTAGTGCCCCAGTTTTCCCATCTCCTCCAACATCCAACATTTTCCTTTTTTTGTCATGTTATTCATTCTGACAGATGTGAAGTGGTATCTAATCTAGAGCAATTTTTTCATATGCTATAGACAGCTTTGATTCCTTTGTCTAAAAACTGCTTGTTCATATCCTCTGATTATTTATTAAATATTGAATGACTTCTTTTTTTATAAATTTGGCTCCGTTCTCTAAATATTTGATAAACTAAGCTTTTATCAGAGATACTTGTTGCAAAAAAAAAAAAAATTCCCAGTTTTCTGTAATTTTTGCTGCATTGGTTTTGTTTGTGTAAAAACTTTTAATTTTATATAATCAAAAGAATCTATTTTACATTTTAATGCTCTCTATACCTTCTTTGGTCCTAAATTCTTCCCTTATCCACAAATCTAGCAATAAACTATTCCATGTTCTCTTAATTTGCTAATGATATCATACTTCATGTGTAACTCATGATTTCAATCTTATCTTGACATACAGTGTGAGATGATGGTCTATACCTAGTTTCTGCCATACTATTTTCCAGTTTTCCAAACAGTTTTTGTCAAATAATGAATTTTTGTTCCAAAAGCTTGGATCTTTGGGTTTATCATATGCTAGATTGCTATGGTCATTTTTTTTATAATGTAATTTGTATATAATCTATTCCACTGATCCACCACTTTATTTCTCAGCAAGAACCAGATTGTTTTGACAATTACAACTTTATAATACAATTTGAAATTGGTACATCTAGATCACCTTATTTAACATTTTTTTCATTGGTTCCCTTAACATCTTCAAGCTTTTGTTCTTCCAGATTAATTTTATTGTTTTTTTTTCCTAGATCTATAAAATATTTTTGATAGTTGATTGGTATGGCACTGAGTAGATTAATTTAGGTAGAATTGTCATTTTAATCATGTTGGTTTGGCGTATTCATGTAATATTTTCCAAATTATTTAGATTTGACTTTATTTGTGTGGAAAAAAGTATTTTACAGTTGTGTGCATATAGTTCCTGGGTTTGTGTTGCCAGGTGGATTCCCAAGTATTTTGTATTTTCTACAGTTATTTTAATGGAATTTTTCTTTCTATATTTCACTGCTGGACATTATTGGTAATACAGAGAAATGATGCTTTATGTGAGTTTATTTTGTATCCTGCAACTTTGCTAAAGTTGTTAATAATTTCAATTAATTTTTTAGTTGATTCTCTAGTATTTTGTAAGTATAATGTCCTGTCATCTGTAAAGAGTTATAGTTTTGTTTCCTCATGTCATATTCTAATTCTTTTGATCTCTTTCTCCTGTCTTATTTCTGTAGCTAGCATTTCTAGTACACTATCAAATAATAGAGGTGATAATGGACATCCTTGTTTCACCTCTGATTTCATTAGGGTGGCTTCTACCTTACCTATTACAGATAATACTTACTAATCATTTTAGATAAATATAACTTATCATTTTAAGGTAAGCTCCATTTATTCTTCTACTCTTTAGTGTTTTTAGTAGGAAGGGGTATTATATTTTGTCAAAGTTTTTTTTCATCTATTGAGATAATCATATGATTTCTGGTGGGTTTATTACTGATATGGTTAATTATGCTGATAGTTTTCCTAATATTGAACCAGCTCTACATTCCTAGAATAAATCCCAAGTGGTCATAGTCCATAATCCATGTGACACATGACTGCAACCTCTTTGCTGGTATTTTGCTTAATATTTTTGTATCAATATTCACTAAGAAAACTGGTCTATAATTTTCTTTCTCTGTATTGGCTCTTACTGGTTTAGTTATTAGTACCATATTTGTGTCATAAAAAATGATAGGACTCTTCTTCACATTTTTTCCCCAAATGGTTTATATAGTATTGGAATTAATTGTTCTTTAAGGGTTTGGTATTCACTTGTGAATCTAACTGATCTTGGGGTTTTCTTCTTAGGAAGTTAATTGATGGCTTGTCCAATTTCTTTTTCCAAGATTGGGTTATTTAAGTTTTTCATTTCTTTCTTCTGTTAATCTGTATGTATGGTGTGTGTGTGTGTGTGTGTGTGTATAATTTTTGTAGATATTCATCCATTTCAATTAGGTTGCCAAATTTATTGGTATATAATTGGGCAAAATAGCTTCTAACAATTGTCTTACTTTCCCTCTTCATTGGTGGTGAATTCACATCCTTAATTTTTGATACTAGTAATTTGGTTCTCTCTCCTTTTTTAATTCAAATTAATCAATGATCTATCTACTTTATTTTTTTTTCATAAAACCAGCTTCTAGTTTTATTTATTAGCTCAATGTTTTCTTACTTCAAATTTTATTAATCTCTCCTTTGACTTTTAGGATTTCCAGTTTGGTGTTTTTGTGTTTAATTAGGGATTTTCAATTTGTTGTTTTTCTAGTTCTTTTTTTTAGTTGCATGCCCAATTTATTGATCTGCTTTTTCTCTATTTTATTGACATAAGCAATTAGAGATATAAATTTTCAAATTAGTACCACTTTCCTGCATCTCAAACATTTTGGTATGTTGTCTTATTGTTGTCATTTTTTCATAAAATTATTGATTGTTTCTGTGATTTGTTCTTTGACTGACTTGTTTTTTAGTACTAGATTGTTGAATTCCCAATTACTTTTAATATCTCTTTGTGTTGTCCATTACATCATGTAATTTTTATTGCATTATGATCTGAAAAGGTTGCATTTACTATTTCTGCTTTTCTGCATTTTGTTGTGAGGTTTTTATGTCCTACTACATGGTCAATTTTTGTGTAGGTGCCATGTGCACTGAGGAAAAAATATATTTTCTTATTAGCATTCAATTTTCTCTAGAATACATCATACCTAATGTTTCCAGAATTTAACTCACACTTTGAAGTTCTGTCTTTTTTGGTGTTGTTATTGTTGCTATTTTTTTTCTTTTCTTTTTTTTTTGGGGGGGTTTGTTATATTTATCTAATTAGCAGTGGGAAAAATTGAGGTCCACACTTGTATAGTTTCACTATGTGTTTCCTCCTGCAATTTATTCAACTTCTTCAAAAAACTAGATGCTATACTCTTTGGTGCATATATGTTTAGTATTGATATCACTTCATTGTCTGTTGTACCATTTAGCAAGATATAGGATCCTTCTTTGTCTCTTTTAATTAGATCTATTTTTGCTTTGTCTGAGATCATGATTGCTACCTCTGCTTTCTTTGCTTCAGCTGATTTATAACAGATTCTGCTCCTTATCTTTACCCTGTGTTTATCTCTTTGCTACTAATGTGTTTCTCATAAACAACATATTGTAAGAATCTGCTTTTTAAACCATTCCTCTATATGCTTCCATTTAATGGGTGAGTTCATCCCATTCACATCTACAGTTATGATAACTGTATTTCCCTCCATGCTATTTTTCAGTTGTTTATCCTCCCTTTTTCATACATGCCAGCCTCTCCCCCACTAATAAATGTTTTACTTCTGAACCCTTCTTTAACATACCCTCCCTTTTATCAGTCCCCCTCCCACTTCTATTATTCCCTTCCCTTTTTACTTCTTTATAGTGTAAGATAGATTTCTATATCAAACTGAGCATGCATGTTATTCTCTCTTTGAGCAAATTTTGATGACAGTAAGGTTTAAGCTATACCTGCCACCCCATCATCTCCCCTTGCATTATGATAGCTCTTTCATGCATCTTTTATGGGGGACTACATACCCCATTCAATCTTCCCTCTCCAATGCACTTTTCTTTCTAATCCCTTTATTTCTTTTGGGGGGTGTATCATCCCAACAAAGTCACCTTATATCCGTAACCTCTGTCTACATATATTCCATCTAAATGCTTTTATATTAATGAAATTGTTAACAATTATAAATATTATCTTGCCACATAGAAATATAAACAGATTAACCTTATTGGATTCCTTATATTTTCTCTTTCTTGTTTCATTTTTTACCTTTTGTTTTTGTTCCCCTTGAGTCTTGTATTTGGAGGTCAAATTTTTTGATTCGGGTCTTGTCTTTTCGTTAGAAATGCTTAAAAGCCCTCTATTTCATTAGATTCCAAAATTTTCCCTGAAAAAAAAATATTCACTTTTGCTGGGTAGGCAATTCATTGTTGTAATCCTTATGCCTTTGCCTTCTAGTATATCATATTCCAAGTGCTCCAGTTCTTTAAAGTGTGAGCTGCCAAATCCTGTGTAATCCTGACTCTAGCAACGTGACATTTGAATTATTTCTTTTTGGTTGATTGCATTACTTTCTCCTTGATCTGTAAGCTCTAGAATTTGGCTGTTATGTTCCTGGGTTTTTTCCTTTTGGGATCTCTTTCAGGCAGTGATCAGTGGATTCTTTCAATTTCTATTTTGCACTCTGGTTGTAATACATCAGGAAAGTTTTCTTTAATAATTTCTTGAAAGACACTGTTCAAGCTGTTGTTGTTTTTTTGTTTTTGTTTTTAGTCGTGGCTTTCAGGTAGTCCAAAAATTGTTCTATTATCTCTCCTGGATCTATTTTCTGGGTCAGTTATTTTTCCAATGAGAAATTTCACATTTTCTTCTTCTTTTTTTTATTCTGTTTTATTGTAGTTCCATGTCTCTTTAGTCATTAGTTTCCATTCATTCAACTTTAATTTTTAAGGAATTATTTTCTTCAGTGAGTCTTTGTACTCCTTTTTCAATTTACCAAATTCTATTTTTTAGGGAGTTATTTTCCTTGGTAATATTTTGTGTATCTTTTCCCGTGCTATTGACTCTTTTGCTAATTCTCTTGCATTGCTTTCATTTCTTTCCCCATTTTTCTTCCTTAATTTGTTTTATAATATCTTTTTTATGTTATTCCAAAAATTCTTTTTGGACCTGAGAACAAATAATATTTTTTGTTTGAGGCTTATGTGTAGCCATCTTGACACTATTGTCCTCTTCTATGTTCATGCCTTGAGCCACCCTATCACCATAGCAACTTCCTATAATCAACTTTTTTTTTTTTTGCTTATTTTTCTGCCTTTTTTAGTGACTTGATGACTCTGGTCTTGCACTTTCTGAAGTTTTTTTGTGCTGGGGCTCCAGGTTTTCTTCTGACTTTCACTGAGCTTCAAGACTTAGCTGCTTGCTTTCTCTTGAGGTTAGGCTTCCCTGCTGGCTTGTACTGTCTATTTATCTTTCATTCAAGATTAAATTCAACTTTGCTGGATAAGTTATTCTTGGATGCAACCCCAACTACTTTGCTATTTGAAATATAATGTTCCAAGACCCATGGTCTTTTAGTGTAGAAGCTGCTAAGGCTTATGAAATCCTAATTATTTTTGGCAGTATTTAGATTGTTTTGTTGTTGTTGTTGTTGTTTGCAATATTTTATCTTTAATTTGGAAATTTTGAAACTTGGCTGTGGCATTCCTGTAAGTTTTCTTACTAGGATCTTTTTCAGGTGATGATTGGTGGATTCTTTCTATTTCTACTTTATTTCTTGTTCTAGAACTTCAGGACAATTTTCCTTAACAATTTCTTGTAATATTATATCCACATTAATTTTTTTATCATAAATTTCAGGTAATCCAAAAATTCTTATATTCTCTTTTCTTGATCGGTTCTCCATATCCGATGTTTCTCAATGAGATGTTTCAGATTCTCTTCTAACTTTTTTCTAGTTTTATTAGATCTTGTTGTCTTATAATGTCATTTGATTCCACTTACCCAGTTCTAGTTCTCATGGAGTTATTTTCTTACTTAGATTTTCTTTCTCTTTTTCTAATTAGCTAACTTTTTTTTCATAATTTTCTTGTTTTGCTTTTATTTTTCTAGATTTTCCTCATTTTTTATTATTTGATTTTTGAATTCCCTGTTATTTTCTTTCTTAAGATTTTGTATCTCTTTTTTATAATTGGTTAACTGTCTATTTAGTAACTTTTAAAATTACTTTTATTTTTTTTTCCATTTTCCTCATTCTCTCTGATTTTTGAATTCCTTTTTAAGTCTTTTCAAGATTTCTTTTCAGGCTTGTGATTATTTGATATTACTCTTTAAGGTAGCAGTGTCTATTTTTTTTTAACCTCACTATCTTCCTCTGAATATGAACCCAGATCTTCTTTTTCACCAAAGTAGCTATCAATGGTCTGGTTCTTTTTCATTTGCTTACTAATTTTTTAATTTACCTTACTTTATTTTATCAACTTAATTTCATATTATCAAATTTTAGTACCAAACCTTAGGTGATGTTGACCTAGGCCATAGGTCTTTCTTACTGTTGTTTTCTGAATTTTATCTGGGGCTTGTCCTCAGGAACTCCTCTCTTCTTCCCTTGAGCCCCATCCTCGCTGTCCCAAAAATGTTATTGCTCTCTGTTATATAGTGGTACAGCATTCACTGTGCTTCTACTTGTACCTACTCCTCCACCACCACAGCCCAAGATCATGTCTAGTCATCATTACTAGGCCAGACTTCTGGAAACAGCAAGGGATCCTTCAATCCTCTCTCACTCAGTTGCCTGCTGTTCTTTAGATGAAAGTTTATGAAATAAAAGTTCATGAGGTGAAAGTTCTTGAGCCCGTCAGGTAAAAATTCCTGACTTGAAATTTTTTCAGGGTACAATATCACTAATATGAAAATATATTTAATAGGAATGTATATATATAGCCTATATCAGTTTGCACATTGTCTTGGAGAGGGAGGTGGGGAAGGAGGTGGAGAAAAATTTAAAACTCAAAAGTTTACGGAAGTGATTGTTGATAATTCAAAATAAATTAATTTTAAAAAATAAAAAAAATAAATTGTGTAAACATGAGCATGGAATTTCACATACTGTAAAAAAATCATCTTGAGGGGACTACTGTTTTTGGATTTGGTGGAATTGGCCTGGAGGTGTTTATACTTCACTCTGGCCAAATCTCAGCCCCTGAGTTTTCTCTGAGGTCTTCTTAAGATGTCTTAGGAGAATGATTTCTTTATCCCTTTATTTTTGCTGTTCTACACTGATTTTGTGGTGATTTTTTTGTCTATTTTTAGAAGAAATCTGGAGAACCTGGAAATTTCTAACTTATTCCATTATCTTCTCAGAATGCACCCCTTCTCCATCTTATTTTATAGATGAGGAAAATGAAACAAACAGGATTAAGTGATTTACTCAGGGTAATATAGCTAGTGTCTGAGGTCAGAGTTGAACTCAGAAGTTTTCTTGATGCCAGGCTTGGCACTCCATCCACTGTAACACTTAGCTGCCTAGTAAAGGGGTCATAATGCTTCTATTCAGTGGAGTTGAAGTGTATTCCTGATCATTGTAGCACAGATTTAGGGCTAGAAGGTATTGCAGAGATCATTTAGTCCAACCCACATATTGTACAAACGAGGAAACTGGAGTCCAGAGAAGATAAATGATTTGCCTGAAGTCACAAAGTTAGAATTTGTGAGAATGAGGATTCAAACTTAAATCCCCTGACACAAAATCCAGGCTCTTTCACGTTGTATCACACTACCCACTACCCTCCTCATCCACACCTGGTCCAAAAGAGAAAATTTTGAAAATATGTCAAAGCAAAGCATTGTAATATCTGGTAATGAGTCCCTCTCTGGGGCAAGACTAGGAGGAATGCAGGTAAATAGAAATGGGGAATAAAAGAAATCCTGTGAAAAAGATCTATGCAAAGTCATCTCAGTAGCAGTAGTTTGGTACAATAAGATGCTTTGGCTTTAGTAAATGTTTTTGCTTAAGAGGTAGCTTTACCTTCAGGAAAGCTTTATAATTCTTAAACATCAGACAGGCTGATTATATTTGGCAGTATGAAAACTCACATATGTTGCATTTGGATGAACAAGAATCATTTTTCTTTTGCTTCCACCTCTTCCTTTAAAAAATAAAACAAGTGAAAACTTTTGTAAAATTATGCTTAGTGAAGCAAAAATAATTCTCATATTGGCCAGCTGTGTGTGGATATGTATATATGTGTGTATGTATATATGTGTGCATGTGCGTGTGTGTATGCTTATATATATAATAAATTTGCATGTGTATATATACACACACATATGTGTGTATGTGTATATATACACAGATGTGTGTGTGTGTGTGTATGTGTGTATGTGTGTAATTTTTATTCTGAGTCCATTGCCCTTCTGGCAAGAGGTAGGTGGAATGCTTCAACGTCTGTCTTTTGGAATCCTTATTGGTCATTTTATTCATCACCATAGTTAAGCCTCCCAAAGTTAATTGTCATAAAGACGTTTTTTTTTAATTGTACAAATCATTTTCCTGGTCCTTCTAATTTCACTCTTTATCAGTTCATATAAGTGTTCCCAGGTTTCTCTGAAATCACCCTTTTCATCCTTTGTTACATCAGTACAATATCTTATTACATTCAAATAAAATGATTTGTTTGACCTTTTCCCAATTGATGGGAATCTTCTTGTTTTCTATTTCTTACTACTACAATAAGACCTGCTAAAATATTTTTGTGTATATGTTTCTGTTTTATTTGTTTGTTCATTTGATCTGTTTGGTGTATAGGTTATAACTTTTTCTAAATCTTTATTCTTCTTGACTGCTCCACAGCACTACTATACTACTGATGATCTCCTTAGTCTCCTGTCTTCTCTCTGGTTTTTCATTATGTCGACCTGTCTTGGATCTACTTTTACCTATTTGAACACTGCTTATTCTTCTGTGGAAACCATTTATAGCATGGCCACTGGGTATTTACATCACTATATCAAGATCATGTTTAATCACACTCTTTCATTTGGGAATCACATCAGCTCCCATGGGATCAATAATCATCTCTATGAAGACGACTTCCAAATCTATATGTTCAGCCTTCATCTCTATTGAGTTCAAATCCTACATCAAGAACTTCCTATTAGACATTTTGTAATGGATTTCCTGAAGGGGTCTCAAAATAGCACTCATTATCTTTTCCTAAAAGCCCATCCATCCCCTTCAAAACTTCCCTATTATTATAAAGTACATCTTTCTGGCCATTCAGGTTTACAACATTGGTGTCTCCACCAAATCCTCTCCCTCAAAGAGAACTGATACGTCTCATTGCTATTAATATGACCACCTAAGTTGGTCCTGAGTCTTTTTTTCTTACATATAATGGGATAGGAAATCAAATAATCTAGCCAGTTAGAATTATATATGAAATAAAATCACAAATAGGCATCAATTGAAGATCTAGAGAGAACATAATTTATCCACAGAACTATGAGTATTCAATTATCATCAGAAAATATCTGGGTATGAAAACAATATGTTTGTATGAAATATTCCATCTAATAATTTGAGCTTTTGTAATTCAGAATAAAATAGAAATGTTTTGTTTAATACAAGAATTTACTAAGTAGGCTGTACACACATAGTTAACTGAGTCAGTTATTCACTAATGGCTAAATCATTCCCATAAGGCATTGCTTTTTCTGGGTCACCTTATGTAAATCCAAGTGTACTTAAAGGATGTATACAATTCCCTATAAACACTGATTATAGGTCAAACCCACAGTGAAAAGAAAATAGAATAATAAAACCAGAAAAACTCCCATTATACCCACTTTCTCTACAAATAATTTCAAAATTTCTGCAGAAGTATTAGATAAACATTAATAAAAAACCAATTAGGATAGCAAATTTTTTTTTCCTTCTCAGTTATTTTCAGGTGTTTGTTTGTTTGTTAGTTTTTTACTAGAGAAGAAATAGAGTCTGGAGGAATTCTGACAAATCAATGCTGATTGTATTATTTCAATTTTTTTTTTTTGTACCACAGTCTTCCCAATATAAGGACATACAATACTGCCACTGTTGCTTTTCATCTCCCATTTCTGTGCCTTTGCAAGGAGTTGCCAATGCCTGACTGGAACTCCATCTTTATCATTACCTCAGAAACTGTAGCTTCTTTCAAGATTCAGCTCTAGTGCCATCTCCTTCATAAAGCTTATTTTCACCCATCCTCAGTAGTTAGCACCTCCTATTTCTTTGCAGAGTTCATATTTATTTATTTTTTTATGTGTACATGTTGCCAAATATACAATGCCAACTAACCCTCCTCTCCCAAAGGTAATTTCATTGTAGGAAGGGACCATTTGTTCTTTGAATCCTCAGTACCCAACACATAAATGTCTGATGAATGAATGAAAGCATGAATAAATCTATGGTCTTATCATGCTCTTATATAACAACAACAACAACAACAACAATGTAAAGTTGAACAGAAATGTGCTCTGACATTTGGGGGACTCCACTAGTGATATCTATCCAATTTGATACACAAACATTGTGGCCCTTCATCCAGTTTTTAATCCCCTTAATTGCCTCCCTACATCTTTTAAACTAGAATAGCAAAAGAGACTTTAACAATCATTTTACTAAAATTGAGGGAAAATATATCTTGGGTGTTCTTTGCATCTACCAATCTAGTAACTTTGTCAAAAAATAAATAAAGTTAGTATTGAATGACCAATTCTAGATAAAACTCTGCTGGCTCTTCATGATTACTGCTCTCTCTTATTAGCTTTTCCCTAACTGTCCCTTTGCAAATATCTTAAAATTTTGCCAAAAATGTAAGCCATACTCAATGTCCTAAGTTAGTATGCTCTATTCTCTTATTTTAAAAAAATCTGGACATTTGCCCTTCTTCTACCTAGTAGTGTTTCTCCTGCTGCTTTTCATCATCTTTCAAATATTATTTACAGAGGCTCAGCAATCTTATCTGTCACTTCTGAAATATCCTAGTATTTAGTTCAACTGGACATGGTTAATTCAGCTCAATGAGAACAGTGAGGTCTTCTCATAGTATCCCAGCTTTATAGCATGCTCTCAGATCTGCTTATTGTATAAGTATCTTATTTGTATTTATACAAGCTTTCCCACTTCAAAACAGGTGTGTAACAGCTTTGCCTGAATGTCAAAAGGCATCAGGCAGAAACAACAAAAAATGTGTGCTCTCTTTTTGCTACATCATCACCTTCCTATTCTTTATCCTTCCATGGGAGTTTCTTCATCTTTCCATCAGCTGCTATTTAATTCTAAATAAAATAAAAATATTCCAATGAGAGTCTGATAACTTTTTTTAACTTGATGGAAAATTTCCTTTTAAACTACTACTGCCACTCCACATAATGAAGCAATCTATCTCACTAATGAATTCTAATGCTGAAGAAAAATTACTGAACATTCTCTACTGGGTCACAGGCTACCAACCTTACTGACTTTCTGCTTCTGACTCTTGATGGATTAGGGTGACTTCTCCAAAATATCCAGGAAAAATGGGAAAATGAGCATATAAATTATTTCCCTAAAAATAGTTTATTATTAAGGGGAAAAAGATTATTGTCCACTATCCCCCAATTCTCCTTCTGGTACAGAATTTGTTATATGTGTGTGTGTGTGTGTGTGTGTGTGTGTGTGTGTATGGATCCTCTTTAACATCCAACAACTGTCCATAATAACCACATAAAAAATCCAGAAAACTCAATGCAATGACCATAATCTGACTTGCACTTGGGTCATAAACTCTGAGCACCTCAGGCAATTCCACAATGCTTAGAGCATCATTAAATGTACCTTTTATTACTAACCATTAACACACAACTTACTGTCACTGCACATTTTTGATTTGTATAATGGGGCTCCAGGATCAGTACAGAGATCTTTATTAACTTTAACAGTTTTCTATTTGCTGGTGAAGAGGGAGGCAGTGCATTGATTATTTCATACATATGGAGTCAAGGTTAAATCCTTATAGTCTTTGGAGAAGGAAGTGGTATGAAGGCATAATAAATAATGATACTTAGCATTTATATAGCTTTTCCAACCTCAAAATATTTTATAAGGGTAAAGAACATTGAAACATCAAAGTATAACAGCCCTTCTTACTTCTTTGTTCTGTGTTACATGACCATATGGAAAGCTCTCAGGTATGTTATTAATATGACAGCATAGAAATACCAAAAAGGGGATGTATTCTGGAACTGGGATGTTCAGTTATTAACTCAATACTCTAATAATTGGATTGTTTTGTCTTGTTTTCAATGTGGTAGAGCCCTCCAGTGAAGCAGATGTCAACTTATCTGTGATTTGAGAGCCAAATCCTTGAGATTTGTCTAAGGTATGTTGAGGTCAAATGATTTGTACATTGTCAACCTGAATAACTATCAGAGGCAGGATTTTAACTTGGCTGTTTCTGAAGACAAGGCAAACACTGAATCTACACTGCCACAATATCTCTTAAACAATAAATGTCATCAATAATTTAGAAATCAATACACATGATTAAACTTGGCTTATAACTATTTTCATCTAAAATTACTTGATAAAAGTAATATAATATACACATATAATACTTTGAGGTTTTCAAAGTGCTATGCAAATAATATATATGTATATATGTGCATATATATACATATATAAATTCATATACATATCTTCTCCTTTGATTGTTACAACAATTCTACAAGAATATAAGGGAAGTAGTATTATAGTATCCACCTTATAAATGAAGACATGAGGTTCAAAATGGCTTGCCCAAGGCCAAACTAATTAAATGCCTGAAGCCAAATTTGCATTCCTTTTCCTGACTCCAAGTCCAGTGCTCTATTCACTACACTACCAAGTACATACATAGAACTTTTCTGACACTCTTTCTGAATTTCCATCAGAGGTTCTTCTTAAGGGACTGTTCAAGTGTGCTATAGGATTGTCTGGGAAAGAAAGGAAACTCAACAGTGTGATTTGTCAGGAATCAAAATATATATATATATATATATATATATATATATATATATATATATATATATATATATATATATATATATATATATATATATATATTTCTTTCAAATGGCTGAGGAAAGAACATCAGAAATAAAAAAGAAAGTTTTAAAAAATGGATAAATACATATGTGGATGGATTGAAATATGAAGACTGTTAGAGATTATTTGTTACATTGAGGTGAAGCTTATATAGGTACATTAGGTTGCTTAGAAACTAAGAATATGTGCTTGTGTGATTGGCTTGGACATCTGAGTGAAAATCTCTTGGGTCCATTGGGAAAGCAAAATAGCATGTGTCAATATTTTATGGTGCACTCAATTAAAGGTTAACATGTAATATATGGTCATTTTCCATTCCAACATCAAATTACAATATATTTTATTAATTTGTGACTCATTTTCACCCTGAGGGAGAATAAGGAACAAGTATCTCCATCTGGAAAATACAAGTCTGAAATAGCAGCAGCATACAAAGGCAATATCTTTCTGATGGCTACAGAAGTAATATTGAATGAAATTAAGATTACAACCATCATTCTTCTAGAATCTGGAGGAATCTTTCTATTTTGGATGGAACACAATCCCACAAATTCATACTCTGATGCCTAATTTTGGAATAGAGGTGAGTAATTGGAAGTTTTGGCAATGAAGAACAAACTATTGTTTACTCTACCTTTCCCAGAAAATGTCCTAGAATGGTTGCTGCATAGGTCTATATTTGAATTTTAGGGCTAGAGTTAGAAGTTGTTGTTTTTTTTCCCTGAATTGGCTGTTTGATTATGACTTTGGGGAACATTGTGTTTAGTATTAGAGAAATTGATTTTTCTTTTCTTCCCTTTTTCTACTTCCATTAAAAAGTATGGAAAGTAAAGATTGATAATATCAATTGACTTGTTTGCCTGCATTTATATACCTAGCACTCACTATAGTTCCTGGCACATGGTAAACAATTCATAAATAATCTATGCAGCCATTTTTCATATAAATTAAACAACAGGACAAAAACAGGTTGCTGCTAAAGAGAAACATATAGGTTAGAAACAACAAAAAAAGTCTTATACTCCTGTTTCTCTTTCCTTTACCATCTCAGATAAACAAGAAGTATACCTTATAAAGTCAAATGTAGCAGCAATAAGATGGGGGAGGGGGAGAATAGAATCCTTGAAGGTAATGAATATAGGAAAAACAAAACAACAACAAACTAGATCCCTAAGGAAATAATTTACCCTCTCTTAGCATCAGTTTCCTTACCTGTAAAATGAATGGGTTGGACTTAAATGGCCTTTAAGTTTTCTTTTAGCTTTTAATCTATGTTACTAGAGACTATACCTCTAGGTTACTTTATAGAATGATAGTGTTTGTACTACTTCCACTTATTAGAGCCTTCTGCTCTAAATTCCCTGTTCTTACTCTTCCCCTTCCCTCATACATATAATACAAAGAACGAGAGATATTTCAACACTTAAACACATCAACAAAGGAAGTGATACTAGAGGGCTACAGTAAAGAGGTTCCATGAATAGAGTTCTGAAGGTCAGAAGGATAAGGCAACAGCATACCAGCTGTGCAATCCACTTACTCTGATACGTGATGGACTAGTTATGATACGAATCAATCATAAGACCCTGATCACAACAAGACAGCTGAGGCTTGGAATTTCATTCAATCAGCAAAAAAGCAGATATCACATACCTACTATGTAAAGGACACTATACTAAGTCTTTGGGAAACAAAGAAAGTCAAAAGACTTTTTGTCTGTCTTTGTCCTTGAGGAGCTCACAATCTAATAGGCAGACAGCAAGTAAACAAATATGTACAAAAAAGATATTTTCAGGACTGATAGGAAACAATTAAAGAGGAGAGGCACTAGAATTAAGATGGATTGGGAAAGACTCCTGAAATCTACTTCCCTCTATAGTCTAAGTTCGATGACAGTTCTATAAGTCCTGAGTACAAGTTCCTGATTCATATGCAGCATCATAGATGCAGAGCTAGAAGGAATTTTGAGGTTCTTTAATCCCTTTATTTTGCATATAAAGAAACTGAGGCTGTGAGAGGCTGACTCGTTGAAGGTAAAAAAATAATTAGCAGAGTCAGGATGAAACTTAGGTTTTATGACTAAAATTGGTCTATTGTCCACAGAAATATGATGCTAACGTCTTTTGCTACTAGATGCATGAATTGATATTATTTGGGAGCTATCCTGTTATATGAGAACTGCCCATGGACACTCCATAAATTGAACAGTGCATTTCCTAGAATGTGTGGGACCATAGAACCTTGGATAATGTACAGGTCTTCTATGATTCTGGGAGAGGTTGTGACCAAGAAGCCAAAGGAATGATATTTCATTATGCATTATTTAATTTGATTATATGTTTTTTTTAATCAATTCTACAGCAAGAGTAAAATAGGACCATATTTAGTATCCAAGAGTGCCAGTCCATCACTGTATGGAGTTGATTCCATTCTCAAGGCAAAATAACTCAACTCTAGAGGTCGGAGCCAAGATGGCAGAGAGAAAGCAGTGACTTGCTTAAGCTCTCCTCCAAACCTCTCCAAATACTCATAAAAAATGGCTCTAAATAAATTCTGAAGCAGCAAAACCCACAAAAAGACAGAGTGAAACAAATGTCCAGCCCAAGAACCCTGGATAATTGATCAGAAAAGTATATCTCGCCAGGCTGGGAGCACAGCACAGTGCAGCGTGGGCATGCAGGCCTCAGCAAACCTGGAGCAGGCCTCAGAGGAGTGAATCATGGGCAGCTGTGGAGGCTTCCAGACTCCTCAATCCATGAATGCCAAAGACAACTTAGAAGGTCAGTGGGAAAAGTCTGTTTCTGTTGGTGCTCAGAGAGGAAGGCGGGGTTTCAACTCCATTCCCCAAGAGCATGGCCCTGGGGGGGGGCAGCTGCTTCCTGAGCTTCCAGCCCACAGACTGAGAGGAAATCCAATGGCTGACCAGAGAGGGATTGCAGGCATCTCTTTGCCAGTGCTGAGGCAGGAATCTCTTGCTGTGCCCATCTGTGGATCTGGGTCACAGTTCTGGGTGGCGGTGCTGGGGTGAGGAGTAACGCTGGCATGGTGGAGCTTCTAGTGGCTGTGGAGAGGAACCCCTCCTCACAGTTACAGGACAGAAAGGAATACTCGTGGTCACAGGCCAGGAAAGGAGTAAACATCTCGCCCCTTATCATACCACCTTGGAAGAGCTGAAAATTTACAGGTCCCTACAAGTATCTCTGAAAACAGCTGTACAAACCCCCCAAAGCTTAGGCCACCACATTCTCCACATTGAAAGCAGACTCTTACCTTAACAAAGAGTTTAAAAATCAAGTAATAGTCTGGGATCATGAGCAAGCAGGACAAAAAGAGTCAGACTATATTATCTTACTTTGGTGAAAAAGAAGATCAAAATATACAACCAGAAGAAGACAACAAAGTCAAAACTCCTACATCTGAAGTCTCCAAGAAAAATACGAATCCGTCCCAGGCCTTGGAAGAGATCAAAAGGGATTTTGAGAAGCAAATAAGGGAAGCAGAGGAAAAACTGGAAAGAGAAAATGAGAGTGATGCAAGAAAATCATGAAAAAGGAGTCAACAGCTTGCTAAATGAGACCCAAAAAAATACTGAAGAAATTAACACCTTGAAAAACAGCCTAACCCAAACGCAAAAGAGATCCAAAAAGCCAATGAGGGGGAAAAATGCCCTGAAAAGAAAAATTGGCCAAATGGAAAAGGAAGTCCAAAAGATTACTGAAGAAAATACTTCCTTAAAAATTAGAATAGAGCAATTGGAAGCTAGTGACTTTATGAGAAATCAAGACACTGTAAAACAAATCCAAAAGAATGAAAAATTAGAAAACAATGTGAAATATCTCATTGGAAAAACAACTGACCTGGAAAATAGATCCAGGAGAGAGAATTTAAAAATTATTGGACTATCTGAAAGCCATGATCAAAAAAAGAGCCTAGACATCATCTTTCAAGAAATTATCAAGGAAAACTGCCCTGATGTAGTAGAACCAGAAGGCAAAATAGAAATTGAAAGAATCCACAGATCTCCTCCTGAAAGAGATCCCCAAAGGAAAACTTCTAGAAATATTATAGCCAAATTCCAGACTTCCCAGGTCAAGGAGAAAATATTACAAGCTGCCAGAAGGAAACAATTCAAGTACTGTGGAAACACAATCAGGATAACACAAGATTTACAGCTTCTACATTAAAGGACCACAGGCATGGAATATAATATTCCAGAGGGCAAAGGAGATAGGATTACAACCAAGAATCACCTACCCAGCAAAACTGAGTATAATCCTTCAGGAAAAAATGGTCATTCAGTGAAATAGGTTTCAAGCATTCCTGAAGAAAAGACCAGAGCTGAATACAAAATTAGACTTTCAAATACAGGACTCAAGTAAAACATGAAGAGGTAAACAGGAAAGAGAAATCTTAAGAGACTTATTAAGATTGAACTGTTTACGTTCCTGCATGGAAAGATGATATTTATATCTCATGAGATCTTTGTCAGTATTAGGGTAGTTGGAGAAAAATTATATGTATATAGATAGATAGATAGATAGATAGATAGATAGATAGATAGATAGATAGAAAGATGGCACAGGGTGAGTTGAAGATTAAGGGGTCACATCTGGAGAATAAAATTAAGGGATGAGGGAGGATTATACTCAGAGAAGGAGAAAGGGAGAGGTTGAATGGGGTAAACTATCTCACAAAAAAAAACAGAAAAGGAAAATGTCTCACAGTGGAGGGGAAACGGAGGAAGGTGAGAAGGAATGAGTGAATCTTATTCTCATAGGATTTGGCTTAAGGAGGGAATAACATACACATTCAATTGGGTATGGAAATTTGTCTTACCCTAAAAGAAAATAGGGGGAGAAGGGTACAAGAGAGCAGGGGGATGATAGGGAGGAGGGCAGATTGGAAAAGGGTGTAATAAGAAGTAAATACTTCTGAGGAGGAACAGGGTCAAAAGAAAAAATAGAATAAATGGGAGGGCAGAATAGGATTAAGGGAAATAAAGTTAGTTTTTCACAACATGTCTACTACGGAAGTGTTTTGCATAACTGCACATGTACAACCTATGTTGAGTTGTTTGCCTTTTCAATGAGGGTGGGTGGGGAGGGAGGAAGAGAGAAAATTTGAAATCTAAAGTTTTTAAAATGTTATGTTTAAAAAAAATGTTTTTACACGCTACCAGGAAATAAGAAATACAGGAAATGGGGTACAGAAGTCTTTCCTGCCCTACAGGAAAATAGAAGGGGAAGGGGATAAGAGAAGGGGAGAGAGATAGAAAAGAGGACAGAATAGGGGAAAGGATATTCAGAATGCATGCCATCTTGGGGTGTGGGGAGGGGTGAGACGGGGTGCAAATTTGGAACTCAAAAACTTGTGGAAATGAATGTTGAAAACTACAAGTAAATAAATTTATGTTTAAAAAAACAAAATAACTCCACTCTAGCAAGGTTAGGGATAAGTGGGATTCAGTAAAGATAAGGGTTCTAGGATTGTTTCTATAGAATAAATCTAATTCGTTACCCCTGAAAAAGAAGTGTAGACCTAAACTCTATGATGCTTCTGCATTTTGGCTTTTGCTTAAATATTTAGAATGCTAGCTTTTCAAGTTTTAGCATAGCTTCATTCCTGGATTGTAACTTCATACTAAGTTACAGGATCTTTGAGTATCAGGACAATGTTTTATAGATTTTGTATTTTCCACAGAGAAAGGAAAGGAAATAAAACTTTATACAGTTCTTACTGCAGGCTCTGTGCTATGCTCTTTACAAATGTTTTCTTATTTGATCCTCACAGCAACCACATGAGGTAGGTATTCTTGTTATTATTCCCATTCTACACTTGAGGAAAATGAGGCAAACAGAGATTAAGTGACTTTTTCAGAGTCATTCAGCTAGCAAGTTTCTAAGGCTGGATTTGAAATTAGGTCTTCCTGATTCCAGGCCCAGTGCTGTATCCATTGTATCACCTAGCTGCCTAACATAACACCTAACACAGTGCCCATAGTAGGAGCTCAGTGTTTTTTAAACAAGTGAATGAGTGCTAAAAAAGGGTGCTGTGTAAGGAAAAAAAAAACATCCTACTAAAAAATTAACTCCTCAGATAGCTCTATAATCCTCAGTTTGAATCTTGGCCCTGACACTTATTTTATTTGTGTGATCATAGGCAAATCTCTTAACCTCTCTGATTCTGTTTCCTTGTCTACAAAATGAGATATTGGACTGGATGGCCTTTAAAGTTTCTTCCAACTCTGAATCTGTGATTCTCTGACACATTAATCTTGATGTTCCTTCCATCAGAGAATACAGCCCATTTATGCCTGCCTATCCTGTGTCATTCTTTTCCAAGTATGTTCATAAGTAACGCTGGGGATAACAGGGCCCTCTTGACTTTGTTTTGACATCATGAGGATACCCATGGAGCATGGTCTATGCATTAGTTATCCTTTATTACCTATTATGAGATCGAATCCTTCTTTCTCTTCGTTTTTTTCTTTGCAATTATTTGTTTAATGATAATGTTTAAACTGTTCTTTATTTGCCATGTTACAGATCACTCACATAGGTTGCATGCCTTTCTATTGTTCTCTAAGTGATGATGATTTTTAATTATTTGGAGAGGAGACTGTAGTTTTATATGACTTTGAGTTATATAACATCCTCCACAGAATAAAGTTATTTAAAAGATCAGCCTTCAATTCTGGGACAAGTTTAATATAATTAAGGGAGATATGTGATTTAGATAAAAAAAAAAACTCCTCCTAAATTTAACCCTGGGCTGAAATCTCAATGAATACATATGAATGAATCTGTGTGTGCATATGCCTACATACACATTTACACACAAGTATAGATAGATAAATAGATAGATAGATAGTTATAATGTGTGGATATGTGTAACAAGTAGATACATGGAAAATTCTGTTTTTCTATATTATCACATATATTTAGGTCTATATCATCTCTATCCATTTATCTTCTCTATATTTATAAGTACTGACACATGAACTCTATAATTTCTTTAGCTAACTGTATGACATAATATAAACAAAAGAAATTGTCGATTACATTTTTTCCTTCATCTATAGAGAGTTAAGACAAATTCTTGAGAGGTAATGGCTCTGTAGTGTACTCAGGTTTCATGCAAATAAAATAATGCAATCCACAAATAGGATCATCTGGAGGACCTCGCCATCTGAAGTAATCTATCTTCAAATTCTATCTTTCTATTCTAGATTTCATCTTAGCAGCAAATACCTTTGTCAACTATCCCTGTTTAAGTCATTTCATTAATATAGAAACTAAAACAGCCTAGAAACCACATCAGATAGCAAACACTTGATATCCCTGATAAGTGAATAGATGCCACAGTGAAGAGCAATGCTGTTGTTTAAAATATAAAACCATTTGAACAATGTGACAGAGAAGAATGGTAGAAATTATGGCAGTATCACTTCATAAAGTAGTCTAAAGCAGTAGAAGGGAAAGCAAGTTTAATGAAGGCTTGGCAAGAGATTCAACTAAGTAAAGTCACTCCAAGGATATTTAAGGACAAAACTAGAAAGTGTTATAAGAAAATGAAGGGGGATATACATACATACATACATACATACATACATACATACATACATGCACACACACTTACATACACACATATGTTCTTTACCACTGAGTACAATGAAACTACCAGTTTGGACTCTAATATCCCAGTCCCACGTGCCCTTCCAAAAGAAGTAGATTTGGCACTAAAGAATATCCTCTCAGTGATCTTGTATAGCTTTGAGTTATGGTTTTGACCTTGAATTTCAAAATGTAAAGGATACTAATAATAACTGTGGTCCTTAATAATAAAAATAGTTAAGCTTCACACCTAGTTAGTAAAACATGTAGCTAAAATTGGAAATTGTGAAATTCTGTGTGTCCTTCCCACCCCCACTCTCAGTAAAATGGTGTGATAGCATGGGTCATACAATTTCTGCCAGTTGAAAAAAATGTTAATTATAACTCTGCCTATAGAATACTTATATCTCTAAATAACTAAATTTGAAGATTATTCAGAAGGCAATAAAGGCTTTTGAGTGAACTTGAATATATGTTAACAAATTACAAATGATGGTTAAGATAGAAGTAGTTAGAAACATGTCAGCAGAGATATAAGAATGTTTAAAAAATGAGCGATCATAATGAAAACAAAAGGCAAATGAGTAACAGTCTATATACTCTAAGTAGTGTTAGAAAAATACAAGAAATGCCCCTATCATGTGGGCATATACTTTATAGTTAATGTATGGGAGAAAATGGATAAGAATCATAGAGGAGATATGGGGGAGCTATGATCTATATTATTGGAGGGCTTAGCCACATCAAGGATATCATATATCAAATGCATTGGAGACTGGCATATTCTTAAGCTACAGGATCACTGTGAAAATCAAGGTTATATCTTCTTAAGTGTTTGAAGCATGCTACTTAGCAAGTAGACACTTTTAATCCTTTATGGGGTTTGGGGAAAAGAATAATAATGGCTTCCACAAAACTAGCTCCAGAAACAGAGCACCTTGAATGAAGTTAGGATCATCTGGAGGACAGACAATACTATACCTCATTTCATTTCAACAGAAAACTGAAACATCAAATTAAAAGATATTAGCTAACCCATCATTTGAAAATCACTTAGCCTTTCAGAAATGTTTTCCTAATTTGCAAAATAAGGATAATAATTATTGTACTAACAGCAGGAAGAAAACATTTTGCAAACCTACCATTTTGTAAAGATTTTTTTTTAACCTCAGTTTTGGTTTAAACCTGTGGATTTGTAAGTGTGGGGAAATCCTTGTACAAAAACTTCTTCCACTAGATTTATCAATTAACAATTTATCAATTAGATAGATAGATAGATAGACAGACAGGTAGATTATATGCCATTTTGAACATTGAGAAGTGAAATGACTAGTGTCTATATTCAATTGGCAATGTGTGAATATTTATCACAAGTTTTATTGAGCCCAAAGGAAAATGATATGCTCACTGGTACTCACTCTTTCACTGTTACTATGTCTCTCTGTCTCTATCTCTTAATCTTAATCTATCTGTGTCTCTCTTCTTCTCTCCTTCTATGTCTTTATCTCTTTATCTCCCTGGTCTCTTTATCTCCCTGCCTCACCATTCCTCTCTTTCTATCTCTCTCTCCTGTTGCTATCAACAATCTATGACGAGCTAGAACTCTTGGAAACATAAAGCTGTTGTATATGAGAAAATATACTGAAGTGGAGATCATTAGACCTGTCTTCTAGTCCTGGTTTTATCCTTTACTCCCTGGGTCATCTTAAATCCATTGATCTCTTTGGATCTAAAATTGTTTATTGGTTACATGAGGGATTTGGAAGAGATGATTTCAAATGGCTCTTTCAGTCTTCCAAAAGCGTTTTCATTCTTATGCAAACTCTCTGTGATTGTAAGAGAATATTATTGTGACATAAGTGAAATAAAAGGGATGGTTTCAGAGAAAAACATAAGAAGTTCTATAAACTTCAGTATAGTGCAATTAACAAAACAGGAGAAACATTTATACAATAACAAAAAATGTATAAAGACAAATAAATCTAAAAGACTTAAAAGCTGATCAAGGAATGGGCCAGCCACAAGTTGATAAGGAAGCTAGCTTCCTACCTTCTGACAGAGAGGTAGTAAGCTCAAGAGGCAGAACTTTTTTGGGACATGGAAAACAGTAGTATTTGTTTTGTTTGACTGCACATATGTGTTACCTAACTTTTTTTCCCTCCTAAGTTTGGGGAAGTGGGAGGGAGAGAGTACCTGGATATAGAATCCAACACTGCCCCCTCCAAAAAAAAAAGAAACAAAAACAAAGAAGAAAACATAAAACAAGAAAAAATCATGGGTAAGCAGCACAATTTTAGAAGTTGTATGTTGAATTTGTTATTTACTTAAAAAGACAAGCAAACAAGATAATAGAGACATATGAAAGTTTCATGTTTTCAAATCTAATCCTTATCTTTTCTGTATTGTATAAGGAAGTACTTGTTTTATTGGGTATATATAAAGATCTGAATATAGAAAATGCAAAAAAAATGGAAAACAAAACAAAAAATAAATGTTTCATAAATGTTCTAGAGTAGAAATGTGACATATAGGGGGAAACAATAATAAATTAAGGGGGGAAGCCAGGGTTTCCCCCTCATCACTTTTTCTCTAGTGCCTTTTTCATGAAAAATTGAAATGACGACCAAAATATTTAAGCGAAGTTGATTATATATTGCAACTCAGTCCTTCTTCCACTTGTAGGAACCATATAAATAAGGAGAATTTTATGTAAAATAGTCTTTAGCATAAGCCATGCTTCAATTGACTAGAACTTGCTATTCTAAGCAGATTAATCCCTTTAGGTGGAATTTGTTCAATAAGATTTGCTATAGGGAAAAAATGTATTCTTGTTAGTATTTGATATGTGAAGATATATTTTTAGGCTTCTCATCAACTCTAGTCTTTGTTTTAAAAGTTCCAAAAAGAGGTAAGAGAGAATCTTCACTAAGAGCTATAAACAGAAATTGTAACTTTTAAAAATTCCTTATTAACTTACAAGTCAAGCCACCATTCTCTTAAAAATAAAATTCTCTTTGCTTAAAGGATCTTATGATCAAACCACTGTGATTATATCAAGTCTGACTGAGATGATGGGATGTTGATAGTAGCAATTCAAAAATTCAAATTAAAGAGAGAAGAGTTGAACTACTCTTGTGTTTAGAGTTCTCTAATTTATAGTTTAATCTATTTCTTTTTCATTTTCTGAATAAGCGCAGTAGTCAGGAAAATAACTTTGACTTCCATAGCATGGTGCATATTTTAAAATGAAAATTTTCTTAAGTTCGTGTGTTTTAAACATTGTCAAATCAAATTGTACGTATGTGTGTGTGTATATATATGTGCATACATATATAACATACTGCTTAAAAGAGGATTTATAGTAATCATAAATAACCTGTGCTATTTAAGCATGTGATTAGCTAGGATAACTAATTTATATTTACTGAGGACTCATGATACCTTTTGATCAATTATGCAATACCACAGTTTTGAATTTTTTTGTCATTTCCTCAGTCATTTTCTCCACTTCTTTTTATCCTCTGGTGAATAAATCATCTAATGCATTAAATTTATGTATTTCCCTCATAATTACCTGGTAGGAAAACAAAAGGATCTTTGTAACATTGATGACCATCAATAAAGCATATGAATGACATCCTCAGTTTTTATGCTTCTTTTTTCCCCTGGCTGCCTGAGGCAATGTGAAGAGCCATTTTAAAAATGTGAATAAAAGTACAGAAAATGAAAATGAAGCAAGTGTTATGATCAACATCATCAAACCCAAAGTGCAACAGAAAGATAAATCAGTAGGCTATCCCATGTTACCAAAATGACTTGTTCTATAGCAGTTGTATTAATGTATTATTGACGACAGGCAAGTTGGGGAGAAGAGACAGGTTAGTCATGAATTAGTACCAGAGGTCCTAAAAAAGAAAATAAAGGAGGAAGACCCACAGTGTGCATTGGTTATATCCTCTAAGTAAATTTTATGGAAAGGCTTTAAATACATATACACATTTATATACATACATATGCTTATATGTTACATAAATATATACATATGTACATACGTATACATAATACACATGTATATGTAAATATCTATATCTATGTGGATATGTACCTATATCTAATTATGATTTTCTGAAGACTAAAATAACCAGCCAACTGCATAGCTGAAACTTAAACTTACGACCCCAACTCCTAGTCTAGTGCTTACCTACTTGTTAAAAACCCAATTACCTTAATTTGACTTAATTAATATTAAAATAGAGATTTGCACATAGTGTTTAAAAAATGGTTGCTTGTTTGAGTAAATAACATGGAAGAAATCATAACATACACACTTGAAAAATGCAATTTTAGTGCTTGAAAAGGCTTTAGACATCTTATATGATTTTGTTACAACAAATATCCTTAAATCATTTTTAAAAGTTAAAAAAAAACTGTTCACACTATGACAGCTTCTATAGAATATAAAGAGAAGTAACTGAGGGAAAGAACTATCTCACTTTAGAGACTAAAATTGTGTCTTAATGTCTAATAAATGCTTACTGATTGATGGATAATTTTTCAACCTACTAAATTAACAAGTAAACCTTAATGCCTCATTTCAATGACTTGACTCAACTTCCATTATTAAACATTACTGTCTGTAATGATATTTGATACTGGTAGTATATTTATTACTTCTAAATAAATTATTTCAACTTAAAAAATTCAACAAGAAATGGAAAAGGCAAGATTGACTTATTGATTACAACAGACTAGTCTCATTTTGTATGATTGTAAGAAGAAAATTTTTTTTTTAAATGGAATTTGGAAAAAGAATCAGGGATCTATAAGCTAGAAGAGGTGCAATAACTGTGAGACTATAATCAATATGTGAGCTGAACATGAGCGTTATGCTTAATCTAAGACAAATGTTTCAGCATGATTGAGGTGTGAATATACATGAGATTTGAAGGAGGAGAGGAAGAGTATTTATGTAGTTCCATTTAATTCAATGCAATACTACTGAAATCTATTTAATTCTGCTTGTTCAGAATGACAGCAATATTTTTTTTTTGGGGGGGAAACTAAAAATCCAAAGAAAAGACATGTACAGTATCAATTATCTGTGTTTTTATGTGATTGAACTCTGTTCTTAAGTAGATAATTTGCTTTGTATTCATATTTAATGAAAAATGCTACTTTCCAACTGAATATTTCTTTGTGTATAATTAGTTGATAATTTGACACTTGCATTAAAGGCTTCCAGTAGGGTCTCAGCAATGGTTTGTGCCTACTTCCATGGGCCATTATAATAGCTCTAAGTATGGAGAGATTTATGACTATTTGGCTGGCCACCAGATAATGAAACAATCCAAGAAGCCAAGAACAAAGAAAAATGACCATCACTTTAGGTAGTGGTTCATGTCAGGAAGTCAGAGAACTTCCTAAAGTTAGGAAGACTTGAGTTCAATTTTGTCCTCATATATATACTATTTATGTGACCCTGGACAAGTTATTTAACCTTTCTCTACCTCATTTCTTTCAGCTATAAAATCAGAATAATAACAGCACCTAACTCCCAAGGTGGTTGTGAGGATCAATCAATCAATAAACATTTATTACTCTCCCTCTATGGAGTAAACCCTGTGCTAATCACTGGGGATACAAAAAGGAAGTAAAATATAGTTCATGCCTTCAAAGAGCTACAATGTAATAAGGGAGATAACATACAAATACACACACATGCCTGTGCACACACATGCATATATGTATATATGTACATATATACATATGGGTACATATATCCACATATATACGTGTGTGTGTGTTTTAAGACTTTAGAATTAGTTTGAATTTGAAGCAAGAGAAGTCTGTAATCAGAGCATAGGAGAGAGAGTGTTCCTCCCATAGAGTATAGCCAGAGAAAATGCCCAGAGCTAAGAGATGGATTATATTGTTTGTGGAAGAACCAGGAGCTTACTGTCACTGGATTAGAGAATACATGTTGAGTAATAATGTGGAAGAAAACTGGGAGTAGATTATAAAGGACTTTGAATACCAAAGAATAATTTTTCAAATGATGTAATACTTATAAAGGATTTGGCACAATACTTAGCATACCACAGACATTTAATAAATGCTTGCGCCTTTCTCTTTTCTTGTCACTTACGTAGTACCACTGGAAGAGTGGTGAAAAGGGGACGAGAGGCTGCCTAGTGTCACTAATTTTGTAGACAATCTATAAAAAGTAAATAACTTGATAGCTGGTGTTTTAAAAGTGACAACTGAAGTCCTTGACCAAGGAGTAAACTTAAAAGCCAGTAATCACTGGGAAATTTATAGAGTTCTTCTAATTTAGCAATGAGAAATTTGCCATATATTAACCACAGTATAATATTTAGCAAATCCTTGTAAAAGACAGGTATATGGTAGAGTGGATAGAGGCCTGGACCTGAAGTCAGAAACTTGAGTTCAGTTCATATCTCAGAGTCTTATTATCTGTGTGGCCCTGATCAAGTCACTTATCTTTTGTCTGTCTCAATTTCCTTATTTGTAAAGTGGAGAAAATAATAATAATTACTTCCCAAGATATACCACAAGGAATGTAATTTAATTTTAAAAACTCTTTGCAACAGTTGTGGACTGGTCCAAACATTCTGAAAACAATTTCAAACCATACCCAAATGGCTATCAAACTATGCACATCCTTTGACCTAGCAATATCGCTACTAGGTCTGTATCCCAACAAAAAAAATCAAAGGAAAGGGGAGATATCTATCTGTACAAAAATATTTATAGCAATAATTTTTGTGGTGGCAAAGAATTAGAAATTGAAGGGATGCCATCAATTGGGGACTGGCTAAACAAGTTGTGATATGATTTTGATGGAATATGACTGTTTTATAAGAAATGAAGAGCAGGAGGGATTCAGAAAAACCTGGGAAGATTTATATGAACTGGCAAGTGAACTGAGAACTACATATTGTACACAGTAACAGCAATATTGTAACAATGATCAACTGTGAAAGACATAACGTTACTGCTCAGTGATTAAAGGTAATGCTCCAAAACAACTCCAAAGAATCTATGATAAAAATGCTGTCTACCTCCAGAAAGAGAACTGATGAACTCTGAGTAAAGATTCAAGACTAATTTTTCATTTCATTTTTCTTGTTTTATATGTGCTTTTTTTCTTTAACAACATGCCTTAATATGGAAATATGTTTTACATGACTTCCAATGTTAAAAAAAACCAACCCTCTACCCACTAACTCTTATTTTCTCTAACTCATTATAGTTGAACTAGGAAGTAAAATGGTCTTATGTAAGCATTTTTATCTTCAAGTTGCTGAACAAATTCCAGAAAGAAAAATCAAATTTGTTATCTTATTGAGCCAGAAAAAAAATATGACCATCAGTGTGTATATCCCTCAAATTAGTCAATATAATTTAGGCTGGAACTCAACAATCAATTTTCTGTCAGCCCTGCTTGTCACTGCTTAACCAATTCAATTGATTTTTTAAAAGAACTTTCAACCAGTTGCTTACAGCCATGCAGGCCCAAGCTACTTGTTTAATAACTTGTTGACCCTAAAATATTTATCTGCCACATATACCAGCTAGAATCTGAAGTTTCTAGAGAAAGGAAATGGAACAGTGACAAAGTGTTCTACTCTGACTATACTTTCTTTCAATTGATCAACTAAGATCTCGCAGAGGACCTTCATGTCATAAATATACCTTTGAAAACTAATTTTTATAACCTCTGGTCACATAAGAGGATACTGAAATACATAGGTAGGTTAAGTGACTTGCCTGAAGTTACAGTTAGTAAGTCAGTAAGGTACTTAGGATTAAAAGTCTCAAGTCTCAGATCTCACCACTCAGTCCAATAGGCCATGATAGTTTATGCAGTGAACTTCAGAAGCTACAAAACCTTTAAAATCCCTATTGGAGCAAACCTAATTCTCCAATAGTTCTTTTCAAAGAACATTGTTGAAAACTTCAAACACCTCTGAGACTTACATTTCAGAAAAGCAAATTCAAAATGTCAGGTATGTTGGATGAGAAGGTCCTATCATTGTACCCTGGGGTTTGTCCCAGCTATTTACTACTTTTCTCAGCTCAGACTCTAGAAATTCATAGCTATGTCTTCTTTTGACTTGAAAGTGCTCTGTAAGCATACAGTGTGTGTGTGTGTGTGTGTGTGTTCATACACACACACTATACATATATATGTACACATATACTACAAACATACTTATACATATGTGTGTGTGTGTGTATATATATATATATATATATATACATATATATATATATATATATATATATATATATATATATATATATGTGCATATAGAGTACATAAAGGTCTCATACTTCTCAAATGAACAAATGAGAATTAGCTTTCCTAACTGACCTTATAAATGAAGTAGTTCACATTTCAGGGTGTATTTTTTTCTTATTTTTTTCAGCTATTGCTTTGGTTCACATTAAGGAATAACCACCAGACAGTTACAGAGGTTTTAGTTTCTAAAAAGGAAGTTGACCATTATCTGTAATCTGTGTACATATAAGTTACACATTTGAAAATGTTGTTGTCAAAAGTATTACTCTACACAGATGTGAGCTAAAAAAAAAATCAATGTACAACCAGTAATCTTTCTGTCTCATTTCCTGCCAACGAAATATTCTTTCTTTCCATGCATTTCTCACCACTATTCAGAGCCCTGCTGGCCATGTCAGTTTTGCATTTATAGCAAGAACACGCGCACACACACATATCCCATACATATATAAATGTATGTATATATGTGAATGTACTTAAAATGTATATATTCATATATAAATATAAACATATGTATATAACTATATGCAGAGAGATATGGATTTGCATTTCTAATTATTCAAGGCTAGGTTTTTATGCCTACTACGTGCCTGGCACTGTGCTAAGAACTTTTCATGAATGTTATCTCATTTGATCTTTAAAACAGCCCTGACAGGTATGTATTGTTATTTTCCCCATCTGAACATTAAAGAAATGGAAATATAGAGAGCTTTAGTAACTTGCCCCTGGTCACAAGGCTAATGTTCCTGAGGCTGGCTTTGAATTCAGGTCCTCCTGACACCAGGCTCAGTGCTCTATTCACTGTCAGAACTACAATTAATATTGGTAATAGTATATAAAGGGGTGAGAGGAAGAAGGAACATTAAAGATAATCTGATGAAACCATCCCATTTTACAGACAAAGAAAGTGAGGCCCAGTGAGTTTCAGTGTGTTGTCCAAGTGACTTCCAAAGAGTTGAACATATTTATCTAAGTTCTTAGTCTTGTGGTCTTTCTACCAAATAGAATTACTAAACCACAAGTTGGGTATTTAAACCCCCAATAGATGTTTGGGAGATGGGAAAGGAAATGATAGAAAAAATATAACATTAGTTGCCTTCTCTTTTTGAGTCTTGTAGTCATTCAAGGCATAAAGATGCTACCAAAGTGGTAGGATCTCATTTCTGTTACATTTGATAGATGATCATAGGATCAGAGTTATATACTGAAAATGAATTGAAAGAACATTAAGTCCAACACCATCATTTTACAGATGAAAGATCTGTGCCATGGAGAGGTTTGATGATCTGCTAGGGTCATACAGTTAGGAAGCATCTGAGGTGGAATTTAAAACCAGATTATCCTGACTCCAAATACAGTACTGTATTCGCTGTCCCAAGCTGTCTCTGTATTTGAAGTCCACTCTGAAAAGAGTGGCTCCATCCTTTCAAACTGATTGTGTCTAGTACAATATGGTGTCAAAATGGCTTAGTCAATTACAACTGTAAAATTCTAAGAACATTGAAACTAAACAGATAGTAATATTAAATTTCCATATATTTTTAATTTTATGGAAAAATGATTTTACTCCTCCTCTTCACAATTTTGTTATTATTAAGGATGATTTTGATTAGGTGGGAGGAAGATAAAAGGTTTCTTCTAATAAGGTATTGCCATGAACAGTTTAAAAAACAAACAGCAACAACAAACCTGGCATCTTGGTAGAAATTATTTCTAGTCAATGAGATCTCAACATTCATCAAGCCCTTTATTTATTGTTATAGAATCATGGATATTAGAGGGACGTGTAATCCAACTTCATCTTTTCACAGATGAGGAAAATGAGGAACAGATGAAGTAAGTGATCTGTTCAAGATCACAGACTTAGCAAGTGTCCTGCAGTTCTTGGCACAGAGCTAAAATATAGAGCTGGTATTTGAACTTCGGTATATTGATTTCAAGCATAGCACCTTTCACATTATATTAGACTGCACTTATGCCTTAGCCTTGCTCATCAGACTGTGAAAATGGGGAAAAGAGACACTGGTGGTCCTGAATCAGGTGACAGCAAGCAGAAGATAAGGAATGTTTATCCTGCACAAGAAAGCATTCTCTGCAGCCATCCTCTCCTTTAACTATTTTAGTGTTGGCATTATGAATCTTCCCATTTAGTGATGTTCTGTACTGTAAGCAATAGCTGACAAGTTGCCTTGAATGATGGACAATCAGAGTTGATTGTAATAAAATACACAAATTGCTTTAAATTTTTAGGAGATCAAATCATTATTTTCATACATCTTGCTTGTTAACATAACTTAAGGTCAAGAATACCATCTTCTTTATCTTTGTATTTCAATGCCTTGCATGTACAAAGCACTCAAAAATGAGGCTTTTTTAAATTAATTGAATCATAACAGATAACATTATATAAGTTAATATTCAAATGAAAATTTCAGTTCATAGTAACAGTGCAGTATGGTATCTCAAGTGTTAATATTAACCCTTACTACATAGATTGATAAGACTGGAAAGAGTTCTGTGTTTTGTATCAGACTTATGTTGAAGTGATGACTCTGCTTCTGACTAATGAAAAAATTTTTGTTCTTCTCATGCCTCATTTTGTTCAGCTATCAAATAGGGTAACATAACTGGATGTACTTACTTTTTGAGAATGATATGAGAGAAGTGAGTTGCAAAATTCAAAGTACTATTTAAATGTGTGTTGTGACTCTCTTCATCATCATTTTATTTGATGGAGGAAATAATGAAAATCATGTGAAGACAGTTCTGGTACACCTTTATCTCACTAATATACAAACTTCACTATTGAAAGTCATCTGGGATCATTAGAAGGTATTTCAGTAGACGTGACAATGCTTTTTGGAAGGAAAAGGTGCTATAATTGTTGCTGGAAAATCTGGGTATGAATTCTAGCTGTGCCACTTGCTACCTGCATGACCTTAACATCTTTGGGCTTCTATTTTTTCATCTCATCAAAGCAGAGGGTGACCCCTAGAGTTCTTTCTATTTCTAATCCCATAATCCTATGTACACATTTCTAAAAACACATCTTTACTGCCCTTAATTACTCAAAGCTACACAAATATCTTACTGAATTTTAGGGATGTAAATTGGACTGTGCAATGGTTGTTCAATAAAAGAAAAGACCTGGTTCAGCAAATTGGTTCATCTGTCTTCACCAGAATTAAGCCAACCACATGTTACCATTTGCTTCTTCCTCTCTCCCTCATTTAACCCCATAATCTATTCATTTTCATCATCTAATTAATTCATTTTCTAAATACCGAATACAATGTCGCTCTCTCAAAGGAGGGAAGAAAAAGTAATTGTGGATAAAGGTTGAACAATTCCAATGCATGCTTCCTTTTTCACTCTCTGTCTTCAAACTGAAATGAGAGTAGCTCTTTCCTTCTTTGAGAAGGATTATTTTATACAATCTAAAAAGCTTATTCATGAACGTGAGGGAAAAAAAAATCTTTCCCCCTCTGTCTAAATGCCTAGAGCATTAAGAGTGAAAACTGATTCTTTGCTGAAGACCTTCTGATGGTACTTAAAAGACTTACATAAACCCTAGAGGGTGTTTGGGCTGCCCAGAGTTTGTGGGGAAAAAAAAAAGTATAGTTAACAGAGCAGGTGACCTCAGTGGATGGTGAGAAGTGACTCCTATTGTGAGACATTCTTCATCACATACACTGAGCAGGGCAAAAGGCAAATGGGAGGCTCCTCAGTAAAGAGCCTGAGAATACACCAGGAATACAAAGTTCTGGAGAATCAATAGAAATGAAAGCATTTCCTCTCCCTGAAAGTTCAAAAGTAACAAGAACACAAAGATGAATCAACATCTGTTTCCCTAAGAAGTAAAAATGATCAAGACAGTCCAAGACAGAATGTGAATGAGTATGTATGTATGTCTGTGTGTGTGTGTGTATACACACACACATACACACATAGAGAGACAGAGACAGAGAGACAGAGACAGAAAGTTTTCTTCAATAAAGTTACACTGTATTAAACATCTGATATAAATATATATTCTTTAATTTTTTTCCTATCATGAATTTTAACATGCTTCATATCCATTGGACTAGAGCTATATTATGCTAAAAAAAAAAAGAAACCCTACTATCTATATACCAGATAAAGAGCACAAACAATGCTTTAATCATAGTATTATATATACATGCTAATTGGCACTTCAGTTTTTTGTATTAGGGAAAGGCAAAATTGCTCTGTGTTGTGTGTGTGTGTGTGTGTGTGTATGTGTGTGTGTGTATGTGTGTGTGTGTGTGTGTGTGTGTGTGTGTGTGTGTAATAAATTAGTATATCCATAATATCAAGGGAAATAGAAGAGGATCCCGTAAGGAGGAACTATAAGGAAAGATATGGATGAAAGCGTCCTAGGATAAAAAGGCATAGATATTTGTTTGCTTTTTGAAGCAGTTCTAATGCCATCATTCTCTACAGAAAGATGCATCTGATTCCCTCAGCTATCAATGCTGCCCCCCAAATCATCTTGCCTAAATTGTGAATCTCTTTGTCATTTAAGTATCTAGTGTCCACCTTCGTCTATCGCTCTAATTGAGAATGTGTGTTCCTTATTACAATGGTGAACTCCTTGACGGCAAAAACTATTTCACTGTTGTCTTTCTTATCCTAAGCACCTAGCAGAGTGTCACCATATATCAGAGTAATGATGATGATGATGATGATGATGATGATGATGATGATGATGATAATGATGATAGCAACAACAGAAGTTGGTATTTATATAGCACTCAAAGTTTTGCAAAGTGATTTGCGGATGTTATTTCATTTAATCTTTGTGGCAACCCCAGAAGGCAGGTTTTATTATTTTCACTTTATAGATGAGGAAACTGAAGCTTCAGCATTTTAAGATGAAGTGACTTGTCCAGGGCCACACAGCTAATAAGTGACTGAGATAGGATTCAAACTCATCTTCCTGACTTCACTTCCAGCACTTTTTTACCTGACAGTCACCTACCTGCTCCATGAATAAATGAATAAATAAAGCAATTATTAAGCACTCATCACATGCCAAGCACTATAGAAAGCACTGGAGATACAAATTTTAAAAAATCAAAATAGTCTTTTCCCTTAAGGAGTATGCTTTTTTAATAGGGAAAGAAAACATATATAGAGGAGTGAGGTCAGTCCATTTTCTGCTATATGATGCAACTTCGTTTTTCAGCTTTGAATGTTAAACAGAAGTCAATGACAGAATTAAATTCAAAGGTTTTTTCTGACTCCCAGTCACAGACTCAAAACTTTGTCAATTTTGAAGTAAACATTCTGATTCTTTAGATAACTCATTATAAACCTCCTTTGATCTGTTTAAAAGTTTTTTTGGATCTTCTTCAGTGAAATATTGCTAAATGCTTTAAAAATGATTACTGTAGAAAAATAAGAAGTATTGACAAGCTTTAGTGTGCTTTTATCTTTTGAAATAAAGCTCACATGATCAGGACTCTATTTATATTTTATAAGGAAAATACTGTCAGCCAATAAACTGATTCTTATTTAGAGAATACTAACTATAATTGATAATTCCAGCAGAAAAGAGCTCTCCAAGCAAAGATTAATTAAAACCTATACTTCTCCCCAGTGTAATTGTGATATTTGGATTTTTCCTTTTAATGATAAAAAAAACCTGTCTGTTTCTTCTCTTTTCCTTAGAACAAAGGCTTTTAACCTGAGGTTCATGAAAGTGCTTTCAAAAAATATATATTTTAATATAATAGGTTTCTTTTCTAAGTGTAATATATTTTATACATTTGAAATACAATTCTTAAACAAGATCTAGAGGTTTCCAAAAGACTTCACATATTTGGCTATAAGTTTCATCGTTATCTTTTCTCTCTAACTAGATAATGCCAGGATACATGAAAACATACACACAAACTTAGAGTAAGTATGCCATGGAAAGGTGCTTCTAAAATGTCCACATATTCTGAATCCACTTATCAGTCAATAATATAGCAGAAAGTACATAAACAGAAGGTACAATTGAGGCAAAATGGTCTAAAAGTATTTGGAGGAAGAAAAACCTGGACTGTCAACTTTTAGAAATTGACTTAACTTCATCAAGCTTCAGTTTCATCATGCATAAAATAGGGATAATTTTATGGGAATATTAATACTCACATTATTACAGAGTGTTACAATGATTAAATGAAACAATGGAAGTAAATATGCTTTGTAAATTAGCTAAGTAGGGTATTAATTGGACTTCAAGAATTTTTGAGTTCAAATCTGGCCTCAGACACTTACTGTGTGACCCTAAGCAAATCATCTATCCTCATTATCCTCGCTATACCTCACTTGCCTTATCTGTAAAATGGGGAGAATAGTAGCTTCTACTTGTAGTGTTTATGGCAAGAATCAAATGAGATAATAGTTGTAAATTGCTTTATAAGCTTTGAACCACAATATAAATTCCATTTATTATTATTACTAAATTAAACTTTTTCTATTTTATTTATATATACTATGTGCTTTGTTTTTAGACTGGTCAGGTAATTCCATTAGTATCAGTAAGTTAAAATGGGGGAAAGATTTCCACCAGTGCAGATCTGTACCTATTCTGGAAATTAGAGCCTCTGACCCTAAATTGTCCATTGTCACACAGATACTATTTGTTGTAGATGGTACTTGAATCTTGAGGGCAGATCTCTGTTTACCATGTTACTGACTCTTCTATCAAACCATAAATTAAAGTGCAACTTAAAGACACGTAGATATATATTACATAATCATAGTATAAGCATGGGGATAAAAGAGAGTGATAAGACAAGGATAATTCTAATGTTGCTAATCTAAGTACCTGGAAAAATTGTGGAGCCAAAAATATAAATTGGAAAGTTAGTAAGATGAGTGTGTTTTGGGGAAAATATATTGAGTTCTACTTTGAATCTGTTAAATTTGAGGTGCCCATAGGACATCCAGTTGTAAACTTTTAATAATTGGTTGGAGATTTGTGATGAGAGATTAGGAGAGACTAGCACTAGATATATAAACATGGAAGTCATCTGCCTTGATATAACAACATATGAGAGTTAATTATGTAAGCAACAGAAAGAGTATAGAAATAGAAGGTAAATGGACCAAGGAGAAGGCCTTTGGGATACCGACCATGGTTAGGGGGCAGGGCATTGATTATGATTCAACAAAGGAGACTAAAAGGAAGAGCCAGAAATATCATAGGAAAATAAGAAAGAAATTTCACAAAAGTCTAGAGTAGGGACATCCAGGTGGAGATTGTACTCATTAGGGTCAAATGGTGGCCACATTTAGGTTTCAGGAAAAAAAAAACACATTGCATATATCAATTAAGAGTTCATTCATAACTTTGAAGAGAAAAAAAATTTATTTAGTCATTAAACCAAAAGCCATATCCCATACAAAGGAGTATGTGTAAGTGGAGAGAGTTTCAGTTGTAGAATGCTAGACTTTTTTTTTAGTATTATTGACAATGATTACTGCCTTCCTGTTCTTATAGCCCTATTGAATTTCTTCCTCTTATTTGAATATTATTTAGTAGTTAGGAATAATATTTAGGAAAGATATGTAATGCATCTATTCCAGTAACAGTAGCTAGATTTAAATCGATGACTGCAGTATACTTACATTTTCAAAATATTTTCCATCTCTCTTGTGTTTATATCACATCTCCAAAATACTCTACATACTTTTGAATCAAGTAAAATAGAAAGATGGATTAGAATTCCAACTTATTAAGATTTTTCCCAAATGATACATATTTTTTTAAATCTATATGCAGTCCTACTTGAACCATCCAGAATATCCTCCAGCTTAAAACGACATTTAAAATATTAGATATATAGGAATTGATTTTTGTGCATTTTTATTTAAACTATCAAATTACCTTTGGTAGTAATTTTTTTGAATAATTGACATTGTCTCTAATAATTCACAGTCTCACCTTCAAGTGGCATAAATCTTAAATGTAGGGATATAATTAAAACTTCCTGAGATTAAATGAAACATAAATAGCTACATTCCTTGAATACCCCATGTACATATACATACATGCATACATGTAACATATATATGTTTCTAGGATTGGTCTTTTTTTCATTAGTCAAGACTATTATACACAAGTAATATTACACTCTCGTGGAAGCTTATATGTCCTTGTTTAAAAATATCTGTCTTCATGTCTAAGAAACTTTCATTTGCTCATGAGAGAAGAGGTTGATTATTCAGCTAGGTTTTATCTAACACATTGCTGGAGTAACAAAACAATGGATGAGTGTGTGTGTTTGTGTGTGTGCGTGCATGCACATGTGTGTACAGACAAATATGCACAGGTGAAATATGTATCCTACTACATATTATCATCATGCTAAGTTAAACACATATGATTTTGGTTATGGGAAATGGGACTACTGAACCATTCATTGCTTTATAACCAGAAGGGAAAAACGATATGTAAACACTTCATTTTATAGGTAAGGAAACTGAGGCACTGAGCAATTAAATGACTTGTTTTAGTATCACAAAGTTTTTAAGTAATCAGATTAGAATTCAAACCTCTCTTATCTTGACTTCAAGTCCAGGACTCTAAACTGTCGAGTTCAAGTGAAGTTTAAAAAAAAAACCTTTTCTGAATCACATTGAATTTCCTAATTTAAAAACAAAACTTGCAAAGTTTAGAGTCTCATACACCACTGAAGATTCCTGACTTCACTGCTAGCATCATACTTCACTACTGACAAAAGTAAAGAAAAGAGATTCAATTGTTAACTTATCTCTTATAATCCTTGATGTTTTCATATGTTTTATGAGCAGCACACATATATATTAGCTGAAATTGATCAGTTCTGCTTGTTTTCATTTTGGTAAAGACCACACTCCAGTGGCCTTCACAAGAATTGTCTTGCTCTTGTATCTGAGTTAGGCTGCCAAAAGAAAGCAGGGAGGAGGAACATTAAATGTAAAACCATGATTCAATATGAATAGCTTCTATGCAAATTCTCTGGAACACAGTGGCAGTCAGGATGAATGCCTGAGCAATATCCTTGCCAAGGTGGCACAGCAAACAATTAGAGCACCAAAGGGGATTTCTGTAGCAGAGGCAGAGATCATTATTGCCTCTGCCTTCCTTGTCAGGGTTCACATATTGCTCGCATACTCTATGATTTTACATTTTAAAACCCTCTATGCTGTTCTTCAAAGTGTTTGTGCCTAACAGTAAAGGAAAAAAAAACAATAATAGTGGCAGTACAAATACCATAATAACATCTAGGATACTTATCTCTATGTACATTATCATATTCTGCACCAGCCACAATAATTCCTAACAAAAATTTCTAAAGATTTCAGTTCAGTGTAACCTTATTTTTAACCAATATTGTTATGCAGTAAAGGAGGAAAAGCTAAAATCAGTTTGATTTGAGTAAAATATTCAGGACATTAAATAAGTATTCAGAATGAGGATGGTAATTTTACCACTATTTCTGGGCCCTAGTCAGACCACATATGTGGTACTGTCTTCTATTCTGTGTAACAAATTTTAGGAAAAATATAGACCTATGCCCAGAAGAGACTATCGAAAATGTTGAGAGTACTGATCCATATAACAGATCCACATAGAACTGGGGATTTTTTTTCTTAAGAACACAAAGCAAATGGGGGACATGATATATATATATATATATATATATATATATATGTACATGTGTGTGAAGTACACTCATATAGGAAAGGAGTTTTATATTTGTTTGACTTCATTCAATAAGAAAAACTAGAAAAAAAAATCTGTGCAGTAGCTACATGATGCAGATTTTGGTCTCATGTAAAGAGCAATTTCTTAACAATTATAGCTCTCTGAAAGTGGAATGCATTGCATCAGAAGCCTATGGGTTTCCTCTCATTGGAGGACTACAGAAAAGCTTGGATTGCTACTTGCTTGAAATTTTGTGGTAAGGATATTTGATCATGTCTAGATTAGACTAGAGGGTCAGAAGTCTCTTCCTGGCTCTTAAATTGTATGATTTTCATGCCTATGATTAAGTTCAGTTATTTGTTTTCTTTAATATGTGTATGATCCAAAGAAAAGAATGTTGGATTTGATATCAGAGAAACTAGGTTTGCATCCCAGATCTGTCACCAGTGTGATTGAGATAGTCATTTAGCCTCACTCAGTTTCAGTTTCCTAATATATAAAATGAAGGATATTGACTACATGGGCACTGAGGTTCTCTCCAGTTGTAACATCTATGATCCCATAAAAGAGAGTTAAATATCATAGCTGCTGCTACATTTTTACAAATTATCTATAATTAGCAAAGCCTGAATTCTAAAAGTTCAGAATTTTTTAAATCCAGTGATAAAACACAGCAATCAACAATATGTAAAGGCAAGGCTAATCCTCTTTTTCACTAATTCTATATATTCTATTGAGGGGGAGTTGTAAACTGTATTGGGAAAGAAGTAATTAATTGAGATTAGGCAAATTTTAATTAAGATCTTTAATCATCCTTCCAGTAGCACCCTATGTTAGGTATTTATTGTGGTGTGGGGGCAAGTCTTGCTTCCTGAAGGTTATTCCAGCAAACAATAAACTACAGGAGTTCTAAACAAGTTGGAAAAACTTGAGTCATTGTCACTGGACTTCTACTGAATTTCAACTTAGCGCTGTTTAAAAAGGTTCATCCCCAGCAGATTGGCCACTTTGTGATTTTGTGTGTTTTGTGCTTTGACTTACAAAGCACAGAATATATATGTACATATATATATATATATATATATATATATATATATTATATATATATATATATATATATATATATATATATATATATGTACATATATATATATATGTACATATATATATATATATATACATATATATATATATATATATATATGTACACACATATATTCTAGGGCCTTGAGGTTTTAGTCAGGGGAAGAAATATCCACATCAATGAAATCATTTAGATTTTTAGGGGTTTTTGGAGGATACAACAATGAAAGTTGTAACATTATCTCATATTATGACTCAAAAAAAGGACAATTAAAAATATTTGATTTGACATTTCGTATTTTCTTTTTCATACTCTCAATATTTGACATTATTTTCCCCAAAGAAGCAAGTTAGGATACAAACACTCCACTCTCTGTCTCAGTTCCATAAAGTGAGACAATGCATGAACATGCAAAGTAATGGTATTATCCTCAGGACTTTGACTAATGTCTGCTTGTAAAATGGCTGTAAGTGTTTATGATAAGTCCCATCTACCTCTGTGTTCTAGAGTCCCTACCTTCCTTGAAAGCTCAACAGAGGTGCTACCTCCTACCTAAAATATTACCTGTCTGTCCAATTACCAGCACTTCCTCCATTTTGCAATTAATTGGATTATTTTGCATGAACTTTGCATTTAGTTACTTGTACATATGTTTCAAGCCCTTACTTGAATGTCTTTATATTCCCATGACCCTGTGCATTACACTTTATAAGCTTTTAAATTTGTTAACTTAAATGAATGCAATTAAATTTATTAGTACCTATTAAATGCCAATCACTGTTAAAAGATACAGTAGCAAAACAAGAAAATAAGAGCCAATCATTGCCTCCAAAAACCTTACACTCTAGCAGTTGGACATGATAGGTATGGAAATAATTATAATATTCATATTGTACTTTAATGTTTACAAAATGGTTCACAAACATTAATCTCATTTGATTGTCACAATAAAGGCTCTAAGTACTCTGGAGGAAAAGATGTTTAAAGAAGTTGCTTACTTGCCCAAATGATCTTGCTAAAGCACAGCTGTGACCATGACACCACCACCTCCACCTCACAGTCAATCAACTCCAGTAGCTCCCTATCACCTCAATATCAAATATATATTTCTCTGGCATTCCATGTCTTTCATAATGTCCCCCAACCCTGGACTTTTTACATCATACACTTCCTCCTCCCATGTACTCTTCAATTCATTGACACTGGTCTCCTCACTATTCCTCAAATAAGACACTACCAACTCCAGACTGTCTCACTGGCTTTCAATATGTTCGGAATGTCTTTTTTTTTTCCACTTCAGTTCTGCTTTCTAGATTCCCTGGTTTCATTCAAGTCTCAAACTAAAATTCTACCTTCTGTAGAAGGAGTTATTATCAAACTTAATTCTAGAGTCTTCTCTCCAAGATTATCTCTGATTTTGTTTTGCTTTATAGAGTTTCTTTTAACATCATTGTTTGCATTTCATCTACCACATTAGACTATGGGCTTCTCAAGGCCATAGACTGCCTTTTACCTTGTACCTTTTTTTGTATCCCCACCAGTTAGCACAATGCTTGTCACTTAGTAGGTCCCTAATAAGTGCTTAATGACTGACTGTCTGTCCCAAAGTTACATAACTAGATTTTTAACTGAGATCCTATATTGTTTCTTTTATATAATATTGTCTCTCAGCACATACTATCAGAAAATGGTAAGTACATAGGAATGGTGTATTAAGAGCTCTCTCAAAAACAGAGATATGAGATGTTTATAAAGCAAGTCATCCCTTCTGGATAGGAAAAGTCAAAGAAAGCCCCCTAGAAAATATGGCACTGAAGATAGGGTATGAAGAATGAGTAATAATATAATGAGAAACTCATCTATGAGTGGTTAAGTAACTAGTCTTTGTGAGGCATCTTCTATAAGGAGGGGATTTGGAGAATGAAAGCAATGGAATCAGAAAGGCAACATAAAGAGATAGAGAAAAAGAGAGACACAGACACAGAAAGAACGAGGCAATTAGAAGAGTTTTGAAGATCCTAGCATGGTCAAGACAAAGATATCGATTTTAAGTTCAATAGCGACATGCTAAGTTTGAGTTGTTGGGGTTTTTTTGTTTGTTTTGTTTTGTTTTTTGCTTTTTTTTTGTGAGGCAATCGGAGTTAAGTGACATGCCTAGGGTCACACAGCTAGTAAATATCAAGTGCCTAAGGCTGGATTTGAAATCAGGTCCCCCCTGACTTCAGAGCCATTTCTCTATCCACTGTGCCACCTAGCTGCCCATAATTTGAAGTTTTGAGCAAGACATTAACAGACATGTTTCCAAAAGACTTTGAATATTTACATGGAAAAGAAAATGTGATTATAGAGAATAAGAGATTAACAATTAAAGAAACACTGGATATTGATCAATGAATCAAGGACTTAGATGTGATGAGAAAGAAAGAAGATAGCATCAAATATGCAAGAGTAGAGATTGCATTGACAAGGAGGGTCACTTGATTCTCTTGAGGTCAGAGGAAAAGAGGAAAGATTAGATTACAACATGGCACAAGGAGAATATGAAGTATAGAACTGGGAAAAGGAGGTGGGACTCATCGTCTCAATTTTTTTTTCAGAAGTTCATAAACTGATAGGTAATAAGGGAGAATTAAAGCTAGGGGCTTGAGAGGAATGAGAAAGTGTGAAGCACCCATTTTAACACAGCACATTATGAATCTTTTCTTTTTTTGGCTTTTTGGTGAGGCAATGGGGTTAAGTGACTCAGTCAAGGTCACAGCTATTAAGTGTAAAGTGTCTGAGGTAGGCTTTGAACTCAGGTCCTCCTGACTCCAAGGCCAGAGCCCTATCCATTGTGTCACCTAGCTGCCCCATGAATCAAATTTAACATTCTGAAGCAACAGGGGAAAAAAGGAATGGAGAGGGAAGGGAAGTAAAGGAAAGAATGATTGAAGGGATGAAGGGGAAAAAAGAAAGAGAAAAAGAGAAGAGATAGAGAGATAAGGAGAAAAATGAGAGAGAAAGATAAATGGGAGCTGACAGTCAAAATTTAATCACATAATCACATTTTGTAGTAAGGAAAATGGACATTTTAAAAGCATTTGTTTTTCCTTTGTGAGATAAGTTACAAAGATTAAGAAATGCCTGGATGGGGGAAAAAATTCTGTATAACAGCACCATGGCTTGGCTTCCTTCATGCTGTATAGAATTGCATTTCAAAATGGGATCTCCAACTGATTTCAAAGGAAATCCTATATTTCTATGAACTACAGCAATGCTGAGAATGATGAAAAGTATGTCCAAGATAGAATGTCAAGAATTTGAAAGTTCAAAATCATCTCTTTTACTAATATATCATTTTATGTTCATATGTTACCCAAGGACCAATCTGTTAAAGAAAAAAAATGAGGAAATAAGACACTCCTTCTAGGAGATTTAATGGGATTTAAAGTTGCCAGGGACATTGCTTATCACCCAATCTTACTTTGCAGATCAGGAAACTGAAGCCCTGAAAAGGAACCAAATTCTTCTAGTTCTAGATTTAATGTTCTCATCTGGCCACCTCATTTATTATCCTAATATAATCCAGAAAAAACAAAAACAAAACAAAAACATCTGTGACTTTTGTTTCCCTGATGAAAAAAAAAAAGCCAATCATGAATTTTCTCAATTATTTAGCACATTTAGTTGAACCAATTGAAGCGTTTAAATCTGGAGTTGTTTCTGACACATTAAATGTATCTCTTAGTAAACCTTAACTCATGATGTTGTGTTTGGAACCACATTTAAGACGTGATGTAAGGGTGTGCAGCCAAGATGCCAGAGTGAAAGCAGTGACTTGCTTGACCTCTCTCCCAAACCCATCCAAATACCTGTAAAAAAAAATGGCTCTAAACAAATTCTAAAGCAGCATAACCCACAAAATTTCCAGTCCAAGACAACCTGGATGGTTGATTGGAAAAGTATATCATGCCAGGCAGGTAGAAGAGCACACAGGCGCAGTGAACCTGGAAGAGACCTCAGAGGGCTGAATCACAGGCAGCTGTGGTGGTTTCCAGATGTCTCAATCCAGGAATGCCAAAGACTACTTAGAAGGTCAGTGGGAAAAGTCTGTTTCTGTGGTGAGAGAGAGAGAAGCAGTATCCCAGCTGCAAGTCCTGAGTGTGGCCCCTGGGTGGCAGCTGTCTCCTGAGCTTCCAGTCCACAAAATGAGGAAGGAATCTAGTGGCTGATCAGACAGGGACTGCAGGGATCTCTTCGTTGGTGCAGGATTCCCTTGTTTTGCCTGTGCTTGGATCTGTGTCACAGTTCTGGGTGGCAATCCTGGGACAAGGAGGAGCGCTGGTGTGGTGGAACTTATAGTGGCTGGGGAAAAAAAATTCTCCTCACAGTTCCAAGGCAAAAAAGGCTGCATGTGGTCACTCATAGACAACAGCAAAGGCCAGAAAAGGATTAAACACCTCGCCCCTTGTAATACCGACTTGGAGGAACTGAAAATTTACAGGTCCCTAGAAGTACCTCTGAAAACAGCTGTACAAACCCCTGAAGTTTGGGACACTACATTCTCCACATTGGAAGCAGACTTTTTCCTTAACAAACAGTTTAAAACTCAAGTAATTAACTGGGATCATGACAAACCTTGCAAAAAGAGTCAGACTATATTATCTTTTTTTGGTGACAAAGAACAACAAAATATAAAAACAGAAGAAGACAACAAAGTCAAAGCTCCTACATCCAAAGCCTCCAGGAAAAATATGAATCAGTCTCAAGCCTTGGAAGAGCTCAAAAGGAATTCTGAGAAGCAAGTAAGAGAAGCAGAGGAAAAGGTGGGAAGAGAAATGAGAGTGATGCAACAAAATCATGAAAAACAAGTCAACAGCTTGTTTAAGGAGACCCAAAAAATACTGAAGAAATTAACACCTTAAAAAAAGCCTAACCCAAATGGCAAAAGAGGTCCAAAAAGCCAATGAGGAGAAGAATGCCCTAAAAAGTAAAACTGACCAAATGGAAAAGGAAGTCCAAAAGCTTACTGTAGAAAATGTTTCCTTAAAAGTTAGAATAGAGCAATTAGAAGCTAATGACTTTATGAGAGATCAAGACACTGTAAAACAAATACAAAAGAATTAGAAAATGAAATATCTCATTGGAAAAACAACTGACCTGGAAAATAAATGCAGGAGAGAGAATTTAAAAATTATCGGACTATCTGAAAGCCATGATCAAAAAAAGAGCCTAGACATTATCTTTCAAGAAATCGTCAAGGAAAACTGCCCTGATATTTTATAACCAGAGGGCAAAATGGAAATTGAAAGAATTCACTGATCTCCTCCTGAAAGGGATCCCAAAAGGAAAACTCCTAGGAATATTGTATCCCAGTTCCAGAGTTCCTAGGTCAAGGAGAAAACATTGCAAGCTGCCAGAAAGAAACAATTCAAGTATTATAGAAACACAATCAGGATAACACAAGATTTAGCAGCTTCTACAATAAAGGACCACAGGTCATGGAATATAGTATTCCACAGGGCAAAGGAGATAGGATTACAACCAAGAATCACCTATCTAGCAAAACTGAGTATAATCCTTCAGGGGAAAAAAATGGTCATTCAGTTAAGTAGAGGACTTTCAAGCATTCTTGATGAAAAGACCAGAGCTGAATAGAAAATTTGACTTTCAAATACAAGACTCAAGTGGAACATGAAGAAGTATACAGGAAAGAGAAATCATAAGAAACTTATTAAGATTGAACTGTTCACATTCCTACATAGAAAGATGATATTTATAATTCATGAGACCTTTGCCAGTATTAGGGTAGTTGGAGGGGAAAAATATAGGTATGTAGATAGATAAATAGATAGGTAGAAAGATAGATAGATAGATAGATAGATAGATAGATAGATAGATAGATAGAAAGATAGATAGATAGATAGATGGGTGGATGGATAGAGGGCACAAGGTGAATTGAAGATGAAGGCGACACATCTGGGCAAAAAAATTAAGGGATGAGAAAGGATTATACTAGGAGAAGGAGAAAAGGAGATGTAGAACAGGGTAAATTATCTCACAAAAAAAATACAGAAAAGAATTGGCTCTTACAGTGAAGGCGAAACGGGGAAGGTGAGAGGGAATAAGTGAATCTTATTCTCATAGGATTTGGCTTAAGGAGAGAAAAACATACACATTCAATTGGGTATGGAAATCTTCCTTACCCTACTGGAAAATAGGGGGGAAGGAGACAAGAGAGCAGGGGGATGATAGAGAGGAGGGCAAATTGGGAAAGGGGGTCATCAGAAGCAAATACTTCCGAGGAGGGGCAGGGTCAAAAGAAAAATAGAGTTAATGGGGGGCAGGATAGGATTAAAGGAGAGTTAGGTTTTCACAACATGTCTACTATGGAAGTGTTTTGCATAACTGCACATGTATAACCTATATTGAGTTGCTTGCCTTTTCAATGAGGGTGTGTGGGGAGGGAGGAAGGGAGAAAATTTGGAATCCAAAATTTTAAAAGTACATGTTTAAAAAAATGTTTTCACATGCAACTGGGAAATAAGAAATACAGGAAATAGGTTACAGAAACCTATCCTGCCCTACAGGAAAACAGAAGGGGAAGGGGATAAGAGAAAAGGGGGAAAGAAGAGAAGGCAGTCAAGGGGAAGGGATATTCAGAATGCATGCCATCTTGGGGTGGGGGGAGAGGTGAGATGGAGTGAAAACTTGGAACTCAAAATCTTGTGGAAATAAATGTTGAAAACTAAAAATAAATAAATTTCTAAAAAAAGACATGATGTACATAATAGCAAATTTTGAAAGTTCTAAAGGAGGAAAAAAGAAAGAGAACTCTTTATTTATTTATTTTTATAGCTTGTACTTGCTTAGCATAAGTTTATAAGAACATACCACTTTTAAAGCTAGAAAGAAACTCAGTAGTTACCTTCTCCAACACCATCATTTTGCAGGTGAGGAACCAGAAGACCAAATGGTAATGGCCCCTCATGCAGTAGGACACCTTACCCTTTTTAAGCCAATGTCTTTCCAAGATCTCAGTGTGTCTGAGTTAACACTCGTTCAGTAATCAAACTCTAAGTAAAAAGGAAAAAAAATGAGGCAAAAATGGCCCAGTTTGCCTTCACAAAACAATCAGTCTGGGAGGGGAAGACCCCATAGAGTTTCTACCCAGTATAGAAACAATTGCCATTTGCACTCACTCTGAGCCACCAAAACCCAAACAATGAGCAAGTGACGTTTGGCCAGTCAGTGAGAGCCAGAGTGATAAGGATTTAAACACATAGTCAAGTAGTTCCAATTGAATCCAAATGGGCTTTATCAAAGCGTGGTTTTCCAGCACTGTATTTCAAGAAATCATAAATGAAAACTACATGAGATAAAAGTTAATTGTCCCAGTTTTCATACAAAACAATGATACAATAAATATGTGGAAAATAAAAAAAAATCTAGCTCACCAAACCCAAGATATCTTGTGAAATGTAAGTGACCAAATTTATATTCCTTTGAACAGAGCACCCATATATAAGGGTATGACTCTCCATGTGGACAGAGGAAGAAGAAGAAGAGTGGGGAGTAGGTAGAGGAAGAGGAGAAGGAGGCTCCCAATCCTATGGTTAGTTTACCTAAGTTATTTTTATAAAGTTTTCTGGGACAGGGACATATCTTCTCCAATTCAAGCTTGTACTATTTCATTTCCTCTTAATAACAATCTGCATACATTTGTAAAGTACATGCATTTTATTTTCAGTTGGTCTGATACTTCATATTATATAAATTTATGCTCATCAAATCAAGTCAAATTAAATATTATGTGAAAAGTGTTTTACAAGCATAAAAGCATTATAAAAACCCTACCTATAATTATTCATGTTTTATACTCTCAGTAGAATACTGCACAAGCTTTTGATGGGATGGACTATCCTTTTTCAAATATTCTTGTATAGTTCTTTCTTTACACTCATTTGTTTTCCTTTAAAGAATATCACTTTTTGTATGAATGTATTTCTTGCTTCATTAAATCCTGCTCAGATGCTTCATTGGGTTGTGGAGTTAGCCCATGGATCTTTATGTTTGTAGCAGCTAAGTTCAATCTCTCTCATGTCCTGCTGATCTAAAAAGGTATCATTTAGTGGCCCAGATGACAGACTGTGTGTCTTTCATCAGAAGACTAGCCTAGCTAAGTTCAGAGAGGTTTATCACCAGGTTGGCTGTAGGGTGATGAATTTGTCAGCCAAAGCAATTCTCAAAGACTCTTTACTAAATCATAGAGGGGATGAGATGTACATCAGCGCAGGGAATACACACCAAAAAAAAAAAATTACAGGTCCTTAAGGAATTGGAGGAAGTACCTCTCATATTGCAAACATCTGACCCAGCATTTATAATAGATTTCTTTTGTGTATGTCTAGTTGTAAACTTGGTGCTGGCAGTTCATTTATCATTTTATTCCCTCCCCCACCTAGTATATAGTATGGTCTAGTATGTGAGTATGGTATGTACAATGATATTTAAAATACTAGGAGATTAGTTTATTACAGAGTATAAATATAGATCCAAGCGTGGTTGGGGACAAGTAGAGAGAAAGAGAAAGGTAACATGGTGGTGTAAAGAAAATTATTGCCAAACAAGAATCTAAGGTAGAAGAGAATCATGAAAAAGGAGAGGCTGATCAGCAATGTTAACTACTGCAGAAAGGATAAGAAAGACCTAGACTGAGAAAAGGCCATTTGATCTGGGAACAAGGATATTTCCTAAGTGATCTTGAGAAAGCACTTTCAATAGAGTGGTGAGGAAGAAGGCCAGATTTTAGATTCTTGGGAAAGAGGGGAGTGATAAGGAAGGAGAGTTAACTATGCAGGAAAAATAAAAGTTAAGCTAAGTGGAACAAGCAGTCCTGATCTAGGAAACTAACGTTATAACAACTTTCAAGATGTTTTGCTCAAGTAGAAACAATATCTTTATGATGTTATTGTTTTTTTTAATTGGCTTTGTAGTATTATGTAATTTATTTCTATATTTGAAATACATGTTTAGTTTACATATGAATCATTTTTAGGATGAATATAGACATAACAGAAATCTAGTGACCTTCATCCTTTGCCAAATATAAACCACATATAGATCATGTATATATAATTATGTGCCATGAATACTGTATACACAGATACATCTACTAAACTCTATATCACAAATTCCAATTTATAGCATGTGAAAATGGGAAATGAATTCTGGCTTCTATATGTAATATCCAAGATTCTAAAAGAAATTTCTCCCCTACCTTCAAACAGCTCAGTTGAAGAGATAAATACATAGATGACTCTCTCTAAGGCAAAATAGAATGTGATAAGTCCACATGAAAAGTATAAAGTTCCCTGAGAGATGGTAGAAATATTTACTGTTTTTTGCCTTAAGGAGCTAGATTATTTCAGCTTTTGGAAATATAACTCTGAATTAGCTTTATATTTTCTCTTTAAAATTATTATTTTGCATAATTTCATGCTTATTTTAGTTATTGTTGTCTCTTATGTTACCTGTAGTTCTATATATAGACTTGAGACAAACTTTCATTTCATAAGATATAATAAATTATTTTTGAGAATTCCTTTGTGGAACTTGTTTTGACATTTTATACTGGTAAAATATAAATAATCATGACAGTTTAATTAAATATTAATTTTTTTAAATCATGGAAACAAAATAGAACAGAAATTTTCTATCAAGCAGATCTTTATTTAAAATAATATAATTATAATGTAAAATGTATAAGTGTGTTTTCTGATAGTCTAAAATTTTCATCTGCCTAATAATAAACTAAGAGAAAGCAGAAATTACAAACCAGAGAGTTATAAATAAAACTATAAAATATTCAGCTGATCCATAATTCATTGGGTCACAGACATCCAGCCATCTGTGCTGGGATGAACTTGAGGCATGGGAACAGGATTGCTTATAATGAAGATTTTATATACAGAATGAATCTAGTCACTGTAAGTGATTTCATATTGTGTATCTACTCAAGGATTAAAACAATAATTTGAGGTATTTTAAAAATATAATATTTCATGGATTTCCAGTTAAACTCATACATAAATATAGACATGGACAAAATTTTGAGTTCATGAAAAAAATGAGGATGACTAAAATACTGAAATTAAATGTATGCTTTTCAAGGTTCCTAAAAGGAGAATTTCAGGAACAACTACATCTTGTAGGAAAGAGGTCTATGCAGCATCTATGGAACTGCTGATGCTTGACACCAGCAAATATCACTTTATTTTTGTGCCATTGGGGAAAAAATTCTCTCTCTCTCTCTCTCTCTCTCTCTCTCTCTCTCTCTCTCTCTCTCTCTCTCTCTCTCTCTCTGTGACTCTCTCTTTCTTTGTCTCTCTCTCTCTCTCTCTCACACACACACATACACACACACATTGTGCTTTCAGAAAGAACCAGAGAGATAGATTTCTAAGTTTCAAAATAACTTGGAAAGCAAATAAAATACAATCTGCATAGATGATATTAGGAAAAGGCCTTTCTCCAGAGTAAGCACTCAAATCAGTTTTACAGTTATAGCTATATTCATATAGATATAAATACAAATGCCCTCAAATAGAGAGTAAAAACCGATTTTTTTACATCAATATAATGTTTGCTATTTTGAGAAGCTTGGCATCTTGATTGTTCAAATTGAATTATTTATACATCATTGAGTTTACCTCTTAATAGAGAACACATCTGAAAAAAAAAAGAATTGGAGCCTCATTTCCTGCTTTTCCTTTGTAAATACAGGGGTAGGAAAACAAAAAGATTGCCTTGTCCATTGATGCGAGGGATTCTTAACCTAGGTTCAATGAACTTTTAACAAAATGAATGTGTATACAAAAATAATTTGTAAACATCTCTACCATTTACTGCCTCAACAAATATGCATTACCATACCTACAGACTATTTTTCACTGGCAAAAAGATAAAGCCAATGTGTTATTTGTTAACATATACAATATAAGTAAGCCTATATTATTTAATGTACTTAAGAATATTATTCTGAGAAGAGATACATAGGTTTCAACATGTTGCAAAAAGTTTCATAAGATACAACAAGGCTAAGAATCTCTGATTTGTGTTAAGCTAAATTAGCTAGACATTCATATACATATACATTACCCATACATATACAAATGTATATACATATATAGACATACATGCATGTAGTCTTTTGAATTACTATATACTTGGTAAAAAAACACATCCATATGTAACACAAAATATATCATATTACATTCCTCAACATATAGAGAAATGCAATATGACGTGTATATTTATGGGTACAAAGGTACATGTATAAAGGCAGCTATGTGGAGCAATGGACTGGACTCAAGGAGACTACTCTTCCTGAGTTCAAATACTGCCTCAGACATTTGCTGGCTGTGTAACCAGGGAAAGTCACTTAATCCTGTTTGCCTTACTTTCCTCATTTGTAAAAAAAAAATGGCAAACCACTTCATATCTTTGCCAAGAAAACCCCCAAAAGGGTCTCAAAGAGCCAGGCATGACTGAAAATGACTGTTGTTTTCAATCATGTCTGACTTTTGTGACCCCAATTGGGGTTTTCTTGGCTAGGATACTGAGGTGGTTTGTCAATATCTTTCTCCAGCTCAGTTTACAAATAAGGAAAGGGGAAGGAAACAGGCTTACACAGCTGGCAAATGCCTGAGTCTAGATTTGAACTCAGGTCTTCCTGCTATTCATTGCACCACCTAGCTGCCTGAAAAATGACTAAACAACAACAAGCAACAACAATAAACATAGATGCTTATTGTGTATACGCCTGTGTTATATGTATCACATTTTGTGATCATATGAAACTAGGTTAAAGTTAATGAAGTTTTTGTCCTTTTTGCTTTTGCCTCCAAAGGCTAAAATTTCATAAGGTAAGCATAATAATTCATTGTATGCTTTCTTGGTCAACACTTCAATATATTTTCTCTCTGATAGTACATATTGCAACCCCTCTGTAGCATTTATCCTGCGGGCTTCTTCTAGTAAATATCTAAGGGGATCCACTTAATAAGATGGATGACATTCTCTGCTCTCTTAACCTGGTGTGGATAGCTATGGACACATAGACTACACAATTTTTATCCCATCTCACTATACCTTGTGTTTTGTGCATCATATGCCATGTGACAACAAAGTGCTCAGTAAAATTATCATTAACTTAATTTCTTATATGAGGAAACTTGGTTTTGGAGATGTCGATCAAATTGTCCAGAGATAAAGATCAGACATGTTGTAGCCAGAGCCTGAATCCATCTTCTGACTCCACGAGTAGGTCATTCCACTACACAGCACTGTCTTCCCCTTTACTGTAGGTATTTAGGTTCCTAGACCTAAACTATGACATAATTTATTTTCTCAATAAGAAATCTATGTAATACAGACCAACTAAATCATCTTAACACAGTCATTGATGGACACTATGAAAAGGATATAAACTTAGGAAAACTCTATATGGTTTTTCTTAGAACTTAGAGAAGTGATTTTTGAGATATGCTCATTGAATATCTAGTTGAAATATCAGCTAATTCATATAGAACAGAACTCAGCTTAATAAATATTCAAAGTCATCTTGGAAACACTTTAAAAAAAGTTGTACTCAGAACTTAGGCAAGTCCCTTCAACTCAATTTGTTTGACATTTTTTCTTACATATGCAAGACATTTTGGTATTCACTGGAAGCATTAAAAATAATGATATATTACCAAGGAACTTATATTTTAATAGGATGGTATAAAATGTCCACAGGTAAATAAAGACAGGTAGTTTTAGGAGGCAAAAGAATATTAATGGGGGTGGGGGAGGATGAAGTGGAAAGGCTTCACAGAGCAAGTGGAACCTTATCTGAACCTTGAAGAAAGAAATTTGTGAGAAGATATGCATTCTAGAAGTAGAAGATCACTTATGACTTCTCCAGGGTTGAAGATCAGCTATTGAATTCTTAGAAATTTAATTTATCTAAGCCTTAGTATTTTTTTCACTTATAAAATAAGGGAACAGGATGAAATGTGTTCTAAGGTTGCCTTCAGCTCTAAAACTTATGAGCTTATGTAATGTTAAGATCATACATAAAATAATAATAATAAAATAATAAAGTGAAGAGGAGCTAAATTTTAATACAGACCCTTATATGTAATAACAGGAACACCCCAGAATGTGTAAAAATTCTCACAGCAGGAAATTCAGTCACAATCCTGATTTAGAAGATATGTCAGGGGTTATCTTGTTCAACCTATAGCTGTATTAGAATATCCTTTATAACATCCTTAATGAGCAACTGCCTAGACTTTCACTGATGAACACAAGTGATGAGCAAACTACTGACTTCTAAGGGAGCCCATTTCATGTTTGGATGGAGAGAAACTGTTTTGAAGATTCTACTACATCAAATCTAAATTGGTTTCTTCAAAAATTCCACCAATTGGTACTTGTTCTGTTCTCTGCATTAGAAAAAATGATAGCTTCCACATGACAATCCTTCACATTCTTGAAATAAGGTATACCATGCCTCCTACTTTCCCTCTTCATTAGAATCACACATTTAGTACTGGAACCCAGGGCATGCTGATCATAAGCCTGGAACTCTCTCCATTATTCAATGAGACATGTATAAGTTCTCATGGAAAAATATTCAACAATATTCAGGAGATTGATAAATTTAATTTTATTGAATAAGCATTAATTAAGTAGCTACTAACTGTGGAGCACTATTAAAGTACTAGGAACACAAGAATGAAAAAAGGGCATAGCTCCAGCCCTCAGAGCATTTACAGTGTAATAGTGATAATATGCATATGCAGACCCACAAAAATACACACATAATATACAGGCATAAATATTCTTATTAACATAGAGACACATTTATATATTCATATACACATGTATAGTGTACATGCACATGTTTATGTGTGTACATGTCTGTTACACACCCACATATATGCATGTACATGAGCATGTGGACACATGAATATAATAGAATCAAAGAAGAAATTCTATAGAAAATTCCAGTAGATTGAAATGACTTTAAGCATAGGCTTGAAGGTTTGTGAACTAGGCAAGATCAGAGAAGGCTTTGTATGGGAAAGAGGTACCTAACAGCTGAGGCATATCTTGCCCATATAAGACTTAAGGTTTAATACTAGTTGTCTTTACAGCAACTCAACAGGGTAATCAGTACAATTTTCTCTGTCTTCAAATCAGAGAAGTGTCATTAAACAACTATAAAACAAAATAAAACATGTACATAATCTTTATGAAGAGAGTCCAGGCAAGTGTTTTGAAAGCTGTATTATTCAAACTGTATTATTCAAATACATGTATAGTTTTAGATGGAAAAAAGATACATAGATTTAACATTTCATGTTAATGACTCTTAGAAGAATATATCTTAATTCAACTTAAAGTTAATCCAGGCTCTATAAAGGAAAAAAAAATGATGTAAAAAAATCAAGCACATTTTCAATATCATAGAGCATTAACTATAGTTATATAGTTACAGCATTATAGTTAAAGAGAAAATAAAAGACTCCTGATACTGATGAACATACAGATACACTGCAAGAAAATGGTGTGACAAATAATTGGAAATTGTGGGGTTGCCCATCAACCAGGGAAAGGCTGAAAAAATTGTGGTACATGATTGTGATGGAATACTACTAAGCTATAAGAAATGAAAAAAAAAAACATGGATAGACTTGCATGAAATAATGAGCTAAATGAGCAGAATCTAGAGAATGTTGTATACAGTAACAATAATGTTTTAAGAAAACACTTTGAATGACTAATTTATTTCTATTACTCTAAATACCCAAATTAGCTACATAGGGCATATGAAGACACTATCTGCATTCAGAGAAAGAACTTATGAATAGAAGTATGTACAGAATGATTTTACATATATACACATATATACATACACACATATGCATATTTGTATCGAATGGTAGCTATTTCTAAGGGGAGGTGAGGGAAGAAAAGAAGGAAAAAATGAAGTGATAACTATTATATATTTAAAAGAAATAGCAGGCTGCACATAACCAATTTGCAGTTACATGTAAATATTTTTCCTCTTCTTTGTTACAAAAATGCTTGTTTTATTTCTTAAATTCAGAACAAAATATTTTAAATAGTGTCATATTGAGATCTAGTCTTTATAACATTTGAAAGTACTGCAAGACCAAGAGCTTTCATCACCATGTGGTTAAAAGTTTTTCACTACCAGTGTAAGTTGGAAATGATGGCATTTAACAGACAAAGTTGTTGTGAGAAACCACACCTTACCAAATACAGAGAGGAAAGACCATGCTGAAGACTCAATTTAAAAATACTCAATGATCATATTTTTGTTTGTTTGTTTTCTCTTTCATCTTTTTTTTTTGAGGGAGTATACTTTTCAGATATATATTAGTGACACTAAAGATGCAACTTTGTTTTCCTGTAAAAGTTCACAGAACCCCTAAAATCTATTCATGGATCCTTTGAGGTTAAGCAACCCTGAAACAGAGACTACTTGCAGAGATAATCAGAACATTTTCACATTAATAATAACTTCTACATGAAAGAGTAGTTTCATGGCTTGTACTCAAAGATGTCTAAGTTTCTTTCCAACCCTTATCTTCTGGAGGCAATGGCTGTGCTTCTGTCTCAATTTAGGATTGCTCATTATCAAACAATCAACACACATTTATTAAGTATCTTCTAGGTCCAGATTCTATTCTACACATTGAGGATGCAAATATAAAGGAAGAACAAGCCTTTCTCTCATGGAGCTTATGCTGATTAGGCAATCCCAGGCTAAGAACTTCAAACTCATTTAGAGGAAATTGCAGAAGCATTTGAGAGTTATTCCTATCACATAGTAAGAGTAGATTTTCTCCTTTAGCCTCAAGATATTAAAGTGTAAAAATTAGAATAGTCCCTATTTTAGTCAGTGGCATACAAGAAGTAGACTGGGCAATGAAGAAAGGCCACTTGACACAGTCTGGAGCAATGATCAATTTCTTTTTTTTTGTCTCTCTGATCAATTTTAAAAATACTTATTCAATATGTTTAAGTTTCAACTTTCCAAAATTTGGGAGGTGAGCAAACTTAGTGCCAAGGTACTTTTCAAAAAGAATGAATAACTTTTCTTCTTCTGTCATTTCCCTTTCTATATCCTCATTCTTCAAATGGTTAATAAAGTATGAAGGATGGAATATGTAACATGACTACGCTGCTGGTGACAGAAAAATAATCTATGGAATTAATTCTTCCCTGATAATGAAATGTTTTCATCTTCAAATGGCATTTACAATTTCACTCAGGGTAAAATCACTTAAAAAACAGACACACACCCTATGAATTTATTGACTTTAGATAGGCAGAGATCACTAAAGCCGACAAGCTGGCATTGCTGGATTGATGGACCCTTTCATTTACATTTGGTTGCCGCCATGATCCTAAGCAAATCATTGCTGGCATAGATATCTAAGCAGCAATTTGCAATATAGGTCATATCCTGAGGCCTTCTATGCATGAAGATTCAATAAGCTCTCCATTCCTCTTCTTAGTAACGGAAGAAAATTTGTAATAAGGAAGATCAAGAAGTAGAATCTAGAAGCACATTTTGTTTGGGGAACATGATTTTATGTCTTTAACAAACTTCCCCACGTTCAGTTCATGTTCGGACAAACATGCCAATTATGTTTTACTGCAGAACTAACAACCTAAAAAGCATGCAATACAAACTGTTTTCAAATAATGTACCGTTGGAGCATCAATTAAACCAGGAGTCATGTAGAAAACGAATCTGCCACTAACACTGGCAGAACTCAACCTGAAGAGATTTTTCTCCTTTCTTTTCTTGTCAATAATGCCATAAACAAGGGGTCATTAGCACTATACAATTGATTATACTTATATTAAAAGTATCCACAAAGCAAGGGCATTTAACAAACAACAAAGATGATGGCAGAATGGGAAACAATCTATTTTTTTGATAAATGTAAATGTATATAATGACTTAAGTGGATTTAAGTGAATCTGTGATGGCCTCACACATGTGAGAATGACAAATTAAAACAAAGAAAGTCAATAAGTAGACTAGACTAGACATACATACAACTAAAGCTTAAAACCATATTGATGCTACTGTGCCTTTGCTAAAAATCAGGATTGGCTTTTAATTTCTCCTGAGCACAGCAAAAAGGAAGCCCAGCTGAGCTGTGACAGCAAAAAAGCAGTAGCTGTAGCCAATAGCCCTGACAAGTACACTAGCCTTTCTCCTCTTCTGTACCTTCCTGAAGTATGTTCAAACCTTTCACTGCTCATGTTTGGAAATTAATCTCCATCTCATTGTCTTTATAGAAAAGTTAAGTGATGAGAGGGAGAGAACTGGGGGGGGGGGGGACAGGAATTAGAAGACAAGGGAAGGATGTCATTCTAACAGAGCAGTATAAAAGTGAAAGGTCCCCCCTCCTGCTGTGTGAGTGTCCCCCTTGGGAGTCTTGCAGGCAAGCCATACTACTACACTGCAAGAAGTATTAAGCGTGTAAAACACTAAAAGAGTTTATCCATGATTTCTGTTGTAAAGGAAGCAAAAGGTAAATGTTTGACAGTAGTTTATGAACCATTTCCTTTCTCTTAATGTATGTGTTAGAAATCACAGAACTTCACAAAAACAGGAGAATTATGGCAATTACTCCACCCTGCCATCCATAAAATAGTCTGATTGAAATTAAATTCTATCTAAACAACAACAGGAACTGCAGGGAGTGGAAGCTTATACTGTGACTCAGCTGGAGCCCCCTATATATGTTGCCATGGTGACTGCCAATATTCTGTGTATAGAAGATTTCTTGCCACCGCTTCTTAGGGGTAGGCATCAGAATCAGATAGTGGCCTTCCAAGTTCACTAGCACTGCTATTTAAAACTAAACAATGTAACTTTAAAGGTGCCCTTTATGATGAGTAAGTTGGTTTTTTACATTGCTATAGATTGGATAGTTCTGCTGCTGGAAGAGAAAAGCTTGACAATATTTTAAAGACTAATTGCCACTATTTTCAAATGAAATTGTTAATGTCTTTGGATACCCTACCAGAGAGATTTCACCACTGCCATGCTGTGTTTATTTCAGCAGGGACACACTTTAGTGGAGTATATGAAATAATTGAATGAACTCAGATCCATCACTGGGCTAAGGGCAACTAGGTGGTGCAGTAGAGACAGAGTGTCAGACTTTGAGTCAGAAAAATCTGAATTTGATTCTGTCTCAGATACTTGCTAGAGTAGATGCGTGACTCTGAGCATGTAACTTAACCTGTCTCATCTCACTTTCTTCACTGTAAACTGGAGATGATAATAGCATCTACCTCAGAGGGCTGTTGAATAAAATGAAATAATCTGTGTAGAGTGCTCTCTAAATTTTAAAGATCTATATGAATGTTAGTTGTTATTTATTATTGTTGATGTTATTATTAGTCTAGAAGTGTATCATTGTGAGGAAAACCTCTAAAAGAGGGACAAATAGAACATTAAAAGAATATTTTGGCTGAATTTATGTCATGGGTATACTAGTGGTGGAAGGTACAATTAGTAGAGGGCTTTGAGCAGAGAGCAGAGATAGACACTGGGCAGGTAAGAGAGCCCTGTACTTAAGGAGCTAAGGATTATAGCACAATGCTCACTAGGTTTTCCATGAGGTATGTTTCTGGTAATGCACACCCGATCATCTGGTTTGGCAGTTCTGGTCATTTCGCCATTGAGAAACAAGAAAGAAGATTTTATGGAAGGTAGGAAACTCTCAAAAGAACTTGAATTGGGTGCTCTCTGGGGAACTTACAGTTAGCTGGTGGCACAGTGGATAGATTGTTGGACCTGGAGTCAGAGGGATGAGTTCAAATTCAGTTTCAGATATTTAACTATCTGTAGGACCCTGAACATTCCTTAACCTCTATTTGCTTCATTTTATTCAACTCTAAAATAAAGAATATAATATCAACTACCTTATGATGTTGTTAGGACCAAATGAGATAATAATGGTAAAAAACACAGCACACTCTCCTGAACATAATAAGCACTACACAAATATGTATTATCTGCACCACCCCATGAGCTTCTCTTCCACAGAATCCAACTCCTTCTTATCAATAGAAGCCCTAAATGGATTTTCTAAGGATGGTAGTAAAAGAAGAGTCATCCTAATTTCCTGGTAGTGAAAGTATCAGTAGACTAGAGAAAGAAAGAATCATAGAAAGTTCTGAAAGTATGAAGAAAGAATCTTGCCATTTTGGCCGTGGGTTCAATTACCACCTATGACATATATTGACAACATGACTTGGGGTCCCTCACCCTAGGAAATATTTAACCTTCTTCTAGCAACTCATTTCAAAGTTGAAGGGAAATGATGAACTATGTTGTCAGAAGAAGGTGCTTCTTCTTGGAGTTCCCTGTACCAATGCAAATAGAGGCCCAGTTCTTGTCCCCTATCTCATTTAAAACTATGTAAACTTTTCTACCATGATTTCAAAGATTGTTAAACCCACAAAGCACTTGAAATATATGGTGAGTGTTATAAGAAAGCTTATCTATGATTAATACAAATTATTAAGGAGATAATAGTTGCCCTCTAATGTACCTCAGAAGTAAGAACGTTTCAGTCAATGAAGACTTTATAGAGTATAATCAAAATTTGAACTAAATTTTTAATTCATAGAAATGTACAGAATTGTTGAATTGTGAATGGTTCATTCTCTGAAGAAGACTATTTCTATTTGCACGTATTAAACAATTTGATGCTGCTTTCCTTGTTCCCACTTCCACTGGTGTATCAAGTATCCTATCAGGGTTATAATGGTAATGCAAATTATTAGGGATTCTAGAGTTATTGTTTATGAAGTTCCACAGCTATACTCCCTATTGATTATCAGCCAGATTGAATTAGCTTTTAGAAAAGGCCTTTACTAAAAATTATCAATTGTCATAGAAATTCAAGGCTCTCAAATTCATTGTTAACTCTCCGTTCAAACACAAAAGGTCTCAGGGAAGACTGGGCTTAAATGTAGAAAACAAGTGTATCCAGACGGTAGACTCACAGCTCCTGGTTATTAGAAGTCCCTTGGTGAGTCATCATAAAGTTCTTTCTTTTTTTTTCCCGTTGCTCTTTGCATAACTGTATTTGGATATTTTCCCCCAGAATGGTGGTATCCCATGATTTCTAAACATATAGTATCACATAGAGAATACTGATATTAAGAGATGGGATTTTGTGACAAGTCCTCTGGGACTGATGAGGATGGGATCTGGGCCCCCAAAAAGGAAACCCCTTTTCCCCCCACCTTCCCACATGGTCAAATCTCTGGTGTTCGGCCATGGCTACACTCCCATCAACCAGCCCTTCATCACGGCCACGCCCAATCTCCCAATTCTTTTCCACCATTGCCCTACCTCCCCATGGCCCCAAGCCACCTCCAACCCCAATTCCTACCAGGCTTCACCCTCCCTTGGCCACACGATCCAGGGGCCTGGCATTCTACCACCTCAAAGTCCCCCCAAAACTTCTTGGCCACTCCCAGATCCCTCCCACAGTCCCTCTGAATACAAGGTCCATCCTGTCTTCATCAGGGTGCTCAGACCTTTAAAATCCAGCCACTGGTCAGATTCCCATAATCTAGCCAATAGCTCACAGGGCTCAGATTCCTAAGAGTCTAGCCAAAAGCTCAGTTCTTAAAAGGTGGTATACAGGTAAATGTTTAATAACAAGCTCTGAGAAAAGAAAATGTGCCCAAAAGATACTTTTAAATCTAAGATTTTCTCCATCATTTTCTTACATCCAGACAATCAACAAATCAATCAATAGAAGTCTGATTCTTGGCATTTCCCAGTTTCTGATATATAAATGCTCACACTGAAAATTTAACAATCAGCTCACAAAGCAGTTCTAAATGCCTGCAGCATAGCTCTCAGCTGGGATCTGAAGGTTAGTATTCTTGTAAAGTCTGGAAAGTACCTTTCCTCAATCTGTCTAATTTTTTTTTTCCTATGCATTTAAGCTCCTGATATTGCCTAATGCTATTAGCCACTGTTAGTCCAGGGATACTTCTAATAGCTCCAATGGTAACTTCAGACCTTCCAGCCCTCTTAAATCCAAATGATCATCACCTGGTCAATAGACAAGGATGAGTGAAGAGAGAAAACCAACCTCCCCCACAAGTACAATTCTCCCTTTGAAGCATATCATTGTTAGATTTCACCATAGCTACATTCTGCTGTTGAATTTCCTGTTATACACTTAGACTGAGAGGAGGTGTGTCTGATTTCTTCTTTCAGTTAGTCATAAGATATTTTCTACATGACTTCATCTGTCTTCATTCAATGTTCAGAGCACTTTATTCTTCTAAAATTAATTAAGAACTAGTCTACTCCTGGTTTACTAATTGATCGATTCGTTTGAGCAATTTGGGCTTTCTCTGAGTACATTAACTGGTATGAATTAATGATTTTAAGAAGTCAGCATCAGCCAAAACCAAACCAAACCAAAACTAAAAATAACAACAAAACATCCCACGTAAATTAAATGATGATAATTACAGAGGAATCAATAACAAGAACTATCCAATCACAAGCTCAGTGCTACAAAAGGTCTTTTAGTTGAATTCCATCATTGAACTGTGAGATAAAGTGAATTGCCCAAGATGAACAAGTAATATAGCCAAGATCCAAACCCAGATCTTCTGGGTTTCTACCCCAGAATACTCTTTTCTCTATGCTACATTGACTCCAGGGGATAGTAAAATATATTACCTGAATGTAAAACAAGCATCTTAAGCAATAGGAAACCAGGTTTAGAATATTGAATCACTGATACCCATCCACTAATAATTTATATAACTAAATTACCATTGGTACAACAACACTTATTTTCTACTCTACATCTCCCACACAAATTAAATGCATCTAGTGGCATTACGTCTCCCAAGAAGGTCATTCTCTTTTCCTCCTGTCCTTTGTGGTCCCTTAAGTATACATTATTTCTCTCTCATTGTCCCATTCGGCCGTTGTGCATTTTTTTCAAACCACAAATGGGTTTTTGTCTTAAGCTTGCTCAGAGCAATGGCTCTGAGTTCTACAAAATTGATAGTAAAGACATAATCATTGGAAAATGAAAGCTTGTATATTTGCTCCATGAAACTTGCAGCAGTTATCTTTTGTTACCTACATCATCAGGGATTCTTTCAAAGGTTTCTCCTTTTGCTTATCCCCCCACTTTTTCTCCAGCATTGGGTTGTATGTATTACCATACATAAAGTCTAAATGGTCTATTGTTGCAACTCTTTCCCTCTTAGAATCTCACAATGTTAGAAATATTATACAAAGGTATTTATTTTGAAACAGAGCCTGTGAAACCCAGGAACTGGTCCCTGTATAGTTCACTGTCTGTCTAGAAATGAACAAAATAAGGATGTTATGTAGAAAAGATACAAAACATAAACCTCAACAGTCTCAAAATATATATCTTCCAATTTTTCTTCAAATAACTATTCCATCTCCTCTCTCTTGATTTTCTTCTGTACCTATAATGTGCTCCCTCCTTCTTTGTACTCCTCAGAATGCTTGATTTCCTAGAAGATTTTACTCAAAATTCCATCTTTCTCAAAAAAGACTTTTTTTGGTGCACCTAACTTCTAGTGTTTCACACTAAGGTTACATTCTATCTACTATGTATGTACATGCCAATTTAGCCACATGTTATTTCACTCAGTAGAATGCAAACTCCTTGAGAGCAGTAACTAATTTTCTTTGTGTATGCCACCCTTCTTCTAGGTCTTTCAGGCAGTCAAATCATTCTTAAATTATCTCTCCTAATCTATTTTCCAAGACAGTTGTTTTTCCAGTGAGATATTTCAGATTTTCTTATATTTTTCCAATTATTTTAATTTAATTTTATTTCTTGGTCTCTCATGGAGCATTTTCTCCCATCACTCATTTATTTCCCTAATTTTTCTTCTTCCTCTTTTATTTGATTTTAAAAATTCATTTTGCGCTCTTCCAGGAATTCTTATGGGGCTTATACCCAATCATTTTTTTTTCTTGTGGCTTTGCTCATAGTTGCTTTGATACGGTTGTCTTCTGGGTTTTTGTCTTGAGCTGTTCTGTTGTAATAATAACTTGTTATGGTCAGTTTTTGTTTTTGGTTTTTTTTTGTTTTTTTGCTCATTTTCCAGCCCATTTCTTTATTTTAACTTTATGTTAAAGTTGAGCTGTTTTCTTCAGGTCAAAGGGACACGGCTCCAAGCTTCAAGCCTTTCATGCTGCTGTTTTCAGAGCTAGCTCTGGGGATCGGTTGGTTTTCATTGCTTCCAAGGTAGAATGATCTAAGGAGCAGAGTGGTCACTGCTCTTTTGCCCTCTGCTCTGGTCATTATCTAGGAAAGGACTTTATTCCCTGTAGCTCCTAGCACTATCATTGCTCATAACTCTGAGACTATGACCAGGTCCCCTGATCTATTGCATTCAGAATTGCTGGTGCTCTCTTTTCTTTGTTGAAATTGAGATCAGAGTCCTTACTCCCTCATGAGTAATCTTAACCATTCTTCTTGGCCCTAGAACCACAATCAGGGCTCCTGCTCCACTGTGGCCACAAGTGCTGTCACTCATTTTGGCTCTTGGATGGTGACCTGGAAGGTGGTATAGGTATTGCAATAGATTACTGAACCCCATGCCAGCAAAGAGTCCTCTACAATCTCCGTCAGATCAGTTCTTGTTGGACACCCTCACCCCTCCACTATCCATGGTCTGAGAACTCCTAAAACTGCTGTAGCCACCAATGCAACTTCCTGGTTTAGTTCTTACATCAAAGTAATATCATGTTTATATTTGTGCACATGTATGCAATGATAGGTTTGCATGTGAACATATGTACTTGTACTTCTCAGTGCCCCAGGCAATTCTTCAGAGCTATAAATGTTAGAGAAAGTGATGATCTTCTTTGGAAGAAGTTCCTCAGCATGTTCTCCTTACACTGGTGAAATATTGGTTCTGATCCAAAAACAAAAAGACTTTGGCATATAATATCATTCTTTTTTCTCCTATTACTGTGGAATTTTATAAGAAACATGCAACATAATGTGTTTGCTTATTATTTAAAAATATCATAGAATTACAGAATCTGTGAACTGGTAGGTACTAAGCCATCTAATTCCTCCTGTATCTGACCAAGAGTTCCTTTATAGCATCTCCATTAAGTGGGCATTGAGCACTTTTTTGAAGAATTCTAGTGAGGAAGAACAAACTATGTCTCAAAGAATCCCATTCCTCTAATTCTTTGGGAGCCTTTCCTTATATTAAACCTGAATCTTCTTCACAGAAACTCCTATTTCCATTCTCTTCTGATAAAGTGTCGGCATTTTATTTTTGCAAATGCTGTATAGCAGTCTATAGACTCTAAAATCCAGCATCTTATATAGTTACATGAATGTGTAATGTGTTTTTGAGTGCATGAATACATCTTTAACATTCTCTCTCTTCTCTCTCTCTCTCTCTCTCTCTCTCTCTCTCTCTCTCCTCCTCCCCTCCCTCCCTCTCCAATTCCTAAATACAAATAAGTGGCCTATTTTCTATATCTCCTTTTGTCCAGACATGAAAATATATCCATTTAATTCAAGTAATCCTCATATTGCACTTCCTCCAGTATGCTTAGCATCCAAATTTCCCTTTTTTATACATGCTCCAGGTGGTCCATGTATTTTGCTAAAATGTGCTACTTTTAAATGAACACAGAGCTCTGTCTGTGGCCTAACTTAAATCTACTAAAACTGGAAGATCACCTCCCTACTTCTAGATTCTATGACTCTTTCTTGATGAAGCCTAGATCACATTAACTTTCTTGACTTCCATATCATACTGTTGACTCATACTGAGCTTGCAATTTAATAAAAACCCACAAATTTTTTCTCAGGTGAACTCTTGTTTAGCCATGCCTATGTCAATTTGTACTGGTGAAATAGATCTCTTAAAACATACAGGACTGTACATTTATCCCTATCAAGATTAAGATTTAACCCAATATTCTCACCTGACTTTTTCTTTTATTGTGTTCCCTTTTCTTATGGCTTTGTTGTCATCTAAAAATTTGTTAAATATGCCATTCTCCTAATTAATGATGAAAGTGTTAAACAGCATAGGACCATGAGGAAATTGCACTGTGGCTTTCACTCAAAATTTCCAAAGATCAACCTCTTGATGTTCCGTTATTTAAATATTTCTGATTCCATAGGATAATAATAGTAATAAAAATAATAGCAAAAGGGTAACATCTAATAATAACATTTATATGGTGATTACTATGCTCTAGGCATACTCTATGCTAAGTTCTTTGTTCTATTGTAAGTGTTTCACAATTATTATCTTATTTGATCCCCACAACAACCCTGAGAGGTAGGTACTGTTATTATCCCCATTTTATAGATGAAGAAACAGAGGTAAACAGAGGTTAAGTGTCTTGGCCAGGGTCACATAACTAATATACATCTGAGGCCATGTTTGAACTTTGATCTCTTTGACTCCAGGCAGCGCACTTTATCTGCTGAAATCACAGCTGCAGGACTTCCACTTCTGGGAGCCAAGATGGCAGAGTGAAAAGGTAGTTGCTCTCACTCTCCCCTATTAACCTCTGAAAACCCAGAAAATATCACCCAGAAAAAAAAACCTGGAACACCTGAACTAGAAGAAAGACGGGAGCAGCAGTGCAGCAGCCCAGCAAAGGTCTCCCAGTGCCTCAGCAAAAATAAGGGAGGCAGAACTACAAGGCCCCAGGCAGATAAGTACCCTGGCATTCATCTGAAAGGAGGTGAAGAAAACAACCTAAAGGCTTCCTAAAGCCCCGGCCTTGCTGGTTCCACCCAACACCAGGTGAGCTGAGCCCTGCAGCCTCCAATTGTGAAGAAATCCTGAAGCCCAGGTGGTAGACAGGCAAACACCAACACCTGGATCCAAGTGCCTCAGTGAGGGTGGGAGGGAACCGGTGGAAACCAGCTCAGAAAACCACCAGGTGCCTCAGCACTCTACCACAAAGGAATCTCCCAGTGCATTAGCAGAAACGAGGGAGACAACACTGCAGGGGGCCCCAGGCAGATAAACACCCTGCAGCACCCATCTAAAAGGAGCTGAAGAAAGCTAAAGGAAAGGAAAAGCAGGCAACCTAGAATTGCCTGAAAGTTCCAGCCTTGCTGATTCCAGCCCAAAGAGTAAGCTGCCAGAAACCTACAGCCTCCAATTGCCAGCATAAGAGGCCCCAGCACACAAGCCAGTGACCAAGACCTAGGCTCCCAACACAAGAAGCTTGGGTCAGTACCCTCTGTTCCCAGCAGGAGAGCTCAATCTCTTTAAAGGCCAGGGAATAAAGAAACACCATGAGTAAAAAGAAACGTACCATAGATTCATATTATGAGAAGAGTAAAGATCAAGACAGAAATTCTGAAGAGGACAACATTGTCAACAAACCCACATCTGCAACAACAAAAGGGAATATGAACTGGTCTGAAGCCCAAAAAGCCTTCTTAGAAGAGCTCAAGAAGGATTTTAATAGTCAAATGAGAGAGGTAGAAGAGTCCTTCAAAAATACAATTGGCCAATTGGAAAAAAAATACACTGAAGAAAACAAGTCCCTAAAAAACACAATTGGCCAATTGAAGAAGGAAGGACAAAAACTAACAGAAGAGTACACTGAAGGAAAACAAGTCCCTAAAAAACACAATTGGCCAATTGAAGAAAGAAATACAAAAACTAACAGAAGAAAACAATCTGTTAAAAACTAGAATTGGACAAATGGAAACTAATGTCTCTATGAGAGAGCAAGAATCAGTCAAACAGAAACAAAAAATAAAAAAATAGATGAAAATGTAAAATACCTCATCAGTAAAACAACCGACCTGGAAAATCGACTCAGGAGAGACAATTTAAAAATTATTGGACTACCTGAAAATCATGATGAAAAAAAGAGCCTGGACAGTATCTTTCAGGAAATCATAAAGGAAAACTGCCCTGAAGTCCTAGAACCAGAAGGGAAAATAACCATAGAAAGAATCCACCGATCACCACCTGAAAGAGATCCCAAATTGACAATGCCAAGAATATAATAGCAAAATTCCAAAATTACCAGATGAAAGAGAAGGTGCTGCAAGCAGCCAGAAAGAAACAATTTAAAATATCATGGAACCACAGTCAGGATTACACAGGACCTTGCAGCTTCTACATTAAAAGACAGGGCATGGAACATGATATTCCATAAGGCAAAGGAGCTTGGAATGCAGCCAAGGATCAATTACCCAGCAAAAATGAGCATCATTTTTCAAGGGAGGAGTGGATATTCAACGAAATAGGAGACTTCCAAACTTTCCTGATAAAAAGACCAGAGCTCAACAAAAAATTTGATCTTCAAGTACAGGACTCAAGAAGGACTTAAAAAGGTAAATGGGACAGAAGATACAATATGTTGTTAAAATGGGGGGGCTTTAAACCCCTACAAGGGAATATGAGACTTGCAACCCTTGAGAACTGTACTGTTATTACACCTTGTTAAAGGAGTATACATAAAGAGGGTGGATATTAGTTGACTTTGATGTAATGATAAAAAAAAATCTAATCAAGTGGGTTAAATGGATCCAAATAAGTGGATCAATCTGATCTTAGAAAATGTACTGAGAAAGGAGGAGGCAGACAAGGGTAAATTACATTACAGGAAAAGACACAAAATCGTATTACAGCAGAGGGAAAGAAGGGGGGGAGCATTGTTTGAACCTTACTCTCATCAGATTTGGCTCAAGAAGGGCATAATATAATCAGTTAGGTATAGAAATCTAACTTGCCCTATAGGCAGTAGGAGGGAAAAGGGGAAAGAAAGGGAGGGGGAAAGAAAAGGGAGGGGGGGAAAGAAGGGAGGGAAGAGCAGTAAGACTAAAGGGGAAGAAAAGGAAAGGGATAATAAAAGGGGGAGGGACTGAAGGAGGCGTGGTCAAAAGCAAAACACTAGTGAAGGGGGGAAAGGAAAAAGGAGAAAGAAAAGCATAAATGGGGGAAAAAGGATGGAGAAAAAGACACAGATAGTAATCATAACTGTGAATGTGAATGGGATGAACTCTCCCATAAAATGGAAATGGATTGCAGAATGGATTAAAAACCATAATCCTACAATATGTTGTTTACAGGAAACACATTTGAAAAAGAGTGACACATACAGGGTAAAGGTAAAAGGCTGGAGCAGAATATATTATGCATCAGCTGAAGTAAAAAAAGCAGGGGTAGCAATCCTGATCTCAGACAAAGCAAAAGCAAAAATAGATCTAATCAAAAGAGATAAGGAAGGAAACTACATCCTGCTAAAAGGCACCATAGACAATGAAGTAATATCATTACTAAACATATATGCACCAAATGGTATAGCATCCAAATTCTTACAGGAGAAGTTCAGGGAGTTACAGGAAGAAATAGACAGCAAAACTATACTAGTGGGGGACCTGAACCTCCCCCTCTCTGCACTAGATAAATCTAACCACAAAATAAACAAGAAAGAAGTTAAGGAGGTGAATAGAACATTAGAAAAGTTAGGTATGATAGACCTCTGGAGAAAACTGAATGGGGATAGAAAGGAATATACTTTTTTCTCAGCAGTACATGGCACACACACAAAAATTGACCATGTACTAGGGCATAAAAACCTCACAATCCAATGCAGAAAGGCAGAAATATTAAATGCATCCTTTTCAGATCATGACAATAAAAATTATATGTAATAAAGGGCCATGGAAAGATAGACTAAAAAATAATTGGAAACTAAATAATCTAATCCTAAAAAATGATTGGGTCAAACAACAAATCATACAAAAAATCAATAATTTCATTCAAGAGAATGACAATAATGAGACAACATACCAAAACCTATGGGATGCAGTGAAAGCAGTTCTTAGGGGAAGTTTTATATCTCTAAATGCTTACATAAATAAAATAGAAAAAGAGGAGATTAATGAATTGGGCATACAACTAAAAAAACTAAAAAGAACAATTAAAAATCCTCAACTAAACACAAATTAGAAATATTGAAAACCAAAGGAAAAATTAATAAAATTGAAATTAAGAAAACTATTGAACTAATAAATAAAACTAAGAGCTGGTTTTATGAAAAAACAATAAAATAGATAAACCTTTGGTTAATTTAATTAAAAAAAAGAAAGAAGAAAAACAAATTACTAGTATCAAGAGTAAAAAGGGCGAAGCTACCACCAAGGAAGAGAAGATTAAAACAATAATTAGGAATTATTTTGCCCAACTATATGCCAACAAATTTGACAATCT